>NC_087370.1:21760815-22080007 GCF_030014295.1 Loxodonta africana | reverse complement strand
TTGGCTCCACCCTTCGACAATCAGTCAGCCCTGGTTCTAGTGTTCCTTCCAACTTCTCTACTGATCTCAGAGCAGCTGCAGGGATTATTCTTCTCTTGGAGGACAACAGACGTAGCTCCTCTGCCCATTTTCTTGCCTGTAGAATTCCAGGAGGCAGAGGTCTTTCCTTTTGCAGCCACATCCTTAGCAAACATTCTAGGACACGTGTCCTTAGTTTGTTCAACAGAATTTTCCAAACCTTTAAGTTCTGTTTTCATGTTGCACAGTTCATTTTTAAGTCCATCTCTTTCCTCTTGCATTTTACTATTAGCAAAAGAAGAAACCATGTGACCTCTTTAAGACCTTGCTTAGAAATCCCGTTGCCCTTATATCCCGGTTCATCAGTTATAAGTTTTGCCTCCCACAAAACATTTGGACATAATTCAGGCAAGCTCTTTGACGTTGCCTAAAAAGAATTAGTCCTCCTCCATCGTCCAATCACAGGTTCACCTTTTAAAGCCCCAGCAGAAGCACATTTAATGTCCACGTGTCTAGCAACATTCTGTTGATGGCACCAACCTACTCTCTGAAATGATGGAGAATTTTCTCTATGGCTCTCCTCACTTCTTTCTGAGCCCTCACCAGAATTGCTTCTGATGTCCATAGTTCTACCGACCTTCTCTTGAAGACCATCTAGGCTTTGACTATTACGCACATTAAAACTCTTCCAGGCTTTTCCTATTACCCAATTCGAAAACCACTTCCAGATTTTAGATATTTTTTAGAGCAGCATCCCACTGACCCATAACAAATTCTTAGTTGTCTAGTGTTGATATAACAGAAATAACACAAGTGGGTGGCTGTAACAAACAAAGCTATTTTCGCAACAGTTTAGGGAGCTGGAAGTTCAAATTCAGGGCACCAGCTCTAGGGAAGCCTTCCTTTCCCTGTGGCCTCTGAGGAAAGGTCCTTGTCTCTTCTCAGCTTCTGATCTCAGTTTCTTGCTTATCTTCATGTGGTGTGGCATCTGTCTTCCCCCAGCTCTGCTTGTCTGCTTGATTGCTTGCTCAATCTGATTTTTTTTTACATCTCGAAAGAGATTGACTTAAGACATACCTTACACTGATATTGCCTCATTAACATAACCAAGAAACCCCACTCCCAAATAGGACTATATCCACAACTATAGGGATTAAGGTTTATAACACATACTTTTGGGGGATACAGATTCGATCCGTAACGGGAAGTATAAAGCATTTTCTCCTGAGAGTCTCACGTCTCGTTTGTCTCCTCGTTCTACGAAGCCTGCCTGCTTGTGTCTGTGTGTTCTATATCCACATCACTTGTGCAGGGGTCTTTGCCGTTCTGTACACGTTGGTCGCTTCCATGACAAAGCCCTTCATCTACAACTTGGTGAACAAAGGCATAAAGGGAGCCCTGCAGACATTTCTCTACAGTGAGTCTTCCTGCCAGAGACATCGCCAATGTCCTGTGCTGGACACATGAGTCCACGGGTGATGGAACAGTGCAGTTAATAGTGTGAACTCTTAGGTTTTCCTTTCCTGGCTTGAAAATCTTGATGCCACCTTAATAGAAGGTGGTTTTGAGAAATATGCTTAGCTTCCCTGTGCCTCAGTTTCCTCATCTGGGAAAGAGAGGCTATGACAACATGTGCCACATGTGGTTGATATGAGGATTAAATGAGCTAATATGGTAAATCACCAGCACAAGAAATACCACGTGAAGTTCCAAGTAGATGTTGGCTATTGTTATGTAAAAGGGAAGTTTTGATGTGTCCCTGGATTTTGTCCCATACTGTTAGGCCACTTTTTGGCCACGTGCAACGGCTTCCACCAGGGCTCCATAGCCCAGGATGCATGTAGGATGTTCAGCAGCCTCCTTGGCCTCTAAAACACTAGAGTGTATTAGCACGTGCCTCCCTCGCAGTGTTTCCAGATATTGCCAGATATCCTGAGGTGGAAAATGATCCCCAGTTGAGAATCACTGGTGTAGGGGGAGTGTCTCCAAAACAGAAAGAAAACATTTCATAAGGCTATAAGGAAATAAATGGGGACTACATCCTTGTCACATCTGGGAATTTGGGAAATATGATTAGGGACTGGACTTGTGTTAAAAGAGTAGCAGGGATGGAGACTTACAATTTTCCTAGATTCGTATTTTCTACAATTCACTCCCCCCCCCCCTTTTTTTTTAATGTGCCTTTGTAATCCTTGGCTAAAGAGTGAACCTCAGGAGTGAGTTCAGGACTGCGTTAAAAGGCTGTCTGGGGGCCATACTCTCGGGGTTTCTCAGTCTCTGTCAGACCAGTAAGTCTGGTTTTCTCTTGTGAGTTTGGATTTTGTTCTACTTTTTCCTCCAGGTCTGTCTGGGATCCTCTATTGTGATCCCTGTCAGAGCAGTTGGTGTTGATAACGGGGCACCATCTGGTTGCGCTGGACTGTCTCGTGGAGGCTGTGGTAGTTGTTCATTACTGCTTTACCTTGTGTCTGTGCTGTTCTTCATTATTCCTTGCTCCAGACAAGGTGAGAAAAGTGGAGTATCTTAGATGGCCACTCACGAGCTTTTAAGACCCCAGATGCTACTCAACAAAGTAGGATGCAGAACATTTTCGTTTTAAAGTGTGTTATGCCAATTGAGCTAAATATTAATGAGTCAATGGTCCCTAGCCCTCAGTCCAGTAATTCGGTGCCTCAGGGAATTTGGATTTGTCTATGAGGTTTCCATGACCTTGGCTTGATCAAGTTCTGCTGACTTCCCCAGTATTCCCTAGTGCCTTAGCCTTCATCAAAGCTTCCTCTTAACTATTCACTAGTATTTTTCTTTCCCTCCTCGCCCTTCCATTGTAACCATCAAAGATTGTTTCTGTGTGTAAAACTTCTTGAGTTTTTTAATAGTGGTCTCGAACAGTATTCGTCCTTTTGTGATTGACCCATTTCACTCATTAAAATGCCCTCCCAACTCATCTGTGTTGTGAGATGTTCCGCAGATTCATCATTCTTCATTGTATTTGCGTAGTATTTCATTGTGTTCAGGTACCATAGGTTGTTTACCCATTGTCATGGGTTGAATTGCATCCCCCCCCCAAATATCTCTCAATTTCGATAGGTCATCATTCCCTTGTATGATTGTCTACCATTTTATCTTCTGATTTCTCTGTGTTGTAAATCCTATCACTATGATGTAATAAGATGAATTAGCGGCAGGCAAAAAAAAATTTTTTTTTTTATATTGATGAGGTCTACAAGCCTAGGTAGTGTCTTAAGGCGATCTCTTCTGAGATATAAAAGAGAGAAACCATCAGAGAGACATGGGGACCTCATACCGCCAAGTAAGCAGGGACAGCAGCAGTGTGTGTCCTTTGGACCTGAGGTTCCTGCACTGGGATGCTCCCAGACCAAGGGAAGACTGATGACAAGGAACTTCCTCCAGAGCCAGCACAGACAGAAAGTCTTCCCTTGGAGAGGACAGTGCCTTGAATTCAGACTTCTAGCCTTCTGGACTGTGAGAGAATAAAATTTCTCTGTGTTAAAACCATCCACTTGTGGCATTTCTCTTATAGCAGCACTCGTTGACTAAGACATCCATTCACCTGTCGATGGGCACTTAGGTTATTTCCATCTTTTTGCTATTGTAGACAATGCTGCAGTGAACATGAGTATGGGTATGTCTATTTGTGTGATGGCTCATTTCTCTAGGGTATATTCCTAGGAGTGGCATTGCTGAATCCTATGGTATTTCTATTTCTAGTTTTTCATGGAAGCACCAAATCGTCTTCCAAAATGGTTGTACCACTTTACATTCTCACCAGCAGTGCATAAGAGTTCGAATCTCCCTTGTCTGAGTCATCTAGTGCTGCTATAACAGAGATACCACAAGTGGATGGCTTTAACAAAGAGAAATTTATTTCTTCACAGTAAAGTAGGCTGAAAGTCCAAATTTGAGACGTCGGCTCCAGGGAAAGGCTTTTACTGTCAGCCTTCTCCTCAATCTATCCCAGCTTTGGAAGCCTCTCTGAGCAGGGACCCTGGGTCCAAAGGACACGCTCTGCTCCCGGCAGTGCTTTCCGGTATGAGGTTCCCCTGTCTCTCTGCTCACTTCTTTTTCCTTTTATCTCTCATGAAAGGTGGTGCATGCCACACTCCAGGGAAACTCCCTTCTCACTGGATCAGGGAGGTGACCTGGTAAGGGTGTTATATCCCACGCTAATCCTCTTTAACATAAAACTACAATCACAAAATGGAGGACAACCACAGAATACTGGAAATCATGACTTAACCAAGTTAGTATTTCCGGGGGGACATAATTGAACCCATGACATCCCTGCAACCTCTCCAGCATTGATTTTTGTTTTTTTTTGTTGTTGTTCTTATGTGCCAATAATGTTGGGGTGAGAAGGTAGCTCATAGTTTTCCTTAACTTATTGTGGTTTAGGTGAAAGTTTACACATCAAGTCAGTCTCTCATACAAAAAGCTGTGCAGACCTTGCTATGCAGTCCCAGCTGTGCTCCTCTTTATGAGACAGCACATTCCTCCTCTCCACCCTGCATTCCCCGTGTCCATTCAGCCAGCTCCTGTCCCCCTCTTCCTTCTCATCTCGCCACCACACAGGAGTTGCCCACATAATCCTATGTGTCTGCTTGAGCCATGAAGTTCACTCCTCAGCAGCATCATTGTCTTATAGCCCAGGCCAATCGCTGTGTGTAGAGTTGGTTTCGGGAATGGTTCCAATCTTGGGCCTTCAAAGGGTTCGGGGACCTTGGCTGTCAGGGTCCCTAGGTCTCAGGCAGACCATTAAGCCTGGGCTTTTTATGAGATTTTAAGATCTGCATCCCACTATTGTCCTGTTCCATCAGGTATTCTCTGTTGTGTTCTCCCAGGGCAATGATCACCAGCAGCTGGGCACCATCTAGTTCTTTGAGTCTCAGGCTGGTGGAGTCTCTGGTTTATCTGGCCCTGTTTCTTGGGCTCGTATTTCTCTTGAGTCTTTGGTGTTCTTCATTCTCCTTTGCTCCAGGTGGGTTCAGACCAATTGATGCATCTTAGATGGCCGCTTCCTAGCGTTTAAAACCCCAGCGGCCTCTCACCAAAGTGGAATGTAGACTGGTTTCTTAATACATTTTGTTATGCCAGTTGACCGACTTGTCCCTTGCAACCATTGTCTACAGACACCTGTCCTTACTACTCTGGCCTTTGAAGCTTTTGGTTGTATTGAGGAAATTCCTTTTGGTTTTCTTCAGTTGTACTTCCCATCGCCTACATTTTTGTCTGCTATCTAGTTAGTGAATATCCCTCTCTCCCTGCCTCATTGTAGTTTTCATTTGCATTTCTTTAATGGCTAGTGATGGTGAGCATTTTCTCAATCCTGTTAGCTGCCCCACATTACCATTATTAATGAAATTCTGCAGCTTTGGAAGTTATCAGAAATGAAATGGAACTCATAAACATCAATATCCTAGGCATTACTGAGCTGAAATGGACTGGTATGGGCCATATCAGACATTTGTATGACCAACTATGCCAGGAATGACAAATTGAAGAGGAAAGGAATCGCATTCATGATCAAAAAGAACATTTCAAGATCCTGCATTACAACACTGTCAATGACACCATAATCGCCATATGCCTACAAGGAAGAACAGTTAATACAAATATTATTCAAATTTATGCATCAACAACTAACGCCACAGATGAAGAAATTGAATATTTATTTCACCACAAAGAGAAATGAAGGTCTGGTATATGCAAGGTGATCGATGAACCTTGAGCACATATTACGACGAGTGAAATAAGCCAGACACTAAAGGACGAATTTCATACAATTCCGTTTATGTGAAATGTCCAGAACTGGCAAAGGCAGAGAGAACAGTTTATTCTTAGTTACCAGGCGCTGGAGGGAGTGGAAATGGGGACTTATTGCTTGTTGGGTACAGAGTTTCTCTTTGGGGTGATGAAAAAAAGCTTCTCTTATTCTTTAGGTGAAACATTACACCTTAAGTTAATTTCTTATTAAGAAATTTACATAGATATTGTTTTGGGGCATTAGGTGGAATCCCCTGGGTTCCCTGTGTCCATTTGACCAATTTCCCTGTCCCTTCCTGCCTTCTCATCCTGCTTTTGGGCAGGAGGTACCTATTTGGTCTTATGAATCTAATTGAACTAAGAAGCACATTCCTCATGCTTATTACTTCCGGTTTTACACTCCTGTCTAATCTTTGTCTCATGAGTGGGCTTGGAGAATGGTTTCAGTTAGCGGTTCGCAGTGTGTCTGGGGGCCAAGGCCTCGGGGGCTCCTCCAGTCTCTGTCAGACCATGAAATCTGCTCAAACATGAATCTGAGCTCTGTTCTACATTTGTATCCTGTTTTGTCCGAGAATGTGTGTTGTGTTCCCTGGTAGGACACTCATTGCTGGCAGCCAGGCACCATCTAGTTGTTCTGGTCTCAGGCTGGTGCAGTCTCTGCTTCATGTACTCCTTTAGTACTTTGGGCTAATATTTTCTGTGTGTGTGTGGTTTTCTTCATTCTCCTTTGCTCCAAATGGGATGGGATGAAGAATTTTTGAAAGAGGGTTGATGGTTGCACAACATTGTCAATGTAACTAATGCATTTGTACACTTAAGATGTTTAAAATGGCAAATTTATTTTTTACATGTATTTTACAATAGTTTTTAAATTCACTTATAAGAAACAAAAACAAATGATGTATACTTAGTTCATACAAAAAAGATATAAGAAACTTCGATAGATTCTGCACCCTGTGTTATAAAAACAAAACAAAAATGGGATGCCATATTTTTCATAGTTTTGAAATTGACTATTTTTAGAGACGTATTTACTAAAAAATTGTGCATCAAGTACACAGTCCCCATGCACCCCACCTACACCCAGTGTTTCTCCTATTAACATCTTGCATTCCTGTGGTGTGGGGTACGTTTGTAACAACTGGCACATCAATAGTGAGACGTGGTTTTTAACTAAAATACATAGACTTCATCAGGGTTCACTCTTTGTGTTAGGTTTTGATAAATGCATAATGTCATGAGTCCATTATTACATATCCTACAGAATAGTTACGCAGTTGTAAAAATTCCCTGGGCTCCACCTATTCGTTCCTCCTCCCTCTCCCCAAACCCCTGGCAATCAATGATCTTTCTACTGCCTCTACACTTCATACTTTTCCAGAACGTCATCGGCTTGGGATCACACAGGATGTAGCTTTTCTAGACCAGCTTCTTTCATTTAGTGTGGATTTGAGATTCTTCCATAACTTTTCCTACCTTGATAGCTTAATTATTTTCATCGCTGAATAATACACCATTGCATGGATGTCTCACTATTTGTTTACCCATTTACCTATTCAATGACATTTTGGGTGCTTTCAATTATTGTAATTATGAAGAAAGCTGCTATAAACATTTGTGAGCAGGTTTTTATATGGATATATGTTTTTAACTCATGTGGGTAAATATCTAGGAGTGTTACTGCTGGATCAGAATGGGAGGCCTGTGTTTAGATTTCGAAGGAACTGTCAGCTTGTATTCCAAAGTGGAATTCCCATGGAATACAATTTTTTTCAAAAAACACTCTTAAACTAAATACAAGAAGAGTGCATTTCATTGTATACAAAATAACATCCATAAAAATATTAACAAATATAAAACCACATTTGCTCCTGGCTAGTCCCTACAGGCTTATTTGTTATAGTCAAGGACTTTCCGAAAGGTAAAATTTGGCTTGGACTGAGAAAGTAAGAAACACTGATGAAGACAACCCCATAGTGAAAATGAAACTTTCATAGGCACAAAGGAATTCGAATGACCCCTTCTTGGAGGTAGTACTGCTTTGTTACACACTGAGAAACTTTGTTCTTTTATCACTGACTTTCAGAAATTTGCTGTTTGAAATTACAGAATTAAGAATGAAACACCCCCCTTTTGACAGAGTAGTCTCTCCACAGTGAGATCTTATATGTGATATGAGGTGTGATGAACAAGGAAAGGCTTTCTCACACTCCTGACATTCCTAAGTCCTCCACGATGAGTTTTTATATGTCTTCTGAAGGACGAGAAATCACGAAGGCCTTCCCACATTCCTTACATTGATATGGCCTCTCTCCAGTATGAACTCTTCTATGTGTCACGAGGTCTGAGGACTGGCTAAAGGCTTTCCCACATTGTTTACATTCATAAGGCTTCTCTCCACTGTGAGTTCTTATATGTTTAGTGAGGAATGAGACCTGACTAAAGGCTTTCCCACATTGTGTACGTTTATATGCCTTGTCTCCACTGTGAGTTCTTCTATGATTACTGAGATGTGAGGAACAATTAAAGGCTTTCCCACATTCCTTACATTCATAAGGCCTCTCTCCACTGTGAATTCTTATATGTGAAGTGAAGGTAGAAGAATACTTAAATGATTTCCCACATTCCTTACATTCATAAGGCCTGACAGTGCTATGAATTCTCCTATGCAAAGCGATGGCTGAAGAATACCTAAAGGCTTTCCCACATTCCTTACATTGATATGGCCTTTCTCCAGTATGAATCCTTCTATGTGATATGAGGCCTGAGAACTGCCTAAAAGCTTTCCCACATTGCTTACATTCATAAGGCTTCTCTCCACTGTGAGTTGTTATATGTGTAGTGAGGGTTGAGACCCGACTAAAGGCTTTCCCACATTCCTTACATTCATAAGGCCTCTGCCCATTGTGAGTTCTTATATGGGTAGTGAGGTGTCCTGACTGACTAAAGCCTTTCCCACATTCCTGACATTCATAAGGCCTCTCTCCACTGTGAGTTCGCATATGCTTAGTGAGGTATGAGGGCCATCTAAAGGCTTTCCCACATTCATTACATTCGTAAGGCCTCTCTTCACTGTGAGTTCCTAAATGTGCAGTGAGGGCTGAGGAAAAACTAAAGGCTTTCCTAAATTCCCTACATTCATAGGGCTTATCTCTGTTATAGAAAAGGAGGGATAAAGGGTCACTAGAAGAACTTTCTTTACATTCACCCTTGTGACCTCTCACATGTGTCCAAAAGGACGAGAAACTACAGAAATCTTTCCCATACTCATTACATTTATACTGATTGTCACTAGTGAGTGTTGTCACAGGATTCTTAAGAGTTGTGATACAAATGAAATCCTTCCCACATACCTCACACTTATGGGGTTTCTTGCCACTAAGAGGTCTCATAGGAGTGGTACCACCACAGGCTTCTCTAGATGTAATAAACTGACAGGTATGGTGGTTATGTGATGAGGGATCCATGATGGCTTTTTCACAGTCAGAGCATTCAAAAGGATTTACTTCTGGAGGATTTCTTTTCTGCACGGTAAGATTTGGAACCCGGCTGAAGGTTTTCCCACACGGATTGCCTTCGTTACTTTCACAGAGGTTTTCTACTGTATGAATTCTGTTAAAAACAGGTAACATGTTGGAAATCAATTATGTCCACTTCCTCATTACCAAACAAAGTGAACACGCAGTTTTTGGCTTGACTTCTCTCCTGTTTCATAGCTTAAATCATCTAGCAGAAATACTACCATAATTGTCACTGTTTTTCTAAAATATGAGGCTTTCTGATCATTGTGTGTAAGTGAAATATGTTTCAAATACTCAATGTCTGACACACATTTATGAAAAAGTTGTGAAAATTCCCTGAACACGTAAGTTTACAGCAAAGTTTATACATATACAAATATACATACACATATATATTCATATATGTATGAGTACATATCAGGGCTTCGAACTGGTTCGTATTACTTCAAAAATTGCCAACGTAAATAAGGTCAGTGTTTGCGTTGAATATCTGCTGCCCATCGGATTTAAACCTGTGTTGGAAACACCACAGGGCCCTGAACAAAGATGGCAGGCAATCTCATAGGTTTCAATGCGTGTCGCTCCGCACAGTACTGTGAATAATCCCACCTGCATGGATTCCAAAAAAGTTTCAGGAACCTGCTGCAGAATCCTGAATAGCAGGAGTATGACGAGAAACACACATTCAAAGCAGTGTAGTGGGACACCGTGTTTGTGCAGGGCACCGCCAACTGTTCTCTGCTCAGGTCAAAATCCAACAGGCAATAGGTTTGGAGGCTATGCAATGCGTACACCAACCTTCTTTATGTTTACAATTACTGAACTGTTGTGAAACAGTTGGAAACCTTGGTATACACACATGAACATACGAATGTGTATTTTAAGGTCATCACAACTCAGGATTGTCTCGTGAAGCACCGCTTTCTCTTCTTTGAATGACACTCACCTCAAACGTCTCTCTTGGTTTTTATGATCATCTTTATTACTATGTAATTCAGAGATTTCTCCTAACGTGGACGACCAGATGTTATTTTTTATGTATCGCATCATTATATGTTTCCTGGGTAACTTTTCTCCATCCTTAAGCTTTCCAAAGTCTGACCCAATAATTCAAGTTGAGGTTCGCGATATGAAACAAACAGAAAGAAATTATTAGGGGAAAAAGGACCACTGTTAATAAAGACGTAGCCACATTTCACGGTTTCAGCACTTTACCAATGGTTTAGAAGCAATTTACTAGGACATACTTTTAGGAACCTTGAGAGTAATGGTGACATGAATAAGCGTAATTAGAGCTAAGTAGAAAGATATTGGACACAATATACATGTAACATTAAATGAGAAAAAGGATCCGCATGACCGCAGCTGTGAAAGGATCACTAAAGTCAGAAAAGGAAGCTCAGGTTTCCGTGAAGTTGTGTCTCTGGGAAAACAAATGTGTAGAGCTGACATGGTGCTCATGAAGAAACGCTTATCATGAGGGAAGGCAGTGAAGAGTAATGAGGAGTTCCTTGATATTGAGCCAATACTTTGCTCTTCAGGGTCTCTGAAGATAGACAGGTGTGGGTTGATTTGCAGCAAAATAATCATGTCAAACTTGTAATCAACACAGTAATACTCTACGCGGTCCCAAAATACAATACCGTCTGCACCCCAAAGTGACCCCTAAAGCCAATGCTTACATTTACAACACTTAAAGAGCCTCAAGGCTTTTCATCACAAGAGAAGTGAAAGTTAAGTGTAATACGTAGTGCTTTGTGTTCACGGAGAAGCCAAGATACGTGAGCTCTATAAACCAAAGGACCATGCCTGCTTTATGTAATGATTCATTCTCATTGCTCAGCCCAAATTCTGGAGTAAAGTTAATGAGTAAAAGAGGTTTGCTCACTAAAGGAATAACAGAAAAAAGAAGAAAAAAAAAGGAATCTGTTCTTACCTACTGAGGCCAGGTTTCTGAAGGTTTCGATCATCACATCTCTGTAGAGTTTTCTCTGAGTAAGATCCAGCAAAGCCCACTCTTCCGGGGTAAAGACCACAGCCACATCCTCAACAACCACTGAGTCCTAAAACATTGACACATTCTGCATCAGCGAGGTACCATGGACTTCAGTGTGTACAAGAATGAAGGGTGAGGCTGACAGTCCTGGGGAACAGAGAATTCTTAGGGATTTGACACAAGGTTCTGTGTACTATCAAGGTCTACTCTACGGTATGGCCATCAGCCTCGTCCCTTCACTAACTACATTCACTTCCTCACTGATTGCTTTCTGTCTCACAGACGTCCAGCACTGAAATTATCTCTCTACAGTTCGACTGCAACCAATTGCAGTTGTATTCTCCTCTCTCTTTACCGTCTGGAATGGTTAGAAAACATAGCAGACATTAGAGAAATGCTCTCATTCAGATCTTCACTTCCTTGTGAACAAACAATTACCACTCCTTCCGTAAGCCCTACCAGAACACACTCAACAAAACATAAAGCACCGGGTGGAGACAGGATGATGTATAGTAACTGGTAAACACTGCAGAAGGGCAGTTTTGCTTTTGTTTCTCACAACCATGGGAGGACCAGGGGCCAATATCAACACACTGGCAACCCAAACACTGAGCTGGTCATATTTTCTTCAACTCTTGGAGGTCAGCATGTGGCTGATTCAGGTCAGGAGACTCTCATTCAACAGAGAGCACCAAGGCCCAAGGTGGGAATGTGACAGGTCCACAAACACAGTCTAATGTTAGAAGATGACAAGGAGCAAAACCTCTGCAGAAAAAACAACAGCACACCCTTGTGTTTGCTCAGTGAGAAAAGGTTACCATTTCCATCTGGGAACCCTGGTAGCATAGTGGTTAAGTGCCACGGCTGCTAACCAAAGTCTCGGCAGTTCAAATCCGCCAGGCGCTCTTTGGAATGTCTATGGGGCAGTTCTACTCTGTCCTATATGGTCGCTAGGAGTCGGAATCAACTTGATGGCACTTGGTTTGGTTTTTGGTTGGGATGACTGTAAAACATGATGAACGTAATCAGTGTCACCAAACTATACCTGTAAACGCTATTGAATTGACAAACATTTTGTTAGGTATAAATTCTACCACAAAAAAATTAATTTTATAAGTAAGCTGAAATGCAGAGAGTTTACCAGTTAAATTGCCCGTGGAGCCTAGGAAATAGACCTACACACCAGCCCTCTAGGGGCTGTGCTTCAGAATTCTCTCACATTCGCAGTCCCTGGAAGGCACCTAACCATGACTACCTGAACCCTGACCACTGGAAGCCCCTGGTCTGTAAGAGTGACCTTTCTGAAACAGCAGGAATCCGTTGGGTTTCTCGTGTCAAGAGGAGAGAAAAGGCTGCTAAAAGACGCCTTCAGTGCTGAAACAGAGTAATTTTAGAGAAAGAAGACTCCTCTTGTCAGGGAAATGGTGACGTGAGCAGCCTATGACATCTCTAATCCGTCCTGGGATGATGGGGTCACAACAACTTTGAACCAGAGCCCAAAGCCAAAGGTCTCCTCCGCTGCAGTGGGCGAGGTTATATATTTTAAACTCATCAAAAACCCTGATATTTATTATAGAATAATGATGAAATATTCCATGTACTGAGCAACTGTGATTTTTCTTTCATGACTCTTCTAAGCAGATATTATTTCAGACAGGTCATAGCTAAGTAAAGTTAAAAAAAAAAGAGACGACCATTTAATCACATCCTGAGTGTTTCCCACATGGAACAATGCTAGCCAGGATCACAATGCAGGTCAATTTCTCTTTGATGTCTAAATTCCTGACAACTCCATTTCTGTCCATATGCATACACTTTTGTTGTTATTTTTGCTGTTACCGTCCAATAACACCATAAAAAAAAAAAAAAAAAAAAACCCCAGTCGATGATCTAAAGTACTGGAGGATACTAGGAAGAAGAGAAAAAGGTAAACATTCTATTCAATTCATACAACCAGGACATACTTCTCCTGGCAAAGCCCTGTGTCTCAGACAAGACTTCTTCCCTCCAGACCCTTAAGTGGCTACATTCATTCATTAAAATTGATTCAGGTCCTACTGACACAGAGTCTACTGCACATTGGCAAAGCAGATACAGCAGTGAACAAAACAAACACCCAGATGAACATGGATAGTAAATTCTTTGAGTGGGGACAGTAAATTTAAATACATAAACATGTATATATAACTATCATGTGGCAATGTGTTCTATAAAAGAATTCAGGTCTCTGAGAAGAAACTGTTCTAGAAGGAGGAAACAGCCAGAGCACAGGTCAGAAGGTGTGAAGGTGTCTTGGATGTCTTAGGAAGAGCCAAAGGCCCACGTGGCTGGAGCCGAATGCAAAGCAGATGAAAAACCTTCTTAGGAATCTGGACGGGTGATTGGGGTCAGTGGGCTTATCATGTTCGGGGGAACTCGTTGGCAACTGAAAAGAATCTGGCTTTTAATCTTAGTGAAATGCTGAGTAATTTTACACTTTTGAGCAGTGGAGGAAACTGGTATGATACCTCTCAATCCTTTTAAGACTCATAGTGCTCCAGTGCCTAGGGGGACTCAAGAACACTGTTCAGAGACATGGGACAAGGATGGCTCTAGAGGGTCGGGGCTCAGCCTCCACAGCCAGAGCTCCTGTCTTCAGATTCAGGAGAGAACACTCTGTCATTCAACACAGAACACCAGGAACCGGGACGGGGGAAGGGGGATATTAACACCGTGTGATGCTACCTCTGAGAGTCACATAAGGAAGGTGACACCAGGTATTCAAATCTTCAAATGCCATGTATGTGGGGATGAAGGGCCCAGAGAGAGTGGAGCAAGGTATTAGGGTGCCTCCTAGGGCTCAGTTCCTCAGCCTCCTCTGTCACTGTCTTCTTCACTGAAACCACAGTCCCGCAGCACACGGCTGCTTCCCAACAATTCAGATCCAGCCTCACCCACATAATGCTAAGGATAACCCAGTTCTGCGTGGAACTCACCATTTTCTTCTCCAGCTTCTGGGCGTCTATGGAATGACGTCTCTGACCCCAAGAAGCCACTTCCAGGAAGAGGGACAGGACTGGAAGCAGAGGCCTGGGCAGTCTGGAGGCAGATGAATAATGTTTGCTCCACACGCCAGTGACAGCAATTGAAATCCTTCCTTGTGATTGATGGATGTGCCAGATGGTCGCCTGAGGTCCCCAGCTGCCTGGACTGGACTAGTTCTCCCTGCACCACACCTGAGACCTGAAATAGAAGAAGGATGGGGAAGAAACAGTGTGCAGGAAGCAGGCAGTGACAGGCCTTTGGCCTCCTCCCAGGCTCAGGGCAATGCTCCACCCTGAGGGCCTTTACACTAAAGGCAGAACAGGCTCCAGCCCCACAGCACACACCTGCATTCTTCAGTAAGCTCCACAGGCCTCTCCTTTCTGCAACAAGATCACACATGGAGGAATTTACCTCTCCCACAGCATGAGAAGCAAGCAGGCCTGGCCAGGCTACAAAACTTGAACCTGATTTCCTCCAGGGAGTTAGGGATCCAATGTTCAAGTTGTGGGCTTACCTATGTACCTTTGTTCCTGGTGTCAGATGTCACTGTTATCTGACATTAACATGGATGAAATTTTAAGAACATACTTTTCATATATTGACAATGAACTCATCCTGGTTCATTTATTTTTAAGTTATGTGCTGTAAAAAACCTTCCACTGTGCTTTTCTAAAACTTTTTCATCTCATTTATGACACTATAATATCTGATCAGTATTTTTTCTGTTCCTTTGGCAGTAACTAACATTTCTTTCTGCCCCTTCACTTTTATGGTATTTTTCCCCCTTCATTTTCAAACCATGAGAACACCACTCACTAAGATTTTGAGAAATCTGGGGGGATTCCTGAACACTTTCTCTTTCTGATATTAACCAGATCAACAAATAAATCAGAAAACTTTTATGTTTTCACGAAGGACCTGTCTCCTACCTCACTTCCTATTTCTTTTCACCCTGCTCCCTCTCCAGCTTGAGTCCTATTTCATTTCTTGGTCTCACTGTCAATGAATTCTCTGTTGCAAGATCTTTACACCAGTGTCTCCCCTCTACGCGTTTTCCTTCTTTTTTATTTTCTGTAATACAGCTCGCTAATTTTAATTCACATCATTATTTCTCGACTAGCATTTCCAGCATAAACCACGAGCTTGTTCAGTACCTGGAAAACTCAAGTCCCACCCCAGAATTTCTCAGTCAAAATTTGCATTTCAACCAGATCCAGGGGTTATGCACATTGACATTCAACCGTGAGAAGCATTCAGTGATGTACAGGAATGAGCAGTCTATGAAGGGATGCCCTTTATCCATCCACACCTCTATTGTATCACTGGCTATCTTCCTGATTCACAATCAATCTCCGCGTCTAGGCCTCCTCACAGTCCTCCCTAATTTGTTCATAACAAGCTCCGGCCTGACATCGTTCAATCATCGTTGTCACTTCCAAATTCTATCTGTGGCATAGGAAATGCTCAGTGCCCATCAGTGGCTGTCCATGGGCCTTCCAAAAGCCCAGAGTATTCAGCACGGTTCTAAACGATCTGTTCCAATCCAGCTCACACAAACCTCACCACTCACTTGTTGTTTTCTCTGCTTTAATCATCTCTGACTTCCATCAATGAATGGATAATACTGGGTTCTCTGCTGCCTCAGGGATTTACACATTTATTTTTCCCAACTGAAATACTCTTTCCACCCCCACCCATACAAAATGGTATCAGCTCTACACAACACTGCATGTAGCTAAAAAAAAAGCCAATTTTCTGAATCTTCACTGAAATAATTTCCCTTTTCAAGCAGTTGAACCTCACTCTCGGGTTAGGTCTTTTTAATACAGATATCACATATCCTTAGTTTTTCATTCTTTCTTTAAAACTGTCTCCCAAGCTAGATGATAAATCTATGGGCAGACACTCTGTATTTTCTCTTCTTGTTCCTTCTGGCCTTTGACACTGATCATTGAGGACACACACAGATTATTACCTGTTATATATAGTCTTCAGCAGCACTATCCAAGAGTACTTTATGTGAAGATAGACATGTTCTGTTTCTGTACAGTGCAATAAGGTAGCCACTAGCCCTATGTGCCTCTTCACCACAGAACATATGACTAGTGCAATGAAGGAACTCTACTTTCAGTTTTAATTACTTTTAATTGAAATAGCAATACCCGGCTAATGGGCATCACAGCTCAAGTGGACTCACCAGACCCTTAAGCAACCAACAGGGCAGAAAGGGCATGAAAGCTGCCAGCAGCACAATGCAGAGCTTCACAGTTTTGGGCTTGCTAAAAGTCTGTCACATAGGGAAATGGAACATTGCACTGTTTGTTTTTACTTGCATGATGAAGGTTAATGTCAACCTCAATTGGATTTACCTCATTCTGAAAACCTCAATGACACTTAAACATAGAAATGAGTGGGAATAACTGAGGGGATAGGAGGGACACTTTCTGCAGAGGTGACATTTGAAGTGAGACAAGAATTATAGGAATTATTGAGTTCCTAGAGTTTAAAAGTTTTCCTCTAATCAGCAGAAATACTTGGTGCGAAGGCTGAAAGGCAGGGAAAATGTTGACATGTCTGAAAAGGTTTTTTCTAAAAAGATGTCAAGAGCCTATGAAATATGAGGGTGTTCTAAATTTAAGTCAGATGTGGAGGGTCTTGCCAGAGAGGGTAAAATATGTGGATTTTTTCTGGATGTGATTGAGAGTTGGCTTGGTTTACATTGTTGATATCTGCCTCTTGCTGCTGGGTGGAGACTGTACCTTCCTCTGAAAAGAGAAATAGGAGAAGAAAGTTCAGAGCTGCCTTCCTAAGGGAGCTCCCCTCTCACGGTAGCTTGGACTGTTTCCCTGAATGCAGTGAATGAATGAAGGCTGGTGCAGCTTACCGGCTGGGAAAGCCAGGTGAGAAGTAGATTTGTTCAGGTGAGATTTTGGACATGTTAGGTTTCAGAGCGTTACAGTCCTTAGTGTTCCAGGTGGGCTATGGGAAGGACTTGGTGTCTGAACCCATTGGTACCCAAGAGCCTCAATCTCATCCTGTGGGCCGTCTTCTGCTGGCCACGAACAATCACACTGTGTCCTCTGAAACAGGCTGCATTCCCACTTCTGAAGCTGCAAGCTAAAGGAGAGGAAGAGCAGAGTGTTGGCACGGATGAGGCCTTTAGCAAATAATTAATGGCTCCTGGCACAGATTCTAACGTCTGACAGCAGACATTTGGTTGCTGTACTAAGGGACTGGACGAGCTTGATGCAGACCAGGGGCTGGTAATTACAGTCAACTTCTGGATGAAAAGCTTCTTTTTTTCTGCTTGACTTTCAAGGCTCTGTGAAGACTTCTCCTGAGTGTAGACATCCCTTATTTTAACTGAACCACTGCTTACACTTGTACACGTTACAGTGAATTCTTTAGATCTTTGTAAACACCCAGGTGTATTTGGAAGAAGGATGTGAAAGTGCCTTTTTGGTAACTCAGAAAAAGGCCAACATGGAATTTCATGTGGTTTAACCTGTTTCGTTGAATAAGAAATTAAATGACTACTGTGTGTGTGTGAGAGAGAGAGAGAGAAAAAAAACTAATAAAATGAAGAAAGCTTTCTTCGCTGGAAAAGAAAAAAAAAAAGCTGATATTGTCATGGTATCTGAGGAGCATTTCTTAGATTCTCACCGAGAAAATTCAGTAGTTTTGAATGAAGGCTTGAATTTGACATGAAGTAACATGACAACAGTCATGTCTCCAAAGGAAAGTCCCATCCAGAATGGGAGTACTCCTAGAATATCTATCTCTAGAGAAGGAAAATAGGAGGCACCACATTATTCAACACCATGTTGAGATTAAAAGTGCTGTTCAAAAATTGGTTTTACTGTACGCAGTTTTAGAGTTTTTGACTCATACTATATTTTTACAATTTAAAAAAAGAAGCACGTTTCTTTTCTCCACACACTAGCTTTCAACAATGGATTCTGAGCTACAATAGCAAAAAGCTCAAGGAATAAAAGACAAAACAGATCAATTAAGACTCTCAACAAAGGGAAGAGACAATCTACACAATGGGAGAAAATACACTGAAACCTGTGAGAGCTGGAATTTGACAGGATTGCCTTCTTTTTCTGGGTCTTGCAATTTTTCCGTCTTTTACGCAGCGCAGCCTTGCCACTTTTTGGTCACTTCTTTAATGGAAAATATTTGAGTTTTCCTACTCTGACAGGTTTCCACCTTAGAGGTTCCAGCTTTCACAGGTTTCACTGCATTTGGGAATCATACATGCCATAAGGGTTTAGTATCCAGGACAGAGAAAGACCTCCTAAGTGTCAGCAACAATTATAAAATTGGGCAAAAAACTGAAGGAGACATTTCACCAAAGATGATAAGCAAATGGTCAATAAACACATGAAAAGATGATGAATGCCCTTGTCATTAGGGAAATGCAAACCCAAACCACAAGACACACCACCTCATCCCTAGGAGGATGGCTACTATCAGAAACAACAAGAGTTGGGGAGAATATGAAGAAATTGCCGGTGGGTTGTAAAATGGTTCAGCCTCTGTGGAAAAGTGTGCCTGTTTTTCAAAATGTTAAACATACAAATAGCCTATGACCCAGAAATTTCCATTTATAGGAGCGCAGACGGTGCAAATGGTTAAGTACCCGCTTGCTAACCAAAAGACTGACAGTATGAACAACAATAAAAAGAGCAGATGTTGAGGCTGCTGATGAACAACCATATACCTCATGGGACGTGGTTCCTTGCTTTGGAGGTTGAGGGTTACGCTTTCATGGGACATCGCAGTTAACTGGCCTAATAACGTGTTGAGTGATTTAACCTCCTAGTTCACTGTGTGGTGCCTGGGGTCTTACAAGCTGCCATCCAAGGCACAAAAGTTGGTCTGTATTCACCTGGAACAATCAAGGAAAAAGTTGAGTCAGGAAAAGGAGGAGGATAAGGAATGTGTGGTAACTGCCTCCATGAACAGCTGCCTCATTGGCCATGAGAGTAGAAGAACAGGAGAGTGCCTGGCTGCCATTACGGAATATCTTCATTGAAACTTCTAGAGCAGAATCCTGATCTAAAGAGGGAAAATGCACAACAGAATTTCAAATTCTTATGGACTCCAGGCTTCCTGGAGCCATGAAGGTTGGATGAACCCCTGAAGCTATTGCCCTGCGATCATCTTTAAACCTTAAACCAAAAATATCCGTTAGAGTCTTCTTAAAATCGAACAATAGTTTAGCTTAAGTAGTAAACAATGAGCCTTGAGCATTCTGCTCTTTAGAAAACTGTCTCTGTGTGATCAAACTGACAACAGCAACTCAGAAGAGCTGACAGGAACCCTAGGGAGCACTGAGTTTATGTTAAGGGGAGAACAACTCAGAAAAGTTCAGTGAGAATGGTTGTGTGACTGGAAGAACATAATCAATGTCAGTAAACGGTACCTGTAGAAAATGTTGAATTGGTGTATGTTTTGCTGTGTATATTCTCCACAACAAAATTATAAAATTATGTAACTAAAGAAAACAAAAGTTGGCACTTTTCACCTGTGGCAAAGACGCCATGATTTGCTTTCGTTAAAATTACAGCAAAAAAAACCTACACTACAGCTCTACTCTGTCACGTGGTCTCACCATGAGTCTAAAATTACCTCAATGATACCTAACAAGTAGATACACAAAAGTCTTGAAAGTAGGGATGCAAACAGCTATTTTTACACCAATGTTCAAACACCACTATTCAAAATAGCAAAAAAGTGTAAAAAAAAAACAAATGTCCATCAACAGACGCATGGATTAAAAAAATAGAATATTATTCGGCCATAAAAAGAGATTAAGTTCTCATAAATGTTACGCTATGGATGAATCTTGAAAACTCTATGCTAAATTAAACAAGTCAGACACAAAAGTATAAATCTTGTACAATCTCACTTAAGTATCTGTAATAGCCAAGTATATAGAGACCAAATCGTTACTAGGGGAAGATGGGAGAGAGGAGGGGAGTTAATGCTTAGGGGACACTGACTTTCTTCTAATGGTGATGGAAAATCTTGGAAATGGATAGAGGTGATAGTTGCACAACATGGTGAAAGCAATTCACGTTGAATTCTGCATGTAAAAATGGTTGAAAAAGGAAAAAGACTTGTTATATTTATATTACCACACACACACACACAGGTACCATGAAATGACACTATTAAGAAGAAAGAAAGAAATTTAGTTTCTTGGTTGGAATGTAAGTGAAAGGAGGGAGCTTTAGATACTGTGAGGATATAGAGAGGAAAACTGGTATTTCTAAGATTTCACACCAACCTCAGGCTGTACTAACCTAAAGAAATAAAATCACATTTCAAGAACTGCAGTGTGTAAAGAATTGGTTTTTTAAGGTAATTAGATCTAGATCACCTGGTTAATATGTGAAAAAAAGACTCCTTCCATAATAATAATTAAATATATATGTACACACAAAACAGGAACTATAATTCATAGCAACTTTAAAAAAGATTAAGCACTGGCACTCTCAATAATTTCTCCAACAGGACACTGAAATACAGACACTTGAAATTTGCTCCATAGGGTTTTCAGCGCTGTGACCTTTCAGGAGCACATAGACAGGCCTGTCTTTCAAGGCACATCTGGGTGAGTTCAATCTACCAACCTTTCCACTAATAATCTGAACCTTTTCCGCCACCCAGGGCCGCCCTACTTCACTCTTTCACTGTGTAAAATAATTCTTATACAAGATGAGGGAACTTTTCAACACTGCAGTGTCGCTGACCCTCTAAGATCTGAAGTATATGGGTTAGTGGCGTTACAAGGGCCTCCCACCTTCCCTTCATTCCTAATTTTCGCCGCTCTGACTCTAGGAATACGCAGGGTTTGTGCTCCAAGAAGCCATCGACCTTTTAAGGACATTGCTTCTTTGGTAGCAGAAACTGTGGTTCTGAAACAGGCTGTCAGCCATACTGAAAACCCCAGTCAACACGCCTCCCCCTCCCCCTTTGTCTTGCTAACCACAAGCTTGTTTTGAGCAGGAAGTCGCAGCAGGTACTGGCTGGGTCCATTGACTAGCCCTAGTTACACCCTGAAGCATGCACAGATTGAAATCACATCCTTCACCTGACCCTCCCCCCACCCCAATATAGGCAGGGGAGGGCTAAAGGCAGAAGACTCCAGGTACCAAACCCAGCCCCTGAGGCCACTGGAAACAAAAAGCTCCCCAACTCCCGTAGTCAGCCAGCACGTGGCCATAAGGTCACTAGACCCCAGGTGCTCCTTGTATGTGCAGACAATAAACTTGCCACTTTCTGCTGCCCTTCCAATCGGTGTTCATCTTATTTCAATCGGCTAATAAGACAGGGCAAGAACCCGAGTGGTTAGGTTACAGTTCAATTCCCAGTACCCAATCTAGCACAGACTACACACCCAGGGTGTGTCATCTCAATAAATCGTTCGTCGCCTGCATTAAGACCGTTCAGCAACATCACATTTTATATCGGACCAACTACGACTGGCTGCATGGTTTGTCACACAATCGTGATGAAAATTTCTGCCTTAACGCCCAAGAAATTCCTCGAAAGGTGCCTGTATTAAATGTTTTCCTCCTGAAACTGGGATAAACGTGCTCCTAAACGTACGTACTATTTCCAAGTCATGTTTTTTGATTGTTCATCAGTCCTAAATACATATACCCATTAAAGGAGGAGGTTATATTCCTCGCCACAATCTTCATTTCCCCAGGACCACTAATACTCAACAAAAGTCCTGCCTGATGAAGGACAGAAAAGAAAGAGGAGCCGTTTCAGGCAGGGAGACTGTGATCACTATGCCCCTTGAAGTAACAACAGATTTGCATTTGAGTTCAGACACTACCACTGAGTACATATTTGTCTACGGGCGAGGTATTAAATTTCTCCGAGATTATTAGACTTCTGTAAAACGTTACAAATCGTCGCTCCCTGGCAGTGGTGTTTGGAGGCTCAGAGAAGGTCCCTTAGACGAAGTCCTCGACCCCGTGCCCAGCCCTCCAGAAACAGCTCAATAAACGGTAAATATACGCAGGGGCCAGCAGTGACTGAGGGCTGAGGAGCAGCTCAAGGTAACCGCGCACCCGTGTCTCCACAACACGTGGGGACGCGCCATTCAGACGCCGGGAGCGACCCGAACCCCCAGGAGGCCCGGGACCCTGCATGTCTCCGCGTTTCCTTAGCAGCACAGGTCTGGGCGGCTCCCACCACCTCACCTGTCCACGCACCGACACACACAGGGAGCGACCCCGGCGCCCGGGAGGCCCGGGACCCTCCATGTCTCCCAGCTCCCTCAGCAGCAGACGTCTGCGCGGCTCCCATGCCGCCCACCACCTCACCTGTCCACGCACCGACACACAGGGAGTGACCCAGGCGCCCGGGAGACCCGGGACCCTGCTTGTTTCCCAGCTCCCTCAGCAGCACTGGGGTGCGCTGGTGCCCACCACCTCACCTGTCCACGCACCGACACACACAGGCCTCCAGGAAGCAGTTGCTGCCACACACCGGAGGAGCCGGACGGACGGCGACCAAGGAGGCACACTTCCGCTTCCGGTGGGCAGGAGAAGCAGCACAAGTCCAATAGGAACAGAGAAACTAGTGATTAATCTCATTCTTTGGACATATGGGAAAACGTAAAACAAAATAACAACGAAAATATTCATGAATTTATCAAGCAAAGCAGGTAATATGGCCAGGTAGCACTCAAACCAAGAAAGCATTGAGCATTGAATATTTGTAATTTATTTGTCTAATAGAGCACACACGAGTAGGAAAAAAATAAGCATACAAAATCACAGCTGATCTTAGGTACAATCAGGTAGGTTCCAACTCATAGTGACCATACGTAGAACAGAACCAAACACTGTCCGGTCCTGCACCATCTTCACAACCATTGCTATTCTTGATCCCATCATTGCAGCCACTGTGTCAATACACCTCATTTAAGGTCTTCCTCTCTTTCGTCTACTTTAACAAGCATGATGTCCTTCTCCAGGGACTTCTCCCTCCTGATAATGGCCAAAGTACGTCAGACGAATTCTCGCCATCCTCGCTTCTAAGTAGCATTCTGGTTGTACTTCTTCCAAGACAGATTCCTTCGTTTTTCTGGCAGTCCATAGTATATTCAACATTCTTCACCAACACGGCAACTCAAAGGCATCAGTTCTTGAGTCTTCCTTATTCATTTCCAGCTTTTCTATGCATATGAAATACTATTGGTTGGGTCAGGTGCACCTTATTTCTCAAAGTGATATTTCTGCTTTTAACAGTTTAAACTGGTCTTTTGCAATAGTTTTGCCCAATTCATCATTTGATTTCTTGACTGCTGCTTCCATGGGTAAAAGTTTCTGTAAAAAATAGCTCTAAGAAACTCAATAGGAGGATGCTCTTTAGTAGCAATTACAGAGGGGCAAATCAAAACCATAGACATACCACTTCACTTCCACTGGGATAGCCAAATTAAAAAAAATCAAGAAAAAGAACAAGTGAGGAGGTAGGGAAATTGGAAACACCTATTGCTAGTCGGAATGCAAAATGGTAAAGCCCTCCAGCAAAACTGTAGTGGTTCCTCAAAACTAAAAATAGAACTTTCATGTGACCAAGCAACTCCACTCCTACTTACATAACCAAAAGACTTGCAAGCAGAGGCTCAGAGACTTGTACATCCATGTTCACTGCAGCACTGTTCACAATAGCCAAAAAGTAGAAGCAACATAAATGCCCATCTACATTTGAACGGATAAACAAAATGTAGAAGAAATGAACTATCAGTACACATGCTACAATACGGATGGAGCTGGAAGACATTCTGCTGAGTGAAATAAGTCAATCGCAGAAGGACAAATACTGTACGACTTGACTGATGTAAAAATGCAAACCCAAATCCACCGCCATCCAGTCGATTCTGACTCATGGGCAATCCTATAGGACAGAATAGAACTGCCCTATAGGGCTCTAAAGCTGTAATATTTACGGAAGCAGACCGTTACATCTTTCTCCTGTGGAGTGACTGGTGAGTTCAAACCGCCAACCTTTCAATTAGCGGTCGAGTGCTTAACCACTCCGATACCAGGGCTCCGTAAAAAGACAAGAAAAGCAAATGTGTGGAGAAGAAATTTCATTAGTGGTTATTGAGGTGAGAGGGAAAGGAAAACGAAAATGAGATGGGGTTAAAGGTGATAGAAATACCACATTGATTAAGGGCAGTGTTGCATGGCTGATTATTCTAATAACTACCGGTAAGTTGGAACCTGTAAAAAGTTGAATTAGCAAAATTTGTGTAATATATTCACAACAATAACAACAACAACAAAAGTTCTTGCTGAGGCTGCTTAAATCTCATGAGATTTAGAGGTTTATGACCATGGTTTCATGGGACATCCCAGTTAATTGGCCTAATGACATGTTTAGTGCTTCTGTTCTACCTTCTAGTTTGTTGTGTAGCGCCAGGTGTCTTAAAAGCTTACAAGCTGCCATCCAAGGTACACAGGTGGACTCTGTTCAGCTGAAGCAACAGAAGGAGAGTCAAGAATAGGAGGAAGATATGGAATACGTGGCTAATTGGCTTCATGAACAACTGCCTTCTTTGCCATGTGATCAGAAGAACTGGATTGTGCCTGGCTACCATTAGTGAACATTTTGATCAAAGATTTCATAAAAGAATCCTGATGAAAACGGGGAAAATGCAGGACAGAATTTTTTAAAATTCATGGACTCCAGACTTCCTGGAGCCATGAATGTTGGATAAACCCCTGGAACTCTTCCCCTGAGATAATCTTTAAACCTTAAACCAGTAAGAATTCCCTGAAGTCTTCTTAAAACCAAACGATGTTTAGCTTAACTACTGAAAAATGTCTGCACTGAGCATTATAAACTTTTAATGACTATAAGGTATCAAATTGACAGCAACAACTCCAAAGATTTGACAGGAATCTCAGGAGTCAGTGAATTTATGTTAATAGGGGAAGAACAGCTTAGAAAAGGATGATGAGAATGGTTGCACACCTTGAAGAATATCATCTGTCACTAAATTGTACATATGGAAACTGTTGGATTGGTGTATGGTTTGCTGTGCATATTCCCAACAAAAACAAAAACTTTAGAAAAAAATTTTTAGATTCAACAAAAGATATATAACAAAGAGTGTTTAAAAGATTTATTGAATGTGTTATGAGTTACATGAAATGTGTTGTCAAATCAGAAGTGTCAAATTTTCTTTGGGTTAAAAATTTATGTGTCAGCGTGCCTGATACTAGACAACAAGCACATGATACTGTCATAATTTTATTTTTTAATTAGTCATTATTTCTTTTGAATCTAGCATCATCTGAGGCAATGTCTTTAATGGGGAATTCCCATCATTTACCTATGGAGGTTTTTTTTTTTTTTAATTACTATTCAGATGTTTAGAGACTTAATCCAAAACACCAAAACCAAACCTATTACTGTGTAGTCAATTTTGAGTAGAACTACCCCATAGGGTTTCCAAGGAGTGGCTGGCGGATTTGAACCAACTAACCTTTGGTTTAGAAGCAGAGCTGATAACAACTGTGCACCAGGGCTCCAAAAACTTGATGACCTTGTTATACTTGGGGTATCCTGTATTTTTACGGAAATAACGAGGGCCTTCCGTTTTTCTTTGCCAACTGCACTTTCCCCCCACAAGGCATTTTCATAAGTGCCGCTATGCCAATTTTTTTCATGTTGCTGTAATAAAAACTAGCATACGGCGCTTAGCAAAATACTTCATGGGAAAAGGCACGGTTGCAAAACAAAAGTAGAAGGTACACATTGTTTCTGTAAAAATATAGTATCCTGACTATATAGTATTACATCTCAAGATTACTATGTGTTATATCCAAACTTCTTTGAAGATAAGGTTAGTTATTGTTCAGAAATTTTTTTCCTAAATTTTTTTCAATTGTCTTCATTTAACTTTGCACTACTTTTGTAATTAATTTCCATTAGATCTTTCACTTTTAAGAATTATTTTAAGTTAATCATGGCCTTTTAAAGTTTTGTCATTTGCATATAAGTTTTTATCTTGCTGCCTCACTGAAAATGCTTGATCAAAATAGTCCAACAAAAGATGGACTACATTGGACGTATGAAAAAGGTGTGATATTTTGAAGATGGAATACACTACGCTGAATTAAGATTTCCAGAACTCTCGTGTAGAAGTTGATGGGTTTACAGACTGCTGCTGATCCAGGATTATGTAGAACTGAAAGTAACTACACAGGACTGAGTGGACTAAAAGATTACTATGATTACAGTTACTAGATCAGACTCAAGCTTGAGAACAAAAGAGGACAGAGGAACATCACAAATTTAATGGTCTGTGAGGCCAGCTCACAAATCAAGCTTCTACCCTTAAACAACATAAGGGAAAACAAATAGGGATTCCAGTTTCTTAAACGGTATACAGCATTTCTTTGGTAAGATCAAGTCAATTCCACAAAAACACAGGTTTTAGATAAAACTGATTAACTTGCCAGAGTCTCACATGGAGGTATATCAGACCCTCTGCCAAAACCTGATCACCAAAAAAAGTGCCCCACAGAGGAAAATAGACAATGCAAATGGGAACTCATTTTCCCAAAGTGATCACTGAAATTCCGAAATTCTACTAAAGTCAGCTTATAGCGTTTTGGAACATGAACCCCAAACCAGTGCCCAGTAGAGGGAGCCCCAGGCTCACCTGTTGTCTTACTCATCTAGTGCTGTTATATCCAAAATACCCCAAGTGGATGGCTTTAACAGCTCTTTTCACTTTCTTCTGAGTCCTCACCACAATTGTCTTTGATGTCCAGAATTCCACCAACACTCTCTTCAAGGCAATCTACGCTTCTACTCTTGGGCACTTTAAAACTCGTCCAGCCTCTATCCATTCCCAGTTGAAAAACAGCTTCCACATATTAGGTATCTGTCAAAGCAGCACCCCACTCCTACTGCCAAATTCTTAGTTACCTAGTGCTGCTATAACAGGAATACCACAAGTGGATGGCTTTAATAAACAGAAATTTGTTCTCTCACTGTCTAGAATACTGCAGGTCCAAATTAAGGGTGCCATCTCCGGGGGAAGGCTTTCTCTCTTTTGGCTCTTGGGGAATGTCCTTGTCATCAGTCTTCCCCTGGTTAAGGAGCTTCTCTGCCCAGGTTTGCAAGACAACTTTTTCTGAGAATGCACAGGTTAGGTACACTGTATCCAGGGACCCTGGGGAAAAGCTGACAACATTCCTTCTTAGCTCGGTTACAAAGAGAAACATTTCTTTAGATACCACATTAAGCCTGTACGAAAATTAACTGTTGTCATGTAAAAGCGGAAATAACAAAATGGAGTCACAAGGCCTAAGCTCGAACTAGCCTTTTCAGGTACACCGAACGCTGCTATTTTGAAAGCTCTTACACAGAGGGAAAGGAAAATCAAAGAAGTATCCACATTGTTAGATTACGTGTCTATCATGGCACAGAGATTTGGATTACTAACCTCTTGATGTCGAGTGGATTACAACTCATAAGGACTCTATAGGACAGAATAGGATTGTCCCATAGGGTTTCCAAGGCTGTAATTTTTACAGAAGCAGACTGCCACGTCTTCCTTCCGCAGAGCAGCTGGTGGGTTTCAAACGCCTATCTTCCATTAGCAGTTGAACACTTAGCCACTGTGCTAACAGGGCTCCTTTTTCATTACAAAAAGATGAAAATAAACACATTTAGATATCCGTAGGTCAAATTCTACTCCACCAAAACTACAATTTAGAAGCTTCCTGACATAAACAACTTGGTTATTTAAGTACAAATGAGAGGTGGCAAACTACAGAATGTGTATCTTTTCATGATTCGAGAGCCAACTCACATGATAAGGAAAACAGTTGATGAACTGTTGTAGATGGAAGAAAGGAGAATTCTCAGACTAAACCTCTGTGTTGCACATGCCTTCTTTTATCTGTTAGTTTTGAACTCCCAGCGGATCAACAGTTCTATCCAAGGACTTGTCTGACTTGGACATGCCCACCCAACCTCACGTCTTGGCGATTCTTGGAATTTGAGATTTTAGAGTTGTAAAGACCCCACATCCAGCCTAGTCTCTTATCCAGGTGGGTGAGGGGTAGAACGCAGATTCATAGGCCCTCAAGATCTCCGCATAGCAAGGTTCTATAAATTTTTGTATGAGCGACTTATCTGATTTGTAAACTGTTACTTAAAGCACAATAAAAATAAAAAATGATGAAGAAGGAAATGGTTTGTGAGACATATTTACAACAATCAAAAAAAGGGATGCCGAATCTGCTGAAATCTCATCAGATTTGATTTCTTGGGTTGGGCGTTTAGGATCATGTTTTCATGGCATATTCTGATTAATTGGCCTAATAACATGCTTAGTACTGATACTTTCTAGTTTGTTGTGTAGTGACTGGTGGCTTAAACACATACAAGGGGCCATGAAAGCATAGAAGTTGGTCGGTATTCACCTGGAACAACAGAGGAAAAACGTGAGACAGGAATATAAGGAAAATAAGGGAAGTGTACGTAATTGTCTCCATGAAAAACTGCTTCAAGTACCATGAGACCAGAAGAACTGGATGGTACCCAACTACCATTAATGAACATTTTGATCAAAGACTCTATAGAAGAATCCTCCTAAAAGGGATAAAATACAGATAAGAATTTCAAAATCTCACTGACTCCGTCTTCTTGAATCCATAAAGGTTGAATGAACCCCTGAAACTATTGCTCTGAGATAAACATTAATGCTTAAACCAAAAATATCCCCTGAAGACTTCTTAAAACTGAACAGTAGTTTAACTTAACCACTAAAAAATGCATGCCTTGAGCGTACTACCCTTTTAAGAACTATCTATGTGGGATCAAATTGACAACAGCAGCAGGGAAGATTAGATAGGAAACTTAGGGAGCAATGAATTTATGTTAAAGGGGGAAGAAGAACGCAGAAAAGGAGGATGAGAATGGTTACACAACTTGAAGAATCAATGTCACTAAATGGTACATGTAGAAACTGCTGAATTGGTGTATGTTTTGCTATGTGTATACTCAACAACAACAAAATAAGTAACATTCAGAGAAGGTCCTTATCTCTTCTGAGCTGCTTCTGAGTGTTCTTCATGTGGCTTGTCAACTCTCTTCCTCCATCTCAGTTTCTCTGGCTTACTTGTTGGGTCTCTTTTATATCTCAAAAGACATTGACTCAAGACACAGCCAGCACTAATCCTGTCTCATTAACATAACAAAGGCAACCCATTCCCAAATGGGAATATAAGCACAGATATACAGGGTAGGATTTATGACAATACTTTTGGGAGACAGAATTCAGTCTGTAACGTTCCACGCTTTGGCCCCCAAATTGAATATATCTGCCACATGCAAAACCCATTCACCCCATCACATCATTCCAAAAGTCTTAAATCAACTCTAAGTTCAAAATCTCATCTTCCAAGTCATGTTGATCACATACGGGTGAGACTTGAGGCATACTCCAACCTCGGACAAAATTCCTCTTCATCTGTGAACCTGTGAAATCTAGGCGACAAATTATCTGTTTCCAAAGTACAATAATAGAACAGACACAAGGTTGACATTTCCATCACAAGAGGGGCAAATTAGAGGGCAAGAAGGGATAAGGGGCACCACATAAGTCCAAAACCCAGCACCCCAACATATATTATCCCTCAAGTCTTCAAAATAATCCTCTGTTCTCTGAGAACATCCAGGCAATGACCCTGCATTCCACAGTCTAGGTGTTGACCATGATCTTTGGATTCTGGGTGTAGGCCCCTGAATCCTGTGCTTCAACTTGGCCTTTGAGGCCCACTGCGATGGCAACACTGCTCCCTTGCCTTGGGCGGCCCCATTCTTCTAATCCCTCCAGCAACCCCACCACCTCAAACCCAATAAACCCTGTTCTTTTTTGTATGTGGGCTTTAGTTGAAAATTTACAGCTCAAGTTACTTTCTCATACAAAAGTTTATACACACATTGTTATGTGACCCTAGTTGCTGTCCCTGTAATGTGACCACACATTTCTCCTTTCCACCCCGGATTTTCCGTGTCCATTCAACTAGCTCCTATCCCTTTTGCTGCCTCATCTCGCCTCTGGACAGGAGCTGCCCATTTAGTCTTGAGTATCTGCTTGAACTAAGAAGCACACTGTTCATGAGTATCATTTTATGCGTTATAGTGCAGTCTATTCTATGTCTCAAGAGTTGGCTTTGGGAATGGTTTTAGTTCTGGGTGAGCAGAGAGTCCAGGGGTCATGTTTTCTGGGGTTCGTCCAGTCTCAGTAAGACCACTAAGTCTGGTTTTTTACTAGAATTTGAGTTCTGCATGGTGCTTTTCTCCTGCTCTGTCAGGGATTCTCTATTGTGTTCCCTGTTAGGGCAGTCATTGGTGGTAGCTGTGCACCATCTAGTTCTTTTGGCCTCAGGGTGATGGACCCTCTGGTTTATGTGGACCTTTCTGTCTCAGCATTACACATTTATTCAAAACCCTTTGCTTGTCAGCATGCTGGGTGTTCTTCCTGACCCTTTGACTGAGCTGGCACTTTCTGTGCAGTCTTTAAAATCCCACGCTATTTCTGTGAGCTCACCAAAGTCCTCAAGCTTGCCTACTCCAACACCTTCATCAATAACCTTGTGTTATATATTGTGACAGACGTCATGGTTTTTCTTCCTCTTGCTTGGATCCTTTTCATATATGCCAAACTGCGTATTATATACTGAGCATCTGAAGAAAGGAAGGGAAGTGACTTAGTTACCTAGAGTTGCTGTAACAGAAATACCAGAAGTGGGTGGCTTTACCAAATTTGTTTTCTCACAGTTTAGGAGGCTAGAAGCCTAAATTCAGGGTGCTGCCTTTAGGGAAATGCTTTCTCTTTCTGTCGGCTCCAGGGGAACGTCCTTGTCTCAGGTCGTGTTTTTCTGTTCCTTGATGATCTTCACGTGATGTGGCATCTGTTTCCCTCGATCTCTGTGCGTTTGTTTGGTTGCTTGCTTAAAATTTCTCTTTTTATATCTCAAAAACAGATTGATTTAAGTAAGATTTCTGAGATTTGAAAAGTGATTCATACTATCTTCACTAACACTGTCTCATTAACATAAGAAAACCCACTCCCAGACGGAATTATAACCACAGGGATAGGGTTTAGGATTTACAACACAGATTTCTGGGGGACACAACTCAATACATAACATTTTACTTTTTGACTTCCCCCAAATTCATGTCCTCACCACATGCAAAAAACATTCACCATGGCCCACCATCCTAAATTTCTTAAATCGACTCCAAGCCCAAAATCTCATCTTCTGAAACCTGTAAATGAAATATGGGGCAAAATTCCTTTGCATCTGCAAACCTGTGAAACCTAGACTACAAGTTATCTGTTTCCAAAGTACAATGGTGGAACAGGCACAAGGTAAACATTTCCATTACAAATAGGGGAAATCGGAGGGAAAGAGGGGATAATGGGCACCAACCAAGTTCAAAACCCAGCAGAACAAATTTCTTTAGTTCTCAAGGCTTGAAAATAATCCTCTGTTCCCTGAGAGCATCTGGGCAATGTTCCCACCCTCCAGAGCGTGGGTGTTGGCCATGCTTTCTGGATTCTGGTTGGAGGTCTCTCGGCTTGGGGTTTCACACCTAACTTCCAAAGCCACTGGGTTGGCAACTCTGCTCCCTTGGCTTTAGGTAGCCCTATCCTCCTAGTCCGCCTGAGTGGCGACTATTTCCCCTCGACCCTGGCAGACACCATTCTCCTGCCCCTTGAGCATGCCATCCCCACTCCCTCAGCTTTCAGCAGCAGACCAACCCTCTTGGCACAACTGAATGGCAGCCCCACATGCCAAAACCGAGTTGCTGGAGATTTAAGTCTTTGAAACCTAGGAGGGTGTGTCTGCACCCTTTGAAACCCAGGAGTTCTTGGCTCCACCCTTCGACAATCAGTCAGCCCTGGTTCTAGTGTTCCTTCCAACTTCTCTACTGATCTCAGAGCAGCTGCAGGGATTATTCTTCTCTTGGAGGACAACAGACGTAGCTCCTCTGCCCATTTTCTTGCCTGTAGAATTCCAAGAGGCAGAGGTCTTTCCTTTTGCAGCCACATCCTTAGCAAACATTCTAGGACACGTGTCCTTAGTTTGTTCAACAGAATTTTCCAAACCTTTAAGTTCTGTTTTCATGTTGCACAGTTCATTTTTAAGTCCATCTCTTTCCTCTTGCATTTTACTATTAGCAAAAGAAGAAACCATGTGACCTTTTAAGACCTTGCTTAGAAATCCCGTTGCCCTTATATCCCGGTTCATCAGTTATAAGTTTTGCCTCCCACAAAACATTTGGACATAATTCAGGCAAGCTCTTTGACGTTGCCTAAAAAGAATTAGTCCTCCTCCATCGTCCAATCACAGGTTCACCTTTTAAAGCCCCAGCAGAAGCACATTTAATGTCCACATGTCTAGCAACATTCTGTTGATGGCACCAACCTACTCTCTGAAATGATGGAGAATTTTCTCTAGGGCTCTCCTCACTTCTTTCTGAGCCCTCACCAGAATTGCTTCTGATGTCCATAGTTCTACCGACCTTCTCTTGAAGACCATCTAGGCTTTGACTATTACACACATTAAAACTCTTCCAGGCTTTTCCTATTACCCAATTCGAAAACCACTTCCACATTTTAGATATTTTTTAGAGCAGCATCCCACTGACCCATAACAAATTCTTAGTTGTCTAGTGTTGATATAACAGAAATAACACAAGTGGGTGGCTGTAACAAACAAAGCTATTTTCGCAACAGTTTAGGGAGCTGGAAATTCAAATTCAGGGCACCAGCTCTAGGGAAGCCTTCCTTTCTCTATGGCCTCTGAGGAAAAGTCCTTGTCTCTTCTCAGCTTCTGATCTCAGTTTCTTGCTTATCTTCATGTGGTGTGGCATCTGTCTTCCCCCAGCTCTGCTTGTCTGCTTGGTTGCTTGCTCAATCTGATTTTTTTTTACATCTCGAAAAGATTGACTTAAGACATACCTTACACTGATATTGCCTCATTAACATAACCAAGAAACCCCACTCCCAAATAGGACTATATCCACAAGTATAATGATTAAGGTTTATAACACATACTTTTGGGGGATACAAATTCGATCCGTAACAGGAAGTAAAAAGCATTTTCTCCTGTGGGTCTCACCTCTCGTTTGTCTCCTCATTCTAGGAAGCCTGCCTGCTTATGTCTGTGTGTTCTACAACCACTCCACTTGTGCAGGGGTCTTTGCCGTTCTGTACACGGTGGTCACTTCCATGACAAAGCCCTTCATCCACAACTTGGTGAACAAAGGCATAAAGGGAGCCCTGCAGACTTTTCTCTACAGTGAGTCTTCCTGCCAGAGACATCGCCAACGTCCTTTGCTGGACACATGAGTCCACGGGTGATGGAACAGTGCAGTTAATAGTGTGAACTCTTAGGTTTTCCTTTCCTGGCTTGAAAATCTTGATGCCGCCTTAATAGAAGGTGGTTTTGAGAAATATGCTTAGCTTCCCTGTGCCTCAGTTTCCTCATCTGGGAAAGAGAGGCTATGACAACATGTGCCACATGTGGTTGATATGAGGATTAAATGAGCTAATATGGTAAATCACCAGCACAAGAAATACCACGTGAAGTTCCAAGTAGATGTTGGCTATTGTTATGTAAAAGGGAAGTTTTGATGTGTCCCTGGATTTTGTCCCATACTGTTAGGCCAGTTTCTGGCCATGTGCAACGGCTTCCACCAGGGCTCCATAGCCCAGGATCCATGTAGGATGTTCAGCAGCCTTCTTGGCCTCTAAAACACTAGAGTGTATTAGCACGTGCCTCCCTCGCAGTGTTTCCAGATATTGCCAGATATCCTGAGGTGGAAAATGATCCCCAGTTGAGAATCACTGGTGTAGGGGGAGTGTCTCCAAAACAGAAAGAAAACATTTCATAAGGCTATAAGGAAATAAATGGGGACTACATCCTTGTCACATCTGGGAATTTGGGAAATATGATTAGGGACTGGACTTGTGTTAAAAGAGTAGCAGGGATGGAGACTTACAATTTTCCTAGATTCGTATTTTCTACAATTCACTCCGCCCCCCCCCCCTTTTTTTTTTAATGTGCCTTTGTAATCCTTGGCTAAAGAGTGAACCTCAGGATTGAGTTCAGGACTGAGTTAAAAGGCTGTCTGGGGGCCATACTCTCGGGGTTTCTCAGTCTCTGTCAGACCAGTAAGTCTGGTTTTGGCTTGTGAGTTTGGATTTTGTTCTACTTTTTCCTCCAGCTCTGTCTGGGATCCTCTATTGTGATCCCTGTCAGAGCAGTTGGTGTTGATAGCGGGGCACTACCTGGTTGTGCTGGACTGTCTGGTGGAGGCTGTGGTAGTTGTTCATTACTGCTTTACCTTGTGTCTGTGCTGTTCTTCATTATTCCTTGCTCCATACAAGGTGAGAAAAGTGGAGTATCTTAGATGGCCACTCACGAGCTTTTAAGACCCCAGATGCTACTCAACAAAGTAGGATGCAGAACACTTACCTTTTAAAGTGTGTTATGCCAATTGAGCTAAATATTAATGAGTCAATGGTCCCTAGCCCTCAGTCCAGTAATTCGGTCCCTCAGGGAATTTAGATTTGTCTATGAAGTTTCCATGACCTTGGCTTGATCAAGTTCTGCTGACTTCCCCAGTATTCCCTAGTGCCTTAGCCTTCATCAAAGCTTCCTCTTAACTATTCACTAGTATTTTTCTTTCCCTCCTCGCCCTTCCATTGTAACCATCAAAGATTGTTTCTGTGTGTAAAACTTCTTAAGTTTTTTAATAGTGGTCTCGAACAGTATTCGTCCTTTTGTGATTGACCCATTTCACTCATTAAAATGCCCTCCCAACTCATCTGTGTTGGGAGATGTTCCGCAGATTCATCATTCTTCATTATATTTGCATAGGATTTCATTGTGTTCAGGTACCATAGGTTGTTTACCCACTGTCATGGGTGGAATTGCATCCCACCCCCCCAATATATCTCTCATTTTCCATAGGTCATGATTCCCTTTTATGATTGTCTACCATTTTATCTTCTGATTTCTCTGTGTTGTAAATCCTATCACTATGATGTAATAAGATGAATTAGCGGCAGGCAAAAAAAAAAATTTTTTTTTTATATTGATGAGGTCTACAAGCCTAGGTAGTGTCTTAAGGCGATCTCTCCTGAGATATAAAAGAGAGAAACCATCAGAGAGACATGGGGACCTCATACCTCCACGTAAGCAGCGACAGCAGCAGTGTGTGTCCTTTGGACCTGAGGTTCCTGCACTGGGATGCTCCCAGACCAAGGGAAGACTGATGACAAGGAACTTCCTCCAGAGCCAACACAGACAGAAAGTCTTCCCTTGGAGAGGACAGTGCCTTGAATTCAGACTTCTAGCCTTCTGGACTGTGAGAGAATAAAATTTCTCTGTGTTAAAACCATCCACTTGTGGCATTTCTCTTATAGCAGCACTAGTTGACTAAGACATCCATTCACCTGTCGATGGGCACTTAGGTTATTTCCATCTTTTTGCTATTGTAGACAATGCTACAGTGAACATGCGTATGGGTATGTCTATTTGTGTGATGGCTCATTTCTCTAGGGTATATTCCTAGGAGTGGCATTGCTGAATCCCATGGTATTTCTATTTCTAGTTTTATATGGAAGCACCAAATCGTCTTCCAAAATGGTTGTACCCCTTTACATTCTCACCAGCAGTGCATAAGAGTTCGAATCTCCCTTGTCTGAGTCATCTAGTGCTGGTATAACTGAGATACCACAAGTGGATGGCTTTAACAAAGAGAAATTTATTTCTTCACAGTAAAGTAGGCTAAAAGTCCAAATTTGAGACGTCGGCTCCAGGCAAAGGCTTTTCCTGTCAGCCTTCTCCTCAATCTATCCCAGCTTTGGAAGCCTCTCTGAGCAGGGACCCTGGGTCCAAAGGACACGCTCTGCTCCCGGCAGTGCTTTCCGGTATGAGGTTCCCCTGTCTCTCTGCTCACTTCTTTTTCCTTTTATCTCTCATGAAAGGTGGTGCATGCCACACCCCAGGGAAACTCCCTTTTCACTGGATCAGGGAGGTGACCTGGTAAGGGTGTTATATCCCACGCTAATCCTCTTTAACATAAAACTACAATCACAAAATGGAGGACAACCACAGAATACTGGGAATCATGACTTAACCAAGTTAATACATTTCCGGGGGGACATAATTCAACCCATGACATCCCTGCAACCTCTCCAGCATTGATTTTTGGGTTTTTGTTGTTGTTGTTCTTACGTGCCAATAATGTTGGGGTGAGAAGGTAGCTCATAGTTTTCCTTAACTTATTGTGGTTTAGGTGAAAGTTTACAATTCAAGTCAGTCTCTCATACAAAAAGCTGTGCAGACCTTGCTATGCAGTCCTAGCTGTGCTCCCCTTAATGAGACAGCACATTCCTCCTCTCCACCCTGCATTCCCCGTGTCCATTCAGCCAGCTCCTGTCCCCCTCTTCCTTCTCATCTCGCCACCACACAGGAGTTGCCCACATAATCCTATGTGTCTGCTTGAGCCATGAAGTTCACTCCTCAGCAGCATCATTGTCTTATAGTCCAGGCCAATCGCTGTGTGTAGAGTTGGTTTCGGGAATGGTTCCAATCTTGGGCTATCAAAGGGTTCGGGGACCTTGGCTGTCAGGGTCCCTAGGTCTCAGGCAGACCATTAAGCCTGGGCTTTTTATGAGATTTGAAGATCTGCATCCCACTATTGTCCTGTTCCATCAGGTATTCTCTGTTGTGTTCTCCCAGGGCAATGATCTCCAGCAGCTGGTCACCATCTAGTTCTTTGAGTCTCAGGCTGGTGGAGTCTCTGGTTTATGTGGCCCTGTTTCTTGGGCTCGTATTTCTCTTGAGTCTTTGGTGTTCTTCATTCTCCTTTGCTCCAGGTGGGTTCAGACCAATTGATGCATCTTAGACGGCCGCTTCCTAGCGTTTAAAACCCCAGCGGCCTCTCACCAAAGTGGAATGCAGACTGGTTTCTTAATACATTTTGTTATGCCAGTTGACCGACATGTCCCTTGCAACCATTGTCTCCAGACACCTGTCCTTACTACTCTGGCCTTTGAAGCTTTTGGTTGTATTGAGGAAATTCCTTTTGGTTTTCTTCAGTTGTACTTCCCATCGCCTACATTTTTGTCTGCTATCTAGTTAGTGAATATCCCTCGCTCCCTGCCTCATTGTAGGTTTGATTTGCATTTCTTTAATGGCCAGTGATGGTGAGCATTTTCTCAATCCTGTTAGCTGCCCCACATTACCATTATTAATGAAATTCTGCAGCTTTGGAAGTTATCAGAAATGAAATGAAACTCATAAAGATCAATATCTTAGGCATTACTGAGCTGAAATGGACTGGTATGGGCCATATCAGACATTTGTATGACCAACTATGCCAGGAATGAGAAATTGAAGAGGAATGGAATCGCATTCATGATCAAAAAGAACATTTCAAGATCCTGCATTACAACTCTGTCAATGACAGCATAATAGCCATATGCCTACAAGGAAGAACAGTTAATACAAATATTATTCAAATTTATGCATCAACAACTAACGCCACAGATGAAGAAATTAAATATTTATTCCTCCAGAAAGAGAAATGAAATTCTGGTATATGCAAGGTGATCGATGAATCTTGAGCACATATTATGACGAGTGAAATAAGCCAGACACTAAAGGACGAATTTCATACAATTCCGTTTATGTGAAATGTCCAGAACTGGCAAAGGCAGAGAGAACAGTTTATTATTAGTTACCAGGCACTGGAGGGAGTGGAAATGGGGACTTATTGCTTCTTGGGTACAGAGTTTCTCTTTGGGGTGATGAAAAAAAACCTCTCTTATGCTTTAGGTGAAACATTACACCTTAAGTTAGTTTCTTATTAAGAAATTTACATAGATATTGTTTTGTGGCATTAGTTGGAATCCCCTGGGTTCCCTGTGTCCATTTGACCAATTTCCCTGTCCCTTCCTGCCTTCTCATCCTGCTTTTGGGCAGGAGCTACCTATTTGGTCTTATAAATCTAATTGAACTAAGAAGCACATTCCTCAGGCTTATTACTTCCGGTTTTACACTCCTGTCTAATCTTTGTCTGATGAGTGGGCTTGGAGAATGGTTTCAGTTAGCGGTTTGCAGTGTGTCTGGGGGCCAAGGCCTCGGGGGCTCCTCCAGTCTCTGTCAGACCATGAAATCTGCTCAAACATGAATCTGAGCTCTGTTCTACATTTGTATCCTGTTTTGTCCGAGAATGTGTGTTGTGTTCCCTGGTAGGACACTCATTGCTGGCAGCCAGGCACCATCTAGTTGTTCTGGTCTCAGGCTGGTGCAGTCTCTGCTTCATGTACTCCTTTAGTACTTTGGGCTAATATTTTCTGTGTGTGTGTGGTTTTCTTCATTCTCCTTTGCTCCAAATGGGATGGGATGAAGAATTTTTGAAAGAGGGTTGATGGTTGCACAACATTGTCAATGTAACTAATGCATTTGTACACTTAAGATGTTTAAAATGGCAAATGTATTTTTTACATGTATTTTACAATAGTTTTTAAATTCACTTATAAGAAACAAAAACAAATGATGTCTACTTAGTTCATACAAAAAAGATATAAGAAACTTCGATAGATTCTGCACCCTCTGGTATAAAAACAAAACAAAAATGGGATGCCATATTTTTCATAGTTTTGAAATTGACTATTTTTAGAGACGTATTTACTAAAAAATTGTGCATCAAGTACACAGTCCCCATGCACCCCACCTACACCCAGTGTTTCTCCTATTAACATCTTGCATTCCTGTGGTGTGGGGTACGTTTGTAACAACTGGCACATCAATAGTGAGACGTGGTTTTTAACTAAAATACATAGACTTCATCAGGGTTCACTCTTTGTGTTAGGTTTTGATAAATGCATAATGTCATGAGTCCATTATTACATATCCTACAGAATAGTTACGCAGTTGTAAAAATTCCCTGGGCTCCACCTATTCGTTCCTCCTCCCTCTCCCCAAACCCCTGGCAATCAATGATCTTTCTACTGCCTCTACACTTCATACTTTTCCAGAACGTCATCGGCTTGGGATCACACAGGATGTAGCTTTTCTAGACCAGCTTCTTTCATTTAGTGTGGATTTGAGATTCTTCCATAACTTTTCCTACCTTGATAGCTTAATTATTTTCATCGCTGAATAATACACCATTGCATGGATGTCTCACTATTTGTTTACACATTTACCTATTCAATGACATTTTGGGTGCTTTCAATTATTGTAATTATGAAGAAAGCTGCTATAAACATTTGTGAGCAGGTTTTTATATGGATATATGTTTTTAACTCATGTGGGTAAATACCTAGGAGTGTTACTGCTGGATCAGAATGGGAGGCCTGTGTTTAGATTTCGAAGGAACTGTCAGCTTGTATTCCAAAGTGGAATTCCCATGGAATACAATTTTTTTCAAAAAACACTCTTAAACTAAGTAGAAGAAGAGTGCATTTCATTGTATACAAAATAACATCCATAAAAATATTAACAAATATAAAACCACATTTGCTCCTGGCTAGTCCCTACAGGCTTATTTGTTATAGTCAAGGACTTTCCGAAAGGTAAAATTTGGCTTGGACTGAGAAAGTAAGAAACACTGATGAAGACAACGCCATAGTGAAAATGAAACTTTCATAGGCACAAAGGAATTCGAATGACCCCTTCTTGGAGGTAGTACTGCTTTGTTACACACTGAGAAACTTTGTTCTTTTATCACTGACTTTCAGAAATTTACTGTTTGAAATTACAGAATTAAGAATGAAACACCCCCCCTTTTGACAGAGTAGTCTCTCCACAGTGAGATCTTATATGTGATATGAGGTGTGATGAACAAGGAAAGGCTTTCTCACACTCCTTACATTCCTAAGTCCTCCACGATGAGTTTTTATATGTCTTCTGAAGGACGAGAAATCACGAAGGCCTTCCCACATTCCTTACATTGATATGGCCTCTCTCCAGTATGAACTCTTCTATGTGTCACGAGGTCTGAGGACTGGCTAAAGGCTTTCCCACATTGTTTACATTCATAAGGCTTCTCTCCACTGTGAATTCTTATATGTTTAGTGAGGAATGAGACCTGACTAAAGGCTTTCCCACATTGTGTACGTTTATATGCCTTGTCTCCACTGTGAGTTCTTCTATGATTACTGAGATGTGAGGAACAATTAAAGGCTTTTCCACATTCCTTACATTCGTAAGGCCTTTCTCCACTGTGAATCCTTCTATGTACAGTGAGGTTTGAGGATTGCCTAAAGACTTTCCCACATTCCTTACATTCATAAGGCCTCTCTCCACTGTGAATTCTTATATGTGAAGTGAAGGTAGAAGAATACTTAAATGATTTCCCACATTCCTTACATTCATAAGGCCTGACAGCGCTATGAATTCTCCTATGCAAAGCGATGGCTGAAGAATACCTAAAGGCTTTCCCACATTCCTTACATTGATATGGCCTTTCTCCAGTATGAATCCTTCTATGTGATATGAGGCCTGAGAACTGCCTAAAAGCTTTTCCACATTGCTTACATTCATAAGGCTTCTCTCCACTGTGAGTTGTTATATGTGTAGTGAGGGTTGAGACCCGACTAAAGGCTTTCCCACATTCCTTACATTCATAAGGCCTCTGCCCAGTGTGAGTTCTTATATGGGTAGTGAGGTGTCCTGACTGACTAAAGCCTTTCCCACATTCCTTACATTCATAAGGCCTCTCTCCACTGTGAGTTCGCATATGCTTAGTGAGGTATGAGGGCCATCTAAAGGCTTTCCCACATTCATTACATTCGTAAGGCCTCTCTTCACTGTGAGTTCCTAAATGTGCAGTGAGGGCTGAGGAAAAATTAAAGGCTTTCCTATATTCCCTACATTCATAGGGCTTATCTCTGTTATAGAAAAGGAGGGATAAAGGGTCACTAGAAGAACTTTCTTTACATTCACCGTTGTGACCTCTCACATGTGTCCAAAAGGACGAGAAACTACAGAAATCTTTCCCATACTCATTACATTTATACTGATTGTCACTAGTGAGTGTTGTCACAGGATTCTTAAGAGTTGAGATACAAATGAAATCCTTGCCACATACCTCACACTTATGGGGTTTCTTGCCACTAAGAGGTCTCATAGGAGTGGTACCACCACAGGCTTCTCTACACGCAATAAACTGACAGGCATGGTGGTTATGTGATGAGGGATCCATGATGGCTTTTTCACAGTCAGAGCATTCAAAAGGATTTACTTCTGGAGGATTTCTTTTCTGCACGGTAAGATTTGGAACCCGGCTGAAGGTTTTCCCACACGGATTGCCTTCGTTACTTTCACAGAGGTTTTCTACTGTATGAATTCTGTTAAAAACAGGTAACATGTTGGAAATCAATTATTTCCACTTCATCATTACCAAACAAAGTGAACACGCAGTTTTTGGCTTGACTTCTCTCCTGTTTCATAGCTTAAATCATCTAGCAGAAATACTACCATAATTGTCACTGTTTTTCTAAAATATGAGGCTTTCTGATCATTGTGTGTAAGTGAAATATGTTTCAAATACTCAATGTCTGACACACATTTATGAAAAAGTTGTGAAAATTCCCTGAACACGTAAGTTTACAGCAAAGTTTATACATATACAAATATACATACACATATATATTCATATATGTATGAGTACATATCAGGGCTTCGAACTGGTTCGTATTACTTCAAAAATTGCCAACGTAAATAAGGGCAGTGTTTGCGTTGAATATCTGCTGCCCATCGGATTTAAACCTGTGTTGGAAACACCACAGGGCCCTGAACAAAGATGGCAGGCAATCTCATAGGTTTCAACGCGTGTCGCTCCGCACAGTACTGTGAATAATCCCACCTGCATGGATTCCAAAAAAGTTTCAGGAACCTGCTGCAGAATCCTGAATAGCAGGAGTATGACGAGAAACACACATTCAAAGCAGTGTAGTGGGACACCGTGTTTGTGCAGGGCACCGCCAACTGTTCTCTGCTCAGGTCAAAATCCAACAGGCAATAGGTTTGGAGGCTATGCAATGCGTACACCTACCTTCTTTATGTTTACAATTACTGAACTGTTGTGAAACAGTTGGAAACCTTGGTATACACACATGAACATACGAATGTGTATTTTAAGGTCATCACAACTCAGGATTTTCTCTTGAAGCACCACTTTCTCTTGTTTGAATGACACTCACCTCAAACGTCTCTCTTGGTTTTTATGATCATCTTTATTACTATGTAATTCAGAGATTTCTCCTAACGTGGACGACCAGATGTTATTTTTTATGTATCGCATCATTATATGTTTCCTGGGTAACTTTTCTCCATCCTTAAGGTTTCCAAAGTCTGACCCAATAATTCAAGTTGAGGTTCGCGATATGAAACAAACAGAAAGAAATTATTAGGGGAAAAAGGACCACTGTTAATAAAGACGTAGCCACATTTCACGGTTTCAGCACTTTACCAATGGTTTAGAAGCAATTTACTAGGACATACTTTTACGAACCTTGAGAGTAATGGTGACATGAATAAGCGTAATTAGAGCTAAGTAGAAAGATATTGGACACGATATACATGTAACATTAAATGAGAAAAAGGATCCGCATGACCGCAGCTGTGAAAGGATCACTAAAGTCAGAAAAGGAAGCTCAGGTTTCCGTGAAGTTGTGTCTCTGGGAAAACAAATGTGTAGAGCTGACATGGTGCTCGTGAAGAAACGCTTATCATGAGGGAAGGCAGTGAAGAGTAATGAGGAGTTCCTTGATATTGAGCCAATACTTTGCTCTTCAGGGTCTCTGAAGATAGACAGGTGTGGGTTGATTTGCAGCAAAATAATCATGTCAAACTTGTAATCAACACAGTAATACTCTACGCGGTCCCAAAATACAATACAGTCTGTACCCCAAAGTGACCCCTAAAGCCAATGCTTACATTTACAACACTTAAAGAGCCTCAAGGCTTTTAATCACAAGAGAAGTGAAAGCTAAGTGTAATACATAGTGCTTTGTGTTCACGGAGAAGCCAAGATACATGAGCTCTATAGACCAAAGGACCATGCCTGCTTTATGTAATGATTCATTCTCATTGCTCAGCCCAAATTCTGGAGTAAAGTTAATGAGTAAAAGAGGTTTGTTCACTAAAGGAATAACAGAAAAAAGAAGAAAAAAAAAGGAATCTGTTCTTACCTACTGAGGCCAGGTTTCTGAAGGTTTCGATCATCACATCTCTGTAGAGTTTTCTCTGAGTAAGATCCAGCAAAGCCCACTCTTCCGGGGTAAAGACCACAGCCACATCCTCAACAACCACTGAGTCCTAAAACATTGACACATTCTGCATCAGCAAGGTACCATGGACTTCAGTGTGTACAAGAATGAAGGGTGAGCCTGACAGTCCTGGGGAACAGAGAATTCTTAGGGATTTGACACAAGGTTCTGTGTACTATCAAGGTCTACTCTACGGTATGGCCATCAGCCTCGTCCCTTCACTAACTACATTCACTTCCTCACTGATTGCTTTCTGTCTCACAGACGTCCAGCACTGAAATTATCTCTCTACAGTTCGACTGCAACCAATTGCAGTTGTATTCTCCTCTCTCTTTACCGTCTGGAATGGTTAGAAAACATAGCAGACATTAGAGAAATGCTCTCATTCAGATCTTCACTTCCTTGTGAACAAACAATTACCCCTCCTTCCGTAAGCCCTACCAGAACACACTCAACAAAACATAAAGCACCGGGTGGAGACAGGATGATGTATAGTAACTGGTACACACTGCAGAAGGGCAGTTTTGCTTTTGTTTCTCACAACCATGGGAGGACCAGGGGCCAATATCAACACACTGGCAACCCAAACACTGAGCTGGTCATATTTTCTTCAACTCTTGGAGATCAGCATGTGGCTGATTCAAGTCAGTAGACTCTCATTCAACAGAGAGCACCAAGGCCCAAACTGGGGATGTCACAGGTCCACAAACACAGTCTAATGTTAGAAGACGACAAGGAGCACAACCTCTGCAGAAACAAGGACAGCACGCCCTTGTGTTTCCTCAGTGACAAAAGGTTACCATTTCCATTTGGAAACCCTGGTGGCATAGTGGTTAAGTGCTACGGCTGCTAACCAAAGGGCCAGCAGTTCAAATCCGCCAGGCACTCCTTGGAAAGTCTATGTGGGCAGTTCTACTCTGTCCTATACGGTCGCTGTGAGTCGGAATCAACTTGATGGTACTTGGTTTGGTTTTTCGTTGGAATGACTGTAAAACATGATAAACGTAATCAATGTCACCAAACTATACATGTAAACGCTGTTGAATTGACAAACATTTTGTTAGGTATAACTTCTACTACAAAAAAATTAATATTATAAGTAGAGCTGAAATGCAGAGAGTTTACCGGTTAAATTGCCTATGAAGCCTAGGAAATAGACTTACACACCAGCCCTCTAGGGGCTGTGCTTTAGAATTCTCTCACATTCGCAGTCCCTGGAAGGCACCTAACCATGACTACCTGAACCCTGACCACTGGAATCCCCTGGTCTGTAAGAGTGACCTTTCTGAAACAGCAGCAATCCGTTGGGTTTCTCGTGTCAAGAGGAGAGAAAAGGCTGATAAAAGACGCCTTCAGTGCTGAAACAGAGTAATTTTGGAGAAAGAAGACTCCTCTTCTCAGGGAAATGGTGACGTGAGCAGCCTATGTCATCTCTAATCCATTCTGGTATGATCGCATGACAGCAACTTTGAACCAGAGCCCAAAGCCAAAGGTCTCCTCCACTGCAGTGGGCGAGCTTATATATTTTGAACTCACCAAAAACCCTGATATTTATTATAGAATAATGATGAAATGTTCCATGTACTGAGCAACTGTGATTTTTCTTTCATGACTCTTCTAAGCAGATATTATTTCAGACAGGGCATAGCTGAGTAAAGTTAGAGACGAGCATTTAATCACATCCTCAGTGCTTCCCACATGGAACACTGCTGAGCCAGGATCACAATGCAGGTCAATTTCTCTTTGAAGTCTAAATTCCTGACAACTCCATTTCTGTCCATATGCATACAGTTTTGTTGTTATTTTTGCTGTTACCGTCCAATAACACCACAAAAAAAATAAAACAAAAACCCAAACCCAGTCGATGATCTGAAGTCCTCGTGGATAATAGGAAGAGGAGAAAAAGGTAAACACTCTATTCAATTCATACAACCAGGACATACTTCTCCTGGCAAAGCCCTGTGTCTCAGACAAGACTTCTTCTCTCCAGACCCTTAAGTGGCTACATTCATTCATTAAAATTGATTCAGGTGCTACTGATACAGAGGCTACTGCACATTGGCAAAGCAGATACAGCAGTCAACAAAACAAACACCCAGATGAACATGGATAGTAAATTCTTTGAGTGGGGACAGTAAACTTAAATACATAAACATGTATATATAACTATCATGTGGCAATGTGTTCTATAAAAGAATTCAGGTCTTTGAGAAGAAACCGTTCTAGAAGGAGGAAACAGCCAGAGCACAGGTCAGAAGGTGTGAAGGTGTCTTGGATGTCTTAGGAAGAGCCAAAGGCCCACGTGGCTGGAGCAGAATGCAATGCAGAGGAAAAACCGGATTAGGAATCTGGACGGGTGATTGGGGTCAGTGGGCTTATCATGTTCGGGGGAGCTCGTTGGCAACTGAAAAGAATCTAGCTTTTAATCTTAGTGAAATGCTGAGTAATTTTACACTTTTGAGCAGTGGAGGAAACTGGAATGATACCTCTCAATCCTTTAAAGACTCAAAGTGCTCCAGTGCCTAGGGGGACTCAAGAACACTGTTCAGAGACATGGGACAAGGATGGCTCTAGAGGGTCGGGGCTCAGCCTCCACAGCCAGAGCTGCTCCGTCTTCAGATTCAGGACAGAACACTCTGTCATTCAACACAGAACACCAAGAACCGGGGGGTAGGGTGGGGATATTAACACCGCGTGATGCTACCTCTGAGAGTCACATAAGGAAGGTAACACCAGGTATTCAAATCTTCAAATGCCATGTATGTAGGGATGAAGGGCCCAGAGACAGTGGAGCAAGGTATTAGGGTGCCTCCTAGGGCTCAGTTCCTCAGCCTCCTCTGTCACTGTCTTCTTCACTGAAACCACAGTCCCGCAGCACACGGCTGCTTCCCAACAATTCAGATCCAGCCTCACCCACATAATGCTAAGGATAACCCAGTTCTGCGTAGAACTCACCATTTTCTTCTCCAGCTTCTGGGCGTCTATGGAATGACCTGTCTGACCCCAAGAAGCCACTTCCAGGAAGAGGGACAGGACTGGAAGCAGAGGCCTGGGCAGTCTGGAGGCAGATGAATAATGTTTGGTCCACACACCAGTGACAGCAATTGAAATCCTTCCCTGTGATTGATGGATGTGCCAGAGGGTCGCCTGAGGTCCCCAGCTGCCTGGACTGGACTAGTTCTCCCTGCACCACACCTGAGGCCTGAAATGGAAGAAGGATGGGGAAGAAACAGTGTGGAGGAAGCAGGGAGTGACAGGCCTTTGGCCTCCTCCCAGGCTCAGGGCAATGCTCCACCCTGAGGGCCTTTACACTAAAGGCAGAACAGGCTCCAGCCCCCACAGCACACACCTGCATTCTTCAGGAAGCTCCACAGGCCTCTCCTTTCTGCAACAAGATCACACATGGAGGAATTTACCTCTCCCACAGCATGAGGAGCAACCAGGCCTGGCCAGGCTGCCAAACTTGAACCTGATTTCCTCCAGGGACTTAGGGATCCAATGTTCAAGTTGTGGGCTTACCTATGTATCTTTGTTCCTAGTATCAAATCTCAGTGGTATCTGACATTTACATGGATGAATTTTTAAGAAAGAACATACTTTTCATATATTGACAATGAACTCATCATGGTTCATTTATTTTTAAGTTATGTGCTGTAAAAAACCTTTCACTGTGCTTTTCTAAAACTTTTTCATCTTATTTATGACACTAATATCTGATCAGTATTTTTCTGTTCCTTTGGAATTAACTAACATTTCTTTCTGCCCCTTGACTTTTCTGGTATTTTTTCCCCCTTCATTTTCAAACCATGAGAACACCACTCACTAAGATTTTGAGAAATCTGGGGGGATTCCTGAACACTTTCTCTTTCTGGTATTAAATAGATCAACAAATAAATCAGAAAATCTTTATGCTTTCACTAAGGACCCGTCTCGTGCCTCACTTCCTATTTCTTTTCACCCTGCTCCCTCTCCAGCTTGAGTCCTATTTCATTTCTTGGTCTCACTGTCAATGAATTCTCTGTTGCAAGATCTTTACACCAGTGTCTCCCCTCTACACGTTATCCTTCTTTTTTTTTATTTTCTGTAATACAGCTCTGTAATTTTAATTCACATCATTATTTCTCGACTAGTATTCCCAGCATAAATCAGGAGCTTGTTCACTATGTGGAAATCTCAAGTCCCATCCCAGAATTTCTCAATCGAAATTTGCATTTCAACCAGATCCGGGGGTTATCCACATTGACATTCAAAGGTGAGAAGCATTCAGTGATGTACAGGAATGAGCAGTCTATGAAGGGATGCCCTTTCATCCATCCACACCTCTATTATATCACTGGCTATCTTCCTGATTCACAATCAATCTCGACGTCTAGGCCTCCTCACACTCTTCCCTAATTTGTTCATAACAAGCTCCTGCCTGACATCATTCAATCATCGTTGTCACTTCCAAAATCTATCTGCGGCATAGGAAATGCTCAGTGCCCATCAGTGGCTGTCCATGGGCCTTCCAAAAGCCCAGAGTTTTCAGCACGGTTCTAAACGACCTGTTCCAATCCAGCTCACACAAACCTCACCACTCACTTGTTGTTTTCTCTGCTTTAATCATCTCTGTCTTCCATCAATGAGTGGATAATACTGGGTTCTCTGCTGCCTCAGGGATTTACACATTTATTTTTCCCAACTGAAATACTCTTTCCACACCCACCCATACAAAATGGTATCAGCTCTACACAACACTGCATGTAGCTAAAAAAAAAAAAAATTTTCTGAATCTTCACTGAAATAATATCCCTTTTCAAGCAGGTGAACCTCACTCTCGGGTTAGGTCTTTTTAATATAGATATCACATATCCTTAGTTTTTCATTATTTCTTTAAAACTGTCTCCCAAGCTAGACTATAAATCTATGGGCAGACACTCTGTATTTTGTCTTCTTGTTTCTTCTGGCCTGTGACACTGATCACTGAGGACACACACAGATTATTACCTGTTATATATAGTCTTCAGCAGCACTATCCAAGAGTACTTTATGTGAAGATAGACATGTTCTGTTTTTGTACAGCCCAATATGGTAGTCACTAGCCCTATGTGCCTATTCACCACAGAATATATGACTAGTGCAATGAAGGAACTCTACTTTTAGTTTTAATTACTTTTAATTGAAATAGCAGCACCTGGCTAGTGGGCATCACAGCTCAAGTGGACTCACCAGACCCTTAAGCAACCAACAGGGCAGAGAGGGCATGAAAGCTGCCAGCAGCACAATGCAGAGCTTCACAGTTTTGGGCTTGCTAAAAGTCTGTCACATAGGGAAATGGAACATTGCACTCAGTTTGCTTTTACTTGCATGATGAAGGTTAATGTCAACCTGAATTGGATTTACCTCATTCTGAAAACCTCAATGACATTTAAACATAGAAATGAGTGGGAATAACTGAGGGGACAGGAGGGACACTTTCTGCAGAGGTGACATTTGAAGTGAGACAAGAATTATAGGAATTATTGAGTTCCTAGAGTTTAAAAGTTTTCCTCTAATCAGCAGAAATACTTGGTGCGAAGGCTGAAAGGCAGGGAAAATGATGACATGTCTGAAAAGGTTTTTTTCTAAAAAGATGTCAAGAGCCTATGAAATATGAGGGTGTTCTAAATTTAACTCAGATGTGGAGGGTCTTGTCAGAGAGGGTAAAATATGTGGATTTTTTCTGGATGTGATTGAGAGTTGGCTTGGTTTACATTGTTGATATCTGCCTCTTGCTGCTGGGTGGAGACTGTACCTTCCTCTGAAAAGAGAAATAGGAGAACAAAGTTCAGAGCTGCCTTCCTAAGGGAGCTCCCCTCTCACGGTAGCTTGGACTGTTTCCCTGAATGCAGTGAATGAATGAAGGCTGGTGCAGCTTACCGGCTGGGAAAGCCAGGTGAGAAGTAGATTTGTTCAGGTGAGATTTTAAAAGCTCTGTCTTGGACACGTTAGGTTTCAGAGCGTTACAGTCCTTAGTGTTCCAGGTGGGCTATGGGAAGGACTTGGTGTCTGAGTCCATTGGGACCCAGGAGCCTGAATCTCATCCTGTGGGCCGTCTTCTGCTGGCCACGAACAATCACACTGTGTCCTCTGAAACAGGCTGCATTCCCACTTCTGAAGCTGCAAGCTAAAGGAGAGGAAGAGCAGAGTGTTGGCACGGATGAGGCCTTTAGCAAATAATTAATGGTTCCTGGCACAGATTCCAACGTCTGCCAGCAGACATTTGGTTACTGTACTAAGGGACTAGACGAGCTCGATGCAGACCAGGGGCTGATAATTACAGTCAACTTCTGGATGAAAAGCTTCTTTTTTTCTGCTTGACTTTCAAGGCTCTGTGAAGACTTCTCCTGAGTGAAGACATCCCTTATTTTAACTGAACCACTGCTTATAGTTGTACACGTTACAGTGAATTCTTTAGATCTTTGTAAACACTCAGGCGTATTTGGAGGAAGCATGTGAACCTGCCTTTTTGGTAACTTTGAAAAACGCCAACATGGAACTTCATGTGGTTTAACCTGTCTTGTTCAAGAAGAAATTAAATGACTACCGTGTGTGTGAGAGAGAGAGAGAGAGAGAGAGGGAAAAGAACCAACAGATGCATGGATTAAAAAAAATAGAATATTATTCGGCCATAAAAAGAGATTAAGTTCTCATAAATGTTACGCTATGGATGAACCTTGAAAACTCTATGCTAAGTTAAACAAGTCAGACACAAAAGTATAAATCTTGTACAATCTCACTTAAGTATCTGTAATGGGCAAGTATATAGAGACCAAATCGTTACTAGGGGGAGCTGGGAGAGAGGACGGGAGTTAATGCTTAAGCGACACTGACTTTCTTCTAATGGTGATGGAAAATCTTGGAAGTTGATAGAGGTGATAGTTGCACTACATGGTGAAAGCAATTAACATTGAATTCTGCATGTAAAAATGGTTGAAAAAGGAAAAAGACTTGTTATGTATATTTTAACACACACAGATACCATGAAATGACAGTATTAAGAAGAAAGAAATTTAATTTCTTGGTTAGAATGTATAAGTGAAAGGAGGGAGCTTTAGATGCTGTGAGGATATTGAGAGGAAAACTGGTATTTCTAAGATTTCACACCAACCTTAAAAGAAATAAAATCATATTTCAAGAACTGCAGTGCGTAAAGAATTGGTTTTTTAATGTAATTAGATCTAGATCACCTTGTTAATATGTGAAAAAAAGGCTTCTTCCATACCAATATATAAATATATATGTACACACAAAACACGAACTATAATTCATAGCAACTTTAAAAAAGATTAAGCACTGGCACTCTCAATAATTTCTCCAACAGGACACTGAAATACAGACACTTGAAATTTGCTCCATAGGGTTTTCAGCGCTGTGACCTTTCAGGAGCAGATAGACAGGCCTGTCTTTCAAGGCTCATCTGGGTGAGTTCAATCCACCAACCTTTCCGCTAATAATCTGAACCTTTTCAGCTACCCAGGGCCGCCCTACTTCACTCTTTCACTGTGTAAAGTAATTATTATACAAGATAAGGGACCTTTTCAACACTGCAGTGTCGCTGACCCTCTAAGATCTGAAGTATATGGGTTAGTGGCATTACACGGGCCTCCCATCTTCCCTTCATTCCTAATTTTCGCCGCTCTGACTCTAGGAATATGCAGGGTTTGTGCTCCAAGAAGCCGTCGACCTTTTAAGGACTGTGCTTCCCTGGCAGCAGAAACTGTGGTTCTGAAACAGGCTGTCAGCCATACTGAAAACCCCAGTCAACACCCCTCCCCCCCCCTTTGTCTTGCTAACCACAAGCTTGTTTTGAGCAGGAAGTCGCAGCAGGTACTGGCTGGGTCCATTGACTAGCCCTAGTCATGCCTTGAAGCATGCACAGATTGAGATCACATGCTTCACCTGACCCTCTCCCCACCCCAATATAGGCAGGGGAGGGCTAAAGGCAGAAGACTCCAGGTACCAAACCCAACCCCTGAGGCCACTGGAAACCAAAAGCTCCCCAGCTCCCCTAGTCAGCCAGCACGTGGCCATAAGGTCACTAGACCCCAGGTGCTCCTCGTATATGCAGACAGTAAACTTGCCACTTTCTGTTACCCTTGCAATCAGTGTCCATCTTATTTCAATCAGCTAATAAGACAGGACCAGAACCCGAGTGGTTAGGTTACAGTTCAATTCCCAGTACCCAATCTAGCACAGACTACACACCCAGGGTGTGTCATCTCAATAAATCGTTCGTCGCCTGCATTAAGACTGTTCAGCAACATCACATTTTATATCGCACCAACTACGACTGGCTGTATGGTTTCTCACACAATCGTGATGAAAATTTCTGCCTTAACGCCCAAGAAATTCCTCGAAAGCTACCTGTATTAAATGTTTTCCTCCTGAAACTGGGTAAACATGCTCCTAAACGTACGTACTATTTCCAAGTCATGTTTGTTGATTGTTCATCAGTCCTAAATACATATACCCATTAAAGGAGGAGGTTATATTCCTCGCCACAATCTTCATTTCCCCAGGACCACTAATAATCAACAAAAGTCCTGCCTGATGAAGCACAGAAAAGAAAGAGGAGCCGTTTCAGGCAGGGAGACTGTGATCACTATGCCCCTTGAAGTAACAACAGATTTGCATTTGAGTTCAGACACTGCTACTTAGTAGATATTTGTCTACGCGCGAGGTATTAAATTTCTCCGAGATTATTAGACTTGTGTAAAACGTTACAAATCGTCGCTCCCTGGCAGTGGTGTTTGGAGGCTCAGAGAAGGTCCCTTAGACGAAGTCCTCGACCCCGTGCCCAGCCCTCCAGAAACAGCTCAGTAAACGGTAAATATACGCAGGGGCCAGCAGTGACTGAGGGCTGAGGAGCAGCTCAAGGTAACCGCGCACCTGTGTCTCCACAACACGTGGGGACGCGCCATTCACACGCCGGGAGCGACCCGAACCCCTAGGAGGCCCGGGACCCTACATGTCTCCGCGTTTCCTTAGCAGCACAGGTCTGGGCGGCTCCCACCACCTCACCTGTCCACGCACCGACACACAAAGGCCTCCAGGAAGCAGTTGCTGCCACACACCGGAGGAGCCGGTCGGACGCCGACCAAGGAGGCACACTTCCGCTTCCGGTGAGCAGGAGAAGCAGCAGGACTCCAACAGGAACACAGAAACTAGTGATTCATCTCATTCATTGGATATATGGGAAAAAGTAAAACAAAATAGCAATGAAAATATTCATGAATTTATCAAGGAAAGCAGGTGATATGGCCAGGTAGCATTCAAACCAAGGAAGCATTGAGCATTGAATATTTGCAATTTATTTGTCTAACAGAGCACACACGAGTAGGAAAAAAATAAGCATATAAAATCACAGCTGATCTTAGGTACAATCAGGTAGGTTCCAACTCATAGTCACCATACGTACGACAGAACCAAACACTGTCCTGTCCTGCACCATCTTCACAACCATTGCTACTCTTGATCCCATCATTGCAGCCACTGTGTCAATCCACCTCATTTAAGGTCTTCCTCTCTTTCGTCTACTTTAACAAGCATGATGCGCTTCTCCAGGGACTTCTCCCTCCTGATAATAGTCAAAGTACGTCAGACGAATTCTCGCCATCCTCGCTTCTAAGTAGCATTCTGGTTGTACTTCTTCCAAGACACATTCCTTCGTTTTTCTGGCAGTCCACAGTATATTCAATATTCTTCACCAACACCGCAATTCAAAGGCATCAGTTCTTGAGTCTTCCTTATTCATTTCCAGCTTTTGTATGCATATGAGGTGAGTGAAAATACTATTGGTTGGGTCAGGTGCACCTTATTTCTCAAAGTGATATTTCTGCTTTTAACAGTTTAAACTGGTCTTTTGCAATAGTTTTGCCCAATTCATCATTTGATTTCTTGACTGCTGCTTCCATGGGTAAAAGTTTCTGTAAAAAATAGCTCTAAGAAACTCAATAGGAGGATGCTCTTTAGTAGCAATTACAGAGGGGCAAATCAATACCATAGACATACCATTTCACTTCCACTAGGATAGCTAAATTTAAAAAATCAGGAAAAAAAAACAAGTTAGGATGTAGGGAAATTGGAAACACCTATTGCTAGTCGGAATGCAAAATGGTAAAGCCCTCCAGCAAAACTGTAGTGGTTCCTCAAAACTAAAAATAGAACTTCCATGTGACCAAGCAACTCCACTCCTACTTACATAACCAAAAGACTTGCAAGCAGAGGCTCAGAGACTTGTACATCCATGTTCATTGCAGCACTGTTCACAATAGCCAAAAAGTAGAAGCAACATAAATGCCCATCTACATTTGAACGGATAAACAAAATGTAGAAGAAATGAACTATCAGTACACATGCTACAATACAGATGGAGCTGGGAGACATTCTGCTGAGTGAAATAAGTCAATCGCAGAAGGACAAATACTGTACGACTTGACTGATGTAAAAATGCAAACCCAAATCCACCGCCATCCAGTCGATTCTGACTCATGGGCAATCCTATAGGACAGAATAGAACTGCCCTATAGGGCTCTAAAGCTGTAATATTTACGGAAGCAGACCGTTACATCTTTCTCCTGTGGAGTGACTGGTGAGTTCAAACCGCCAACCTTTCAATTAGCAGTCGAGTGCTTAACCACTCCGATACCAGGGCTCCGTAAAAAGACAAGAAAAGCAAATGTGTGGAGAAGAAATTTCATTAGTGGTTATTGAGGTGAGAGGGAAAGGAAAACGAAAATGAGATGGGGTTAAAGGTGATAGAAATACCACATTGATTAAGGGCAGTGTTGCATGGCCGATTATTCTAATAACTACCGGTAAGTTGGAACCTGTAAAAAGTTGAATTAGCAAAATTTGTGTAATATATTCACAACACTAACAACAACAACAAAAGTTCTTGCTGAGGCTGCTTAAATCTCATGAGATTTAGAGGTTTATGACCATGGATTCATGAGACATCCCAGTTAATTGGCCTAATGACACGTTTGGTGCTTCTGTTCTACCTTCTAGTTTGTTGTGTAGTGCCAGGTGTCTTAAAAGCTTACAAGCTGCCATCCAAGATACACAGGTGGACTCTGTTCACCTGGAGCAACAGAAGAAGGAGAGTCAAGAATAGGAGGAAGATATGGAATACGTGGCTACTTGGCTCCATGAACAACTGCCTTCTTTGCCATGTGATCAAAAGAACTGGATTGTGCCTGGCTACAATTACTGAACGTTTTGATCAAAGATTTTATAAAAGAATCCTGATGAAAAGGGGGAAAATGCAGCACAGAATTTTTTAAAATTCATGGACTCCAGACTTTCTGGAGCCAGGAACGTTGGATAAACCCCTGAAACTCTTCCCCTGAGATAATCTTTAAACCTTAAACCAGTAAGAATTCCCTGAAGTCTTCTTAAAACCAAACGATGTTTAGCTTAACTACTGAAAAATGTCTGCATTGAACATTATAAACTTTTAAAAACTGTAAGGTATCAAATTGACAGCAACAACTCCAAAGATTTGACAGGAATCTCAGGAGTCAGTGAATTTATGTTAATAGGGGAAGAACAGCTTAGAAAAGGATGATGAGAATGGTTGCACACCTTGAAGAATATCATCTGTCACTAAATTGTACATATGGAAACTGTTGGATTGGTGTATGGTTTGCTGTGCATATTCTCAACAAAAACAAAAAATTTAGAAAAAAAATTTTAGATTCAACAAAAGATATATAAGAAAGACTGTTTAAAAGATTTATTGAATGTGTTATCAGTTACATGAAATGTGTTGTCAAATCAGAAGTGTCAAATTTTCTTTGGGTTAAAAATTTATGTGTCAGCGTGCCTGATACTAGACAACAAGCACATGATACTGTCATAATTTTATTTTTTAATTAGTCATTATTTCTTTTGAATCTAGCATCATCTGAGGCAATGTTTTTAATGGGGCATTCCCATCATTTACCTATGGAGTTTTTTTTTAATTACTGTTCAGATGTTTAGAGACTTAACCCAAAACACCAAAACCAAATCTGTTGCTGTCTAGTCAATTTGAGTAGAACTACCCCATAGGGATTCCAAGGAGTTGCTGGTGGATTTGAATCACCAACCTTTGGTTTAGCAGCAGAGCTGATAACAACTGTGCCACCAGGGCTCCAAAAACTTGATGATCTTGTTATATTTGGGGTATCCTGTATTCTTACACAAATAACGAGGGGCTCCTGTTTTTCGTTGCCAACTGCACCTTCCCCCCACAAGGCATTTTCATAAGTGCCGCTATACCAATTTTTTTCATGTTGCTGTAATAAAAACTAGCATACAGCGCTTAACAAAATACTTCATGGGAAAAGGCACGGCTGCAAAACAAAAATAGAAGGTACATATTGTTTGTGTAAAAATATGGTACCCTGACTATATAGTATTACATCTCAAGATTACTATGTGTTGTATCCAAAGTTCTTTGAAGATAAGGTTAGTTATTGTTTAGAAATTTTTTTCAATTTACTTCATTTGACTTTGCATTACTTTTGTAATTAGTTTCCATCAGATCTTCCACTTTTATGAATTATTATAAGTTAACCGTGGCGTTTGAAAGTTTTGTCATTTGCATATAAGTTTTTATTTTGCTGCCTCACTGAAAATCCTTGATCAAAATAGTCCTACAAAAGATGGACTACATTGGACTTATGAAAAAAGGTGTGATATTTTGAAGATGGAATACACTAGGCTGAATGAAGATTTCCAGAACTCTCATGTAGAAGTTGATGGGTATACAGACTGTTCCTGACCCAGGATCCTGTGGAACTGAAATTAACTACATAGGACTGAGTGGACTAAAAGATTACTATGATTACACTTACTAGATCAGAGTCAAGCTTCACAACAAAAGAGGGCAGAAGAACATCATAAACTTACTAGTCTGTGAGGCCAGCTCACAAATCAAGCTTCTACCCTTAAACAACATAAGAGAAAACAAATAGGGATTCCAGTTTCTTAAAAGGTATACAGCATTTCTTTGGTAAGATCAAGTCAATTCCACAAAAACACAGGTTTTAGATAAAACTGATTAACTTGCCAGAGTCTCACATGGAGGTATATCAGACCCTCTGACAAAAACTGATCACCAAAAAAGTGCCCCACAGAGGAAAATAGACAATGCAAATGGGAACTCATTTTCCCAAAGTGATCACTGAAATTCCGAAATTATAGCGTTTTGGAACATGAACCCCAAACCAGTGCCCAGTAGAGGGAGCCCCAGGCTCACCTGTTGTCTTACTCATCTAGTGCTGTTATATCAGAAATTCCCCAAGTGGATGGCTTTAACAGCTCTTTTCACTTTCTTCTGAGTCCTCACCACAATTGTCTTTGATGTCCAGAATTCCACCAACACTCTCTTCAAGGCAATCTACGCTTCTACTCTTAGGCACTTTAAAACTCGTCCAGCCTCTATCCATTCCCAGTTGAAAAACAGCTTCCACATATTAGGTATCTGTCAAAGCAGCACGCCACCACCCCACTGCTACTGTCAAATTCTTAGTTACCTAGTGCTGCTATAACAGGAATACCACAGGTGGATGGCTTTAATAAACAGAAATTTGTTCTCTCACTGTCTAGAATACTGCAAGTCCAAATTAAGGGTGCCATCTCCAGGGGAAGGCTTTCTCTCTTTTAGCTCTTGGGGAAAGTCCTTGTCTACAGTCTTCCCCTGGTTAAGGAATTTCTCTGCACAGGTTTGCAAGACAATTTTTTCTGAGAATGTACAGGTTAGGTACACTGTTTGTATCCAGGGACCCTGGGGAAAAGCTGACAACATTCTTTCTTAGCTTGGTTACAAAGAGAAACATTTCTTTAGATACCAGATTAAGCCTGTCGGAAAATTAACTGTTGTCTGGTAAAAGTGGAAATAACAAAATGGAATCATGAGGCCGAGGCTCGAGCTAGCCTTTTTAGATACACCGAACGCTTCTATTTTGAAAGCTCTTACACAGAGGGAAAGGAAAATCAAAGAAGTATCCACATTGTTAGATTACGTGTCTATCATGGCACAGAGAATTGGATTACTGATCTGTGGACGTCGAGTGGATTGCAACTCATAAGGACTCTATAGGACAGAGTAGGATTGCCCCATAGGGTTTCCAAGGCTATAGTTTTTACAGAAGCAGACTGCCACATCTTCCTTCCGCAGAGCAGCTGGTGGGTTTCAAACGCCTATCTTTCGTTAGGAGCTGAACACGTAGCCACTGTGCTAACAGGGCTCCTTTTTCATTATTGAAAAGATGAAAATAAACACATTTAGATATCCTTGGGTCAAATTCTACTCCACCGAAACTACAATTTAGAGGCTTCCTGACATAAACAACTTGGTTATTTAAAAATGAGAGGTGGCAAACTACAGAATGTGTATCTTTTCATGATTAGAGAGCCAACTCACATGATAAGGAAAACAGTTGATGAACTGTTGTAGATGGAAGAAAGGAGAATTCTCTGACTAAACCTCTGTGTTGCACATCCCTTCTTTTGCCTGTTAATTTTTTAACTCCCAGCGAATCAACAGTTCTATCCAAGGACTTTTCTGACTTGGACATGCCCACCCACCCTCACGTCTTGGCGATTCTTGGAATTTGGGATTTTAGAGATGTAAAGACCCCACATCCAGCCTAGTCTCTTATCCAGGTGGGTGAGGGGTAGAATGCAGATTCATAGGCCCTTCAGATGTCAACATAGCAAGGTTATGTAAATTTTTGTATGAGCGACTTATCTGATTTGTAAACTTAAAAAAAAAATTTTTTTTACGTAAAGCGCAATAAAAATAAAAAATGATGAAGAAGGAAGTGGTTTGTGAGAGATATTTACAACGTTAAAAAATGAAGTAGATGCTGAATCAGCTTAAATCTGTTCAGATTTGTTTACTCGGTTTGGAGGTTTAGGATCATGGTTTCATGGGATATTCTGATTAAGTGGCCTAATCACATGTTTAGTACTTATACCTTCTAGTTAGTTGTGTAGTGCCTGGGGTCTTAAACACTTACAAGGAGCCATGAAAGACATAACAGTCGGTCTGTATTCACCGGCAGCAACAGAGGAAAAACTTGAGTCAGGAATATAAAGAACATATGGAAAGTGTAGATAATTGTCTCCATGAAAAACTGCTTCCAATACCATGAGACCAGAAGAACTGGGTGGTACCTGAGTACCATTACTGAACATTTTGATCAAAGGCTCTGTAGAAGAATCCTCATAAAAAGGGATAAAATATAGATAAGAATTTCAAATTCTCATGGACTCCAACTTCCTGAATCCATGAAGGTTGAATGAACCCCTGAAAATATTGCCCTGAGATAAACATTAAACCTTAAACCAAAAATATCCCCTGAAGTCTTCTTAAACCTAAACAATTGTTTAACTCGTCAAAAATGCCTGCCTTGAGCATCGGGCCCTTTCAGGAACTATCTATGTGGGATCAAACTGACAACAGCAGCAGGAAAGATTAGATAAGAAACTTAGGGAGCAATGAATTTATGTTAATGGGGGAAGAAGAACTCAGAAAAGGAGGACGAGAAGGGTGACACAACTTGAAGAATGCAATCAATATCACTAAATGGTACATGTAGAAACTGTTGAATTGCTGTATGTTTTGCTGTGTATATTCTCAACAACAACAAAATAAATACAATTCGGAGAAGGTCCTTATCTCTTCCCGAGGTGCTCCCGAGTGTTCTTCATGTGGCTTGTCAACTCTCTTCCTCCATCTCAGTTTCTCTGGCTTACTTGTTGGGTCTCTTTTATATCTCAAAAGACATTGACTCCAGACACAGCCAGCACTAATCCTGTCTCATTAGCATAACACAGGCAACCCATTCCCAAATGGGAATATGACCACAGATATATAGGGCAGGATTTATGACAATACTTTTGGGAGACACAATTCAGTCTGTAACATTCCACGTTTTGGCCGCCAAATTGAATATATCTGCCACATGCAAAACCCATTCACCCCATCACATCATTCCAAAAGTCTTAAATCAATTCTAAGTTCAAAATCTCATCTTCCAAGTCATCTAAATCAAATACAGGTGAGACTTTAGGCATATTCCATCCTCGGACAAAATTCCTCTTCATCTGTGAACCTGTGAAATCTAGGTTACAAATTATCTGTTTCCAAAGTACAATAGTAGAACAGAAACAATGTTGACATTTCTATCACAAGAGGGGCAAATTAGAGGGAAAGAAGGGATAAGGGGCACCAAGTAAGTCCAAAACCCAGCACCCCAACATATATTATCACTCAAGGCTTCAAAATAATCCTCTGGTCTCTGAGAACATCCAGGCAATAACCCTGCATTCCAGAGTCTAGGTGTTGACCATGATCTTCGGATTCTGGGTGTAAGCCCCTGAATCCTGAGCTTGATCTTGGCCTTTGAAGCCCACTGAGATGGCAACACTGCTCCCTTGCCTTGGGCGGCCCCATTCTTCTAATCCCTCTGGCAGCCCCACCACCTCAAACCCAACAAGCCCTGTTCTTTTTTGTATGCGTGCTTTAGTTGAAAATTTACAGCTCAAGTTAGTTTCTAATACAAAAGTTTATACACATATTTTTATGTGACCCTAGTTGCTATCCCTGTAATGTGACCACACATTTCTCCCTTCCACCCCAGATTTTCCGTGTCCATTCAACTAGCTCCTATCCCTTTTGCTGTCTCATCTCGCCTCTGGACAGGAGCTGCCCATTTAGTCTTGAGTATCTGCTTGAACTAAGAAGCACACTCTTCATGAGTATCATTTTATGTGTTATAGTGCAGTCTATTCTATGTCTCAAGAGTTGGCTTTGGGAATGGTTTTAGTTCTGGGTGAACAGAGAGTCCGGGGGTCATGTTTTCGGGGGTTCCTCCAGTCTCAGTCAGACCACTAAGTCTGGTTTTTTACTAGAATTTGAGTTCTGCACCGCGCTTTTCTCCTGCTCTGTCAGTGGTCCCTATTGTGTTCCCTGTTAGGGCAGTCATTGGTGGTAGCTGTGCACCATCTAGTTCTTCTGGTCTCAGGGTGATGGACCCTCTGGTTTATGTGGACCTTTCTGTCTCAGCACTACACAGTCATTCAAAACCCTTGGCTTGTCAGCATGCTGGGTGCTCTTCCTGACCCTTTGACTGTGCTGGTACTTTCTGTGCAGTCATTGAAATCCCACGCTATTTCTGTGAGCTCACCAAAGTCCTCAAGCTTGCCTACTCCAACACCTTCATCAGCAAACTTGTGTTATATATTGTGACAGACGTCATGGTTTTTCTTCCTCTTGCTCGGATCCTTTTCATATATGCAGAAACTGCGTATTATATACTGAGCATCTCAAGAAAGGAAGGGAAGTGCCTTAGTTACCTAGAGCTGCTGTAACAGAAATACCAGAAGTGGCTGGCTTTAACAAATTAATTTTCTCACAGTTTAGGAGGCTAGAAGCCTAAATTCAGGGTGCTGCCTCTAGGGAAATAGTTTCTCTTTCCGTGGGTTCCGGGGAAAGTCCGTGTCTCAGGTCGTGTTTCTCTGTTCCCTGATGATCTTCACGTGATCTGGCATGTCTTTCCCTCGATCTCTGCATGTTTGTTAGGTTGCTTGCTTAAAATTTCTCTTTTTATATCTCAAAACAGATTTCTGAGATTACAAAAATGATCCATAATATCTTCACTAACACTGTCTCATTAATATGAGAAAACCCACTCCCAGACTGAATTATAACCACAGGGATAGGGTTTAGGATTTACAACACAGATTTCTGGGCGACACAATTCAATACATAACATTTCACTTTTGATCCCTCCAAATGCGTGTCTTCACCGCATGCAAAAAACATTCACGTCACACCATCCTCAATGTCTTAAATCAACTCCAAGCCCAAAATCTCATCTTCTGAATCCTGAAAATCAAAGATGTGTCAAAATTCCTTTGCATCTGTAAACCTGTGAAACCTAGACTACAAGTCATCTGTTTCCAAAGTACAATGGTGGAATAGGCACAAGGTAAATATTTCCATTACAGATTGGAGAAATCGGAGGGAAAGAAGGGATAATAGGCACCAACCAAGTCCAAAACCCAGCAGAACAAATTTCATTATTTCTAAAGGCTTGAAAATAATGCTCTGTTCCCTGAGAGCATCTGGGCAATGTTCCCACCCTCCAGAGCGTGGGTGTTGGCCATGCTTTCTGGATTCTGGTTGGAGGTCTCTCGGCTTGGGGTTTCACACCTAACTTCCAAGGCCACTGGGTTGGCTACTCTGCTCCCTTGGCTTTAGGTAGCCCTATCCTCCTAGTCCACCTGAGCGGCGACTATTTCCCCTCGACCCTGGCAGACACCATTCTCCTGCCCCTTGAGCATGGCAACCCCACTCCCTCAGCTTTGAGCAGCAGACCAATCCTCTTGACACAACTGAATGGCAGCCCCACATGTCAAAACCGAGATGCTGGAGATTTAAGTCTTTGAAACCTAGGAGGGTGTGTCTGCACCCTTTGAAACCCAGGAGTTCTTGGCTCCACCCTTTGACAATCAGTCAGCCCTGGTTCTGCTATTCCTTCCAACTTTTCTGCTGATCTCAGAGCAGCTGCAGGGATTATTCTTCTTTTGGAGGACAACAGATGTAGCTCCTCTGCCCACTTTCTTGCCTGTAGAATTCCAAGAGGCAGAGGGCTTTCCTTTTGCAGCCACGTCCTTGACAAACATTCTAGGACACGTGTCCTTAGTTTGTTCAACAGAATTTTCCAAACCTTTAAGTTCTGTTTTCATGTTGCACAGTTCACTTTTAAGTCCATCTCTTTCCTCTTGCATTTTACTATTAGCAGTAAGAAGAAACCATGTGACCTCTTTAAGACCTTGCTGAGAAATCCCCTCACCCTTCTATCCCAGGTCATCAGTTACAAGGTCTGCCTCCCACAGAACATTTGGACATAATTCAGGCAAGCTCCTTGACGTTGCCTAAAAAGAATTAGTCCTCCTCCATCGTCCAATCACATGTTCACCTTTTAAAGCACTAGCAGAAGCACATTTAATGTCCACATGTCTAGCAACATTCTGTTGATGGCACCATATGTATTCTCTAAAATGATGGAGAATTTTCTATGGCTCACCTCACTTCTTTCTGAGCCCTCACCAGAATTGCTTCTGATGTCCATAGCTCTACCGACCTTCTCTTGAAGACCATCTAGGCTTTGACTATTATGCACATTAAAACTCTTCCAGGCTTTTCCTATTACCCAATTCGAAAACCACTTCCACATTTTAGATATTTTTTAGAGCAGCATCCCACTGTCCCATAACAAATTCTTAGTGGTCTAGTGTTGATATAACAGAAATAACACAAGTGGGTGGCCGTAACAAACAAAGCTATTTTCGCAACAGTTTAGGGAGCTGGAAGTTCAAATTCAGGACACCAGCTCTAGGGAAGACTTCCTTTCTCTGTGGCCTCTGAGGGAAGGTCCTTGTCTCTTCTCAGCTTCTGATCTCTGTTTCTTGGTTATCTTCATGTGGTGTGGCATCTGTCTTCCCCCAGCTCTGCTCGCCTGCTTGCTCAATCTAATTATTTTGCATCTCGAAAGAGACTGACTTAAGACATACCTTACACTGATATTGCCTCATTAACATAACCAAGAAACCCCACTCCCAAATAGCACTATATCCACAAGTATAGGGATTAAGGTTTATAACACATCCTTTGGGGGGATACAAATTCGATCCGTAACAGGAAGTATAAAACATTTTCTCCTGTGGGTCTCACCTCTCGTTTGTCTCCTTGTTCTACGAAGCCTGCCTGCTTATGTCAGTGTGTCACTTCTGCAGGGGTGTTTGCCGTTCTGTACACAGTGGTCGCTTCCATGACAAAGCCCTTCATCTACAACTTGGTGAACAAAGGCGTAAAGGGAACCCTGCAGACATTTCTCTACAGTGAGAGTTCCTGCCAGAGACACGGCCAATGTCCTGTGCTGGACACATGTGTCCATGGGTGATGGAACAGAGCAGTTAATAGTGTGAACTGTTAGGTTTTCCTTTCCTGGCTTAAAAATCTTGATGCCACCTTAATAGAAGGTGGTTTTGAGAAATATGCTTAGCTCCCCTGTGCCTCAGTTTCCTCATCTGGGAAAGAGAGGCTATGACAAAGTGTGCCACATGTGGTTGATATCAGGATTAAATGAGCTAATATGGTAAATCACCAGCACAAGAAATACCACGTGAAGTTCCAAGTAGATGTTGGCTATTGTTATGTAAAAGGGAAGTTTTGATGTGTCCCTGGATTTTGTCCCATACTGTTAGGCCAGTTTTTGGCCACGTGCAACGGCTTCCACCAGGGCTGCATACCCCAGGATGCATGTAGGATGTTCAGCAGCCTCCTTGGCCTCTAAAACACTAGAGTGTATTAGCACGTGCCTCCCTCGCAGTGTTTCCAGATATTGCCACATATCCTGAGGTGGAAAATGATCCCCAGTTGAGAATCACTGGTGTAGGGGGAGTGTCTCCAAAACAGAAAGAAAACATTTCATAAGGCTATAAAGAAATAAATGGGGACTATATACTTGTCCCATCTGGGAATCTTGGGAAATATGATTAGGGACTGGACTTGTGTTAAAATAGTAGCAGGAATGGAGACTTCCAATTTTCCTAGATTCGTACTTTCTACAATTCACTTCCCTTTTTTTTTTTTTATGGTGCCTTTCTAATCTTTGGCTGAAGAGTGAACCTGAGGAGTGACTTCAGTACTGAGTTAAAAGGCTGTCTGGGGGCCATACTCTCAGGGTTTCTCAGTCTCTGTCAGACCAGTAAGTCTGGTTTTCTCTTGTGAGTTTGGATTTTGTTCTACTTTTTCCTCCAGTTCTGTCTGGGATCCTCTATTGTGATCCCTGTCAGAGCAGTCGGTGTTGAAAGCAGGGCACCATCTGGTTGTGCTGGACTATCTGGTGGAGGCTGTGGTAGTTATTCATTAGTGCTTTGAACTAATCTTTACCTTGTGTCTGTGGTGTTCTTCATTATTCTTTGCTCCAGACAAGGTGAGAAAAGTGGAGCATCTTAGATGGCCACTCACGAGGTTTTAAGACCCCAGATGCTACTCAACAAAGTAGGATGCAGAACATTTTCGTTTTAAAGTGTGTTATGCCAATTGAGCTAAATATTAATGAGTCTGTGGTCCCTAGCCCTCAGTCCGGTAATTCGGTCCCTCAGGGAATTTGGATTTGTCTATGAAGTTTCCATGACCTTGGCTTGATCAAGTTCTGCTGACTTCCCCAGTATTCCCTAGTGCCTTAGCCTTCATCAAAGCTACCTCTTAACTATTCACTAGTGTTTTTCTCTCCTTCCTCGCCCTTTCCTTGTAACCATCAGAGATCGTTTCTGTGTTTAAAACTTCCTATGAGTTTTTGTAATAGTGGTCTTGTACAGTATTCATCCTTTTGTGATTGACCCATTTCACTCATTATAATGCCCTCCCAACTCATCCGTATTGTGACATGTTTCGCAGATTCATCATTCTTCATTATTTTTGCATAGTATTCCATTGTGTTCAGGTACCATAGGTTGTTTACCCATTGTCATGGGTTGAATTGCATCCCCCCCCGAAATATCTCTCAATTTCGATAGGTCATCATTCCCTTGTATGATTGTCTACCATTTTATCTTCTGATTTCTCTAGGTGTTGTAAATCCTATCACTATGATGTATGAAGCTGAATTAGCGGCAGTTACATTGATGAGGTCTACAAGCCTAGGTAGTGTCTTAAGGCGATCTCTTCTGAGATATAAAAGAGAGAAACCATCAGAGAGAGATGGGGATCTCATATCGCCAAGAAAGCAGTGCCAGCAGCAGTGTGTGTCCTTTGGACCTGAGGTTCCTGCACTGGGATGCTCCCAGACCAAGGCAAGACTGATGACAACACAGAGAGAAAGTCTTCCCTTGGAGATGACAGTGCCTTGAATTCAGACTTCTAGCCTTCTGGACTGTGAGAGAATAAAATTTCTCTGTGTTAAAACCATCCACTTGTGGCATTTCTCTTATAGCAGCACTAGATGACTAAGACATCCATTCACCTGTCGATGGGCACTTAGGTTATTTCCATCTTTTTGCTATTGTAGACAATGCTGCAGTGAACATGGGTATGGGTATGTCTATTTGTGTGATGGCTCTTATTTCTCTAGGGTATATTCCTAGGAGTGGTATTGCTGAATCCTACGGCATTTCTATTTCTAGCTTTTTATGGAAGCACCAAATCGTTTTCCAAAATGGTTGTACCCCTTTACATTCTCACCAGCAGTGCATAAGAGTTCGAATCTCCCTTGTCTTAGTCATCCAGTGCTGCTATAACAGAGATACCACAAGTGGATGGCTTTAACAAAGAGAAATTTATTTCTTCACAGTAAAGTAGGCTGAAAGTCCAAATTTGAGACGTCGGCTCCAGGGAAAGGCTTTTACTGTCAGCCTTCTCCTCAATCTGTCCCAGCTTTGGAAGCCTCTCTGAGCAGGGACCCTGGGTCCAAAGGACACGCTCTGCTCCCGGCAGTGCTTTCCGGTATGAGGTTCCCCTGTCTCTCTGCTCACTTCTTTTTCCTTTTATCTCTCATGAAAGGTGGTGCATGCCACACCCCAGGGAAACTCCCTTTTCACTGGATCAGGGAGGTGACCTGGTAAGGGTGTTACATCCCACGCTAATCCTCTTTAACATAAAACTACAATCACAAAATGGAGGACAACCACAGAATACTGGGAATCATGACTTAACCAAGTTAATACATTTCCGGGGGGACATAATTCAACCCATGACATCCCTGCAACCTCTCCAGCATTGATTTTTGGGTTTTTGTTGTTGTTGTTCTTACGTGCCAATAATGTTGGGGTGAGAAGGTAGCTCATAGTTTTCCTTAACTTAATGTGGTTTAGGTGAAAGTTTACACATCAAGTCAGTCTCTCATACAAAAAGCTGTGCAGACCTTGCTATGCAGTCCTAGCTGTGCTCCCCTTAACGAGACAGCACATTCCTCCTCTCCACCCTGCATTCCCCGTGTCCATTCAGCCAGCTCCTGTCCCCCTCTTCCTTCTCATCTCGCCACCACACAGGAGTTGCCCACATAATCCTATGTGTCTGCTTGAGCCATGAAGTTCACTCCTCAGCAGCATCATTGTCTTATAGTCCAGGCCAATCGCTGTGTGTAGAGTTGGTTTCTTGAATGGTTCCAATCTTGGGCTATCAAGGGTTCGGGGACCTTGGCTGTCAGGGTCGCTCGGTCTCAGGCAGACCATTAAGCCTGGGCTTTTTATGAGATTTGAAGATCTGCATCCCACTATTGTCCTGTTCCATCAGGTATTCTCTGTTGTGTTCTCCCAGGGCAATGATCACCAGCAGCTGGGCACCATCTAGTTCTTTGAGTCTCAGGCTGGTGGAGTCTCTGGTTTATGTGGCCCCGTTTCTTGGGCTCGTATTTCTCTTGAGTCTTTGGTGTTCTTCATTCTCCTTTGCTCCAGGTGGGTTCAGACCAATTGATGCATCTTAGATGGCCGCTTCCTAGCGTTTAAAACCCCAGCGGCCTCTCACCAAAGTGGAATGCAGACTGGTTTCTTAATACATTTTGTTATGCCAGTTGACCGACATGTCCCTTGCAACCATTGTCTCCAGACACCTGTCCTTACTACTCTGGCCTTTGAAGCTTTTGGTTGTATTGAGGAAATTCCTTTTGCTTTACTTCAGTTGTACTTCCCGTCGTCTACATTTTTGTCTGCTATCTAGTTAGTGAATATCCCTCTCTCCCTGCCTCGCTGTAGTTTTCATTTGCATTTCTTTAATGGCTACTGATGGTGAGTGAGCATTTTCTCAATCCTCTGTTAGCTGCCCCACATTACCGTTATTAATGAAATTCTGCAGCTTTGGAAGTTATCAGAAATGAAATGGAACTCGTAAAGATCAATATCCTAGGTTTTACTGAGCTGAAATGGACTGGTATGGGACACATCAGACATTCGTATTACCAACTATGCCAGGAATGACAAATTGAAGAGGAATGGAATTGCATTCATGATCAAAAAGAACATTTGAAGATCCTGAATTACAACACTGTCAATGACACCATAATATCCATATGCCTACAAGGAAGAACAGTTAATACAAATATTATTCAAATTTATGCATCAACAACTTATGCCACTGATGAAGAAATTGAATATTTATTCAACCACAAAGAGAAATGAAGTTCTGGTATTATATGCAAGGTGATCGATGAACCTTGAACACATATTACGAGGAGTGAAATAAGCCAGACACTAAAGGACGAATTTCATACAATTCCGTTTATGTGAAATGTCCAGAACTGGCAAAGGCAGAGAGAACAGTTTATTCTTAGTTACCAGGCGCTGGAGGGAGTAGAAATGGGGACTTATTGCTTGTTGGGTACAGAGTTTCTCTTTGGGGTGATGAAAAAAAACTTTTCTTATTCTTTAGGTGAAACATTACACCTTAAGTTAGTTTCTTATTAAGAAATTTACATAGATATTGTTTTGTGGCATTAGTTGGAATCCCCTGGGTTCCCTGTGTCCATTTGACCAATTTCCCTGTCCCTTCCTGCCTTCTCATCCTGCTTTTGGGCAGGAGCTACCTATTTGGTCTTATAAATCTAATTGAACTAAGAAGCACATTCCTCATGCTTATTACTTCCGGTTTTACACTCCTGTCTAATCTTTGTCTGATGAGTGGGCTTGGAGAATGGTTTCAGTTAGCAGTTTGCAGTGTGTCTGGGGGCCAAGGTCTCGGGGGCTCCTCCAGTCTCTATCAGACCATGAAATCTGCTCAAACATGAATCTGAGCTCTGTTCTACATTTTTATCCCATTTTGTCCGAGACTCTGTGTTGTGTTCCCTGGTAGGACACTCATTGCTGGCAGCCAGGCACCATCTAGCTGTTCTGGTCTCAGGCTGGTGCAGTCTCTGGTTCATGTACTCCTTCAGTACCTTGGGCTAATATTTTCTCTGTGTGTTTGGTTTTCTTCATTCTCCTTTGTTCCAAATGGGATGGGATGAAGAAGTTTTGAATGAGGGTTGATGGTTGCACAACATTGTGAATGTAACTAATGCATTTGTACACTTCAGATGGTTAAAATGGCAAAATTTATTTTTTACATGCATTTTACAATAGTTTTTAAATTCACTTATAAGAAACAAAAACAAATGATGTCTACTTAGTTCATACGAAAAAGATATAAGAAACTTCAATAGATTCTGCAGCCCCTGTTATAAAAACAAAACAAAAATGGGATGCCATATTTTTCATAGTTTTGAAATTGACTTTGTTTTCAGAGACATGAGGATTTACTGAAAAATTGTGCATCAAGTACAGACTCCCCATGCATCCCACCTACACCCAGTGTTTCTCCTATTGTTAACATGTTGCATTCCTGTGGTGTGGGATACGTTTGTAACAACGGGCACATCAATAGTGAGACGTGGTTTTCAACTAAAATACATAGACTTCATCAGGGTTCACTCTTTGTGTTTATACTCCTAAAGGTTTTGACAAATGCATACTGTCATCAGTCCATCATTACATTTCCTACAGAATAGTTACACAGTTGTAAAAATTCCCTGGGCTCCACCTATTCGTTCCTCCTCCCTCTCCCCAAACCCGTGGCAATCAATGATCTTTGTACTGCCTCTACACTTCATATTTTTCCAGAATGCCATAGGCTTGGGATCACACAGGATGTAGCTTTTCTAGACCGGCTTCTTTCACTTAGTGTGGATTTGAGATTCTTCCATAACTTTTCCTACCTTGATAGCTTAATTATTTTCATCACTGAATAATACACCATTGAATGGATGTCTCACTATTTGTTTACCCATTTACCTATTCAAGGACATTTTGGGTGCTTTTAATTATTGTAATTATGTAGAAAGCTGCTATAAACATTTGTGAGCAGGTTTTTATATGGATATATGTTTTTAACTCATGTGGGTAAATACCTAGGAGTGTTACTGCTAGATCAGAATGGGAGGACTGTGTTTAGATTTTGAAGGAACTGTCAGCTTATATTCCAAAGTGGAATTCCCATGGAATACAATTTTTTTCAAAAAACACTCTTAAACCAAATACAAGAAGAGTGTATTTCATTGTATACAAAATAACATCCATAAAAGTATTAACAAATGTAAAACCACATTTCCTCCTGGCTATTCCCTACAGGCTTATTTGTTATAGTCAAGGACTTTCCGAAAGGTAAAATTTAGCTTGGACTGAGAAAGTAACAAACACCGACGAGGACAAGCCCATAGTGAAAATGAAACTTTCATAGGCACAAAGGAATTCGAATGACCCCTTCTTGGAGGTAGTACTGCTTTGTTACACACTGAGAAACTTTGCTCTTTTATCACTGACTTTCAGAAATTTGCTGTTTGAAATTATAGAATTAAGGATGAAACACCCCCTTTTTGACAGAGTAGTCTCTCCACAGTGAGATCTTATATGTGATGTGAGGTGTGATGAACAGGGAAAGGCTTTCTCACGCTCCTTACATTCCTAAGTCCTCCACTATGAGTTTTTATATGTCTTGTGAGAGAAGAGCAAGTTAGAAAGGCCTTCCCACATTCTTCACATTCATATGGCCTCTCTCCAGTATGAATTCTTCTATGTGTCATGAGGCCTGAGGACTGCCTAAAGGTTTTCCCACATTGCTTACATTCATAAGGCTTCTCTCCACTGTGAATTGTTATATGTGTGGTGAGGTTTGAGAGCTGACGAAAGGCTTTCCCACATTCCTTACATTCATAAGGCCTCTGCCCATTGTGAGTTCTTATATGGTTAGTGAGGTTTCCTGAGTGACTAAAGGCTTTCCCACATTCCTCACATTCATAAGGCCTCTCTCCACTGTGAGTTCGCATATGCAAGGTGAGGTGTGAGGGATCTGTAAAGGCTTTCCCACATTCCTTACATTCATATGGCCTCTCTCCAGTATGAATTCTTCTATGTGTCATGAGGCCTGAGGACTGCCTAAAGGCTTTCCCACATTGCTTACATTCATAAGGCTTCTCTCCACTGTGAGTTCTTATATGTGTAGTGAGGTTTGAGAGCTGACGATAGGCTTTCCCACATTCCTTACATTCATAAGGCCTCTGCCCATTGTGAGTTCTTATATGGTTAGTGAGGTTTCCTGAGTGACTAAAGGCTTTCCCACATTCCTTACATTCATATGGCCGCTCTCCAGTATGAATTCTTCTATGTGTCATGAGGCCTGAGGACTTGCTAAAGGCTTTTCCACATTGCTTACATTCATAAGGCTTCTCTCCACTGTGAATTTTTATATGTGTAGTGAGGGTTGAGAGCAGACTAAAGGCTTTCCCACATTCCTTACATTCATAAGGCCTCTGCCCAGTGTGAGTTCTTATATGCTTAGTGAGGTTTCCTGACTGACTAAAGGCTTTCCCACATTCCTCACATTCATAAGGTCTCTCTCCACTGTGAGTTCGCATATGCGAGGTGAGGTGTGAGGGATCTGTAAAGGCTTTCCCACATTCCTTACATTCATATGGCCTCTCTCCAGTATGAATTCTTCTATGTGTCATGAGGCCTGAGGACTGCCTAAAGGCTTTCCCACATTGCTTACATTCATAAGGCTTCTCTCCACTGTGAGTTCTTATATGTGAAGTGAAGTTAGAAGAATACCTAAATGTTTTCCCACATTCCTTACATTCGTAAGGCCTCTGTCCATTGTGAGTGCTTATATGTGTAATAAGGGATGAAGCCTGACTAAAGGCTTTCGCACATTCTGTACATTTATATGGCTTGTCTCCACTGTGAGTTTTTCTATCATTAGTGAGATGTGAGGAACACTTAAAGGCTTTTCCATATTCCTTACATTCATAAGGTCTTTATGTACAATATCCTTCTATGTACAATGAGGTTTGAGGATTGCCTAAAGTCTTTCCCGCATTCATTACATTCATAAGGCCTCTCTCCAGTGTGAGTTGTTATATGTGTAGTGAGGTATGAGGGCAAACCAAAGGCTTTCCCATGTTCCTTACATTCATAAGGCCTCTCTTCACTGTGAGTGCCTAAATGTGCAGTGAGGGCTGAGGAAAAATTAAAGGCTTTCCTAAATTCCCTACATTCATAGGGCTTATCTCTGTTATAGAAAAGGAGGGATAAAGGGTCACTAGAAGAACTTTCTTTACATTCACCGTTGTGACCTCTCACATGTGTCCAAAAGGACGAGAAACTACAGAAATCTTTCCCATACTCATTACATTTATACTGATTGTCACTAGTGAGTGTTGTCACAGGATTCTTAAGAGTTGAGATACAAATGAAATCCTTGCCACATACCTCACACTTATGGGGTTTCTTGCCACTAAGAGGTCTCATAGGAGTGGTACCACCACAGGCTTCTCTACACGCAATAAACTGACAGGCATGGTGGTTATGTGATGAGGGATCCATGATGGCTTTTTCACAGTCAGAGCATTCAAAAGGATTTACTTCTGGAGGATTTCTTTTCTGCACGGTAAGATTTGGAATCCGCCTGAAGGTTTTCCCACACGGATTGTCTCCATTTTTTTCACGGAGGTTTTCTACTGTATGAATTCTGTTAAAAACAGGCAACATGTTGTTGGAAATCAATTATTTCCACTTCACCATTACCTAACAAAGCGAACATGCAGTTTTTCGCTTGACTTCTCTCCTGTTTCATACTTCAAATCATCTAGCAGAAATAGTACCATAATCGTCACTGCTTTTCTAAAATATGAGGCTTTCTGATCATTGTGTTTAAGTGAAATATGTTTCAAATACTCAATGTCTGACACACATTTATGAAAAGGTTGTGAAAATTCTCTGAACACGTAAGTTTTCAGCAAGGTATATACATACACAATATACGTACACATATATATATATTTATATATGTATAAGCACATATCAGGGCTTCAAACTGGTTTGTATTGCTTCAACAATTGCCCACGTAAATAACGGCAGTGTTCGCGTTGGATATCTGTTGCCCATCGGATTTCAACCTGTGTTGGGAACAAACCACAGAGCCCTGAACAAAGATGGCAGCCAATCTCACAGCTTTCAATGTGCGTCGCTGCCCACAGTACTGTCAATAATCTGATCTGCATGAATTCGAAAAAGTGTCAGGAACCTGCTGCAGAACACTCAATAACAGGACTGTGACAAGCAACACACATTCAAAGCAGTGTAGTGGGACATCGTCTTTGTGCAGGGCACTGCCAACTATTCTCTGCTCACGTCAAAATCCAACAGGCTATGCAATGTGTACACCATCCTTCTTTATGTTTGCAATTACTGAACTGTTCTGAAACAGTTGGAAGCCTTGGTATATACACATCAACATATGAATGTGTATTTGAACGTCATCACAACTTAGGATTTTCTCCAGAAGCACCGTTTTCTCTTGTTGGAATGACACTCACCTCAAGCGACTCTCTTGGTTTTTATGATCATCTTTCTTACTGTGTGATTCAGAGGATTCTCCTAACATGGAGGACCAGGTGTTATTTTTTATGTATCCCACCATTATATCTTTGCTGGGTAACTTTTCTCCATCCTTAAGGTTTCCAAAGTCTGACCCAATAATTCAAGTTGAGGTTCGCAATATGAAACAAATGGAAAGAAATTATTTGGGGAAAAAAGACCACTGTTAATAAAGACGTAGCCACATTACACTGTTTCAGCACTTTACCAATGGTTTAGAAGCAGTTTACTAGGACATACTTCTATGAACTTTGACAGTGACGGAGACATGAACAAGCGTAGTTAGAGCTAAGTAGAAATATACTGGACACGATATACATGTAACATTAAAAGAGGAAAAGGATCCGAATAACTGCAGCTGTGAAAGGATTGCTAAAGTCAGAAAAGGAAGCTCAGGTTTCTGTGAAGTTGTCTCTCTGGGAAAACAAATGTGTAGAGCTGACATGGTGCTCAGGAAGAAACGCTTATCATGAGGGAAGACAGTGAAGAGTAATGAGGAGTTCCTTGACATTGAGGTAATACTTTGCTCTTCAGGGTCTCTGAAGATAGACAGGTGTGGGTTGATTTGCAGCAAAATAATCATGTCAAACTTGTAATCAACACAGTAATACTCTACACGGTCCCCAAATACAATACTCTCTGTGCCCCAAAGTGACCCCTAAAGCCAGTGCTTACATTTACAACACTTAAAGAGCCTCAAGGCTTTTAATTACAAGAGAAATGAAAACTAAGTATAATACATACTGCTTTGTGCTCACGGAAAGCCAAGATACATGAGCTCTGTGGGCCAAAGGACCATGCCTCCTTTATTTAATGATTTATTCTCATTCCTCAGCCCAAATTCTGGAGTAAACTTAATGAGTAAAATAGTTTTCTTCACTAAAGGAATAATAGAAAACCGAAAAAAAAAAAAGGAATCTGCTCTTACCTATTGAGGCCAGGTTTCTGAAGGTTTCGATCATCACATCTCTGTAGAGTTTCCTCTGAGTAAGATCCAGCAAAGCCCACTCTTCCGGGGTAAAGACCACAGCCACATCCTCAACAACCACTGAGTCCTAAAACATTGACACATTCTGCATCAGCAAGGTACCATGGACTTCAGTGTGTACAAGAATGAAGGGTGAGGCTGACAGTCCTGGGGAACAGAGGATTCTTAGGGATTTGACACAAGGTTCTGTGTACTATCAAGGTCTACTCTACGGTATGGCCATTAGCCTCGTCCCTTCACTAACTACATTCACTTCCTCACTGATTGCTTTCTGTCTCACGGACTTCCAGCACTGAAATTCTCTCTCTACAGTTCGACTGTGACCAATTGCAGTCGTATTCTCCTCTCTCTTTACCGTCTGGAATGGTTAGAAAACATAGCAGACATTAGAGAAATGCTCTCATTCAGATCTTCACTTCCTTGTGAACAAACAATTACCACTCCTTCCGTAAGCCCTACCAGAACACACTCAACAAAACATAAAGGACAGGGTGAAGACAGGATGATGTATAGTAACTGGTAAACACTGCAGAAGGGCAGTTTTGCTTTTGTTTCTCACAACCATGAGAGGACCAGGGGCCAATATCAACACACTGGCAACCCAAACACTGAGCTGGTCATATTTTCTTCAACTCTTGGAGATAAGCATGTGGCTGATTCAGGTCAGGAGACTCTCATTCAACAGAGAGCACCAAGGCCCAAGGTGGGAATGTGATAGGTCCACAAACACAGTCTAATGTTAGAAGAGGACAAGGAGCAAAACATCTGCAGAAACAACACCACACCCTTGTGTTTGCTCAGTGAGAAAAGGTTACCATTTCCATCTGGAAACCCTGGTGGCATAGTGGTTAAGTGCTACGGCTGCTAACCAAAGGCTCGGCACTTCAAATCCGCCAGGCGCTCTTTGGAATGTCTATGGGGCAGTTCTACTCTGTCCTATACGGTCGCTAGGAGTCGGAATCAACTTGATGGCACTTGGTTTGGTTTTTGGTTGGGATGACTGTAAAACATGATGAACGTAATCAGTGTCACCAAACTATACATGTAAACGCTGTTGAATTGACAAAGATTTTGTTAGGTATAACTTCTACCACAAAAAAATTAATTTTATAAGTAAGCTGAAATGCAGGTGGTTTACCGGTTAAATTGCCCATGGAGCCTAGAAAATAGACTTACACACCAGCCCTCTAGGGGCTGTGCTTCAGAATTCTCTCACATTTGCAGCCCCTGGAAGGCACCTAAACATGACTACCTGAACCCTGACCACTGGAAGCCCCTGGTCTGTAAGAGTGACCTTTCTGAAACAGCAGGAATCCGTTGGGTTCCTCGTGTCAAGAGGAGAGAAAAGGCTGCTAAAAGACGCCTTCAGTGCTAAAACAGAGTAATTTTAGAGAAAGAAGACTCCTCTTGTCAGGGAAATGGTGTCGTGAGCAGCCTATGACATCTCTAATCTGTCCTGGTATGATCGGATGACAGCAACTTTGAACCAGAGCCCAAAGCCAAAGGTCTCCTCCACTGCAGTGGGCGAGGTTATATATTTTAAACTCACCAAAAACCCTGATATTTATTATAGAATAATGATGAAATGTCCCATGTACTGAGCAACTGTGATTTTTCTTTCATGACTCTTCTAAGCAGATATTATTTCAGACAGGTCATAGCTGAGTAAAGTTAGAGATGTTCATTTAATCACATCCTCAGTGATTCCCACATGGAACTCTGCTGAGCCAGGATCACAATGCAGGTCAATTTCTCTTTAAAGTCTAAATTGCTGACAACTCCATTTCTGTCCATATGCATACAGTTTTGTTGTTATTTTTGCTGTTACCGTCCAATAACAGCAAAAAAAAAAAAAAAAAACCCAAACCCAGTAGATGATCTAAAGTCCTCTTGGATAATAGGAAGAGGAGACAAAGGTAAACATTCTATTCAATTCATACAACCAGGACATACTTCTCCTGGCAAAGCCCTGTGTCTCAGACAAGACTTCTTCCCTCCAGACCCTTAATTGTGGCTACATTCATTCATTAAAATTGATTCAGGTCCTACTGATACAGAGGCTACTGCACATTGGCAAAGCAGCTACAGGAGTGAACAAAACGAACACCCCGATGAACATGCATAGTAAATTCTTTGAGTGGGGACAGTAAATTTAAATACATAAACATGTATATATAACTATCATATGGCAATGCGTTCTATAAAAGAATTCAGGTCTTTGAGAAGAAACCGTTCTAGAAGGAGGAAACAGCCAGAGCACAGGTCAGAAGGTGTGAAGGTGTCTTGGATGTCTTAGGAAGAGCCAAAGGCCCCGCGTGGCTGGAGCCGAATGCAATGCAGATGAAAAACCGTCTTAGGAATCTGGAGGGGTGATTGGGGTCAGTGGGCTTATCATGTTCGGGGGAACTCGTTGGCAACTGAAAAGAATCTGGCTTTTAATCTTAGTGAAATGCTGAGTAATTTTACACTTTTGAGCAGTGGAGGAAACTGGTATGATACCTCTCAATCCTTTAAAGACTCAAAGTGCTCCAGTGCCTAGGGGGACTCAAGAACACTGTTCAGAGACATGGGGCAAGGATGGCTCTAGAGGGTCGGGGCTCAGCCTCCACAGCCAGAGCTCCTCTGTCTTCAGATTCAGGACAGAAGACTCTGTCATTCAACACAGAACACCAGGAACCGGGACGGGGGAAGGGGGGATATTAACACCGTGTGATGCTACCTCTGAGAGTCACATAAGGAAGGTGACACCAGGTATTCAAATCTTCAAATGCCATGTATGTGGGGATGAAGGACCCAGAGACAGTGGATCAAGGTATTAGGGTGCCTCCTAGGGCTCAGTTCCTCAGCCTCCTCTGTCACTGTCTTCTTCACTGAAACCACAGTCCCGCAGCACACGGCTGCTTCCCCAACAATTCAGATCCAGCCTCACCCACATAATGCTAAGGATAACCCAGTTCTGCGTAGAACTCACCATTTTCTTCTCCAGCTTCTGGGCGTCTATGGAATGACGTCTCTGACCCCAAGAAGCCACTTCCAGGAAGAGGGACAGGACTGGAAGCAGAGGCCTGGGCAGTCTGGAGGCAGATGAATAATGTTTGGTCCACACACCAGTGACAGCAATTCAAATCCTTCCCTGTGATTGATGGATGTGCCAGATGGTCGCCTGAGGTCCCCCGCTGCCTGGACTGGACTAGTTCTCCCTGCACCACACCTGAGGTCTGAAATGGAAGAAGGATGGGGAAGAAACAGTGTGGAGGAAGCAGGGAGTGACAGGCCTTTGGCCTCCTCCCAGGCTCAGGGCAATGCTCCACCCTGAGGGCCTTTACACTAAAGGCAGAACAGGCTCCAGCCCCCACAGGACACACCTGCATTCTTCAGGAAGCTCCACAGGCCTCTCCTTTCTGCAACAAGATCACACATGGAGGAATTTACCTCTCCCACAGCATGAGAAGCAACCAGGCCTGGCCAGGCTACAAAACTTGAACCTGATTTCCTCCAGGGACTTAGGGATTCAATGTTCAAGTTGTGGGCTTACCTATGTACCTTTGTTCCTGGTGTCAGATGTCACTGTTATCTGACATTAACATGGATGAAATTTTAAGAACATACTTTTCATATATTGACAATGAACTCATCCTGGTTCATTTATTTTTAAGTTATGTGCTGTAAAAACCTTCCACTGTGGCTTTCTAAAACTTTTTCATCTCACTTATGACACTGTAATATCTGATCAGTATTTTTTCTGTTCCTTTGGAATTAACTAACATTTCTTTCTGCCCCTTGACTTGTCTCGTATTTTTTCCCCCTTCATTTTCAAACCATGAGAACACCACTCACTAAGATTTTGAGAAATCTGGGGGGATTTCTGAACACTTTCTCTTTCTGGTATTAAATAGATCAACAAATAAATCAGAAAATCTTTATGCTTTCACTAAGGACCCGTCTCGTGCCTCACTTCCTATTTCTTTTCTCCCTGCGCCCTTTCCAACTTGAGTCCTATTTCATTTCTTGGTCTCACTGTCAATGAATTCTCCGTTGCAAGATCTTTACACGAGTGGGTCCCCTCTACACGTTATCCTTCTTTTTTTTTATTTTCTGTAATACAGCTCGCTAATTTTAATTCACATCATTATTTCTTGACTAGTATTCCCAGCATAAATCAGGAGCTTGTTCACTATGTGGAAATCTCAAGTCCCATCCCAGAATTTCTCAATCGAAATTTGCATTTCAACCAGATCCGGGGGTTATCCACATTGACACTCAAAGGTGAGAAGCATTCAGTGATGTACAGGAATGAGCAGTCTATGAAGGGATGCCCTTTCATCCATCCACACCTCTATTGTATCACTGGCTATCTTCCTGATTCAGAATCAATCTCCACGTCTAGGCCTCCTCACAGTCTTCCCTAATTTGTTCATAACAACCTCCTGCCTGACATCATTCAATCATCGTTGTCACTTCCAAAATCTATCTGCGGCATAGGAAATGCTCAGTGCCCATCAGTGGCTGTCCATGGGCCTTCCAAAAGCCCAGAGTTTTCAGCACGGTTCTAAACGACCTGTTCCAATCCGTCACACAAACCTCACCACTCACTTGTTGTTTTCTCTGCTTTAATCATCTCTGTCTTCCATCAATGAATGGATAATACTGGGTTCTCTGCTGCCTCAGGGATTTACACATTTATTTTTCCCAACTGAAATACTCTTTCCACTCCCACCCATACAAAATGATATCAGCTCTACACAGCACTGCATGTAGCTAAAAAAAAACAATTTTCTGAATCTTCACTGAAATAATTTCCCTTTTCAAGCAGTTGAACCTCACTCTCGGGTTAGGTCTTTTTAATACAGATAACACATATCCTTAGTTTTTCATTATTTCTTTAAAACTGTCTCCCAAGCTAGACTATAAATCTATGGGCAGACACTCTGTATTTTGTCTTCTTGTTCCTTCTGGCCTGTGACACTGATCATTGAGGACACACACAGATTATTACCTGTTATATATAGTCTTCAGCAGCACTATCCAAGAGTACTTTATGTGAAGATAGACATGTTCTGTGTCTGTACAGCCCAATATGGTAGTCACTAGCCCTATGTGCCTATTCACCACAGAATATATGACTAGTGGAATGAAGGAACTCTACTTTTAGTTTTAATTACTTTTAATTGAAATAGCAGCACCTGGCTAGTGGGCATCACAGCTCAAGTAGACTCACCAGACCCTTAAGCAACCAACAGGGCAGAGAGGGCATGAAAGCTGCCAGCAGCACAATGCAGAGCTTCACAGTTTTGGGCTTGCTAAAAGTCTGTCACATAGGGAAATGGAACATTGCACTCAGTTTGTTTTTACTTGCATGATGAAGGTTAATGTCAACCTCAATTGGATTTACCTCATTCTGAAAACCTCAATGACATTTAAACATAGAAATGAGTGGGAATAACAGAGGAGACAGGAGGGGCACTTTCTGCAGAGGTGACATTTGAAGTGAGACAAGAATTATAGGAATTATTGAGTTCCTAGAGTTTCAAAGTTTTCCTCTAATCAGCAGAAATACTTGGTGCGAAGGCCCAAAGGCAGGGAAAATGTTGACATGTCCGAAAAAGATTTTTCTAAAAAGATGTCAAGAGCCTATGAAATATGAGGGTGTTCTCAATTTAAGTCAGATGTGGAGGGTCTTGCCAGAGAGGGTAAAATATGTGGATTTTTTCTGGATGTGATTGAGAGTTGGCTTGGTTTACATTGTTGATATCTGCCTCTTGCTGCTGGGTGGAGGCTGTACCTTCCTCTGAAAAGAGAAATAGGAGAAGAAAGTTCAGAGCTGCCTTCCTAAGGGAGCTCCCCTCTCACGGTAGCTTGGACTGTTTCCCTGAATGCAGTGAATGAATGAAGGCTGGTGCAGCTTACCGGCTGGGAAAGCCAGGTGAGAAGTAGATTTGTTCAGGTGAGATTTTGGACATGTTAGGTTTCAGAGCGTTACAGTCCTTAGTGTTCCAGGTGGGCTATGGGAAGGACTTGGTGTCTGAGTCCATTGGTACCCAAGAGCCTGAATCTCATCCTGTGGGCCGTCTTCTGCTGGCCACGAACAATCACACTGTGTCCTCTGAAACAGGCTGCATTCCCACTTCTGAAGCTGCAAGCTAAAGGAGAAGAAGAGCAGAGTGTTGGCATGGATGAGGCCTTTAGCAAATAATTAATGGCTCCTGGCACAGATTGTAACGTCTGACAGCAGACATTTGGTTTCTGTACTAAGGGACTGGACGAGCTCGATGCAGACCACGGGCTGCTAATTACAGTCAACTTCTGGATGAAGAGCTTCTTTTTTTCTGCTTGACTTTCAAGGCTGTGTGAAGACTTCTCCTGAGTGAAGACATCCCTTATTTTAACTGAACCACTGCTTATAGTTGTACACGTTACAGTGAATTCTTTAGATCTTTGTAAACACCCAGGCGTGTTTGGAGGAAGCATGTGAACCTGCCTTTTTGGTAACTTTGAAAAACGCCAACATGGAACTTCATGTGGTTTAACCTGTCTTGTTCAAGAAGAAATTAAATGACTACCGTGTGTGTGTTACAGAGAGAGAGAAAAAGAGGGAAAAGAACCAAATAAAATTAAAAAGCTTTCTTGGCTGAAAAAAAAAACAAAACTGATAATGTCATGGTATCTGAGGAGCATTTCTTAGATTCTCACCTAGGAAAATTCAGTAGTTTTGAATGAAGGCTTGAATTCGACAGGAAGTAATATGACAACAGTCATGTCTCCAAAGGAAAGTCCCATCCAGAATGGGAGTACTTCTAGAATATCTATGTCTAGAGAAGGAAAATAGAAGGCACTACATTATTCAACACTATGTTGAGATTAAGAGTGGTGTTTAATGACTGGTTTTATTGTACGCATTTTTAAAGTTTTTGACTCATACAATATTTTTACAGTTTAAAAAAAAAAGCACGTTTATTTTCTCCACACACTAGCTTTCAACAATGGATTCTGAGCTACAATAGCAAAAAGCTCAAGGAATAAAAGACAAAACAGATCAATTAAGACTCTCAACAAAGGGAAGAGACAATCTACACAATGGGAGAAAGTACACTGAAATCTGTGAGAGCTGGAATTTGACAGGATTGCCTTCTTTTTCTGGGTCTTGCAATTTTTCTGCCTTTTACACAGCGCAGCCTTGCCATTTTTTGGTCACTTCTTTAATGGAAAATATTTGAGTTTTCCTACTCTGACAGGTTTCCACCTTAGAGGTTCCAGCTTTCACAGGTTTCACTGCATTTGGGAATGATACATGCCATAAGGGTTTAGTATCCAGGACAGAGAAAGACCTCCTAAGTGTCAGCAACAATTATAAAATTGGGCAAAAAACTGAAGGAGACATTTCACCAAAGATGATAAGCAAATGGTCAATAAACACATGAAAAGATGATGAATGCCCCTGTCATTAGGGAAATGCAAACCCAAACCACAAGACACACCACCTCATCCCTAGGAGGATGGCTACTATCAGAAACAACAAGAGTTGGGGAGAATATGAAGAAATTGCCGGTGGGTTGTAAAATGGTTCAGCCTCTGTGGAAAAGTGTGCCTGTTTTTCAAAATGTTAAACGTACAAATAGCCTATGACCCAGAAATTTCCATTTATAGGAGCGCAGATGGTGCAAATGGTTAAGTACCCGCTTGCTAACCAAAAGACTGACGGTATGAATAACAACAAAAAGAGCAGATGTTGAGGCTGCTGATGAACAACCATATACCTCATGGGACGTGGTTTCTTGCTTTGGAGGTTGAGCGTTACGCTTTCATGGGACATCGCAGTTAACTGGCCTAATAACGTGTTGAGTGATTTAACCTCCTAGTTCACTGTGTGGTGCCTGGGGTCTTACAAGCTGCCATCCAAGGCACAAAAGTCGGTCTGTATTCACCTGGAACAACCGAGGAAAAAGTTAAGGCAGGAAAAGGAGGAGGATAAGGAATGTGTGGTAACTGCCTCCATGAACAGCTGCCTCATTGGCCATGAGAGTAGAAGAACAGGAGAGTGCCTGGCTGCCATTACGGAATATCTTCATCGAAACTTCTAGAGCAGAATCCTGATCTAAAGAGGGAAAATGCACAACAGAATTTCAAATTCTTATGGACTCCAGGCTTCCTGGAGCCATGAAGGTTGGATGAACCCCTGAAGCTATTGTCCTGCGATCATCTTTAAACCTTAAACCAAAAATATCCGTTAGAGTCTTCTTAAAATCGAACAATAGTTTAGCTTAAGTAGTAAACAATGAGCCTTGAGCATTCTGCTCTTTAGAAAACTGTCTATGTGGGATCAAACTGACAACAGCAACTCAGAAGAGCTGACAGGAACCCTAGGGAGCACTGAGTTTATGTTAAGGGGAGAACAACTGAGAAAAGTTCAGTGAGAATGGTTGTGTGACTGGAAGAACGTAATCAATGTCAGTAAACGGTACCTGTAGAAAATGTTGAATTGGTGTATGTTTTGCTGTGTATATTCTCCACAACAAAAGTATAAAATTATGTAATTAAAGAAAACAAAAGTTGGCAGTTTCCACCCACCCCAGCACCTCTGTGGCAAAGATGCCATCATTTGCTTTCGTTAAAATTACAGGAAAAAAACCCTACGCTACAGCTCTACTCTGTCACGTGGTCTCACCATGAGTCTAAAATTACCTCAATGATACCTAACAAGTAGATACACAAAAGTCTTGAAAGTAGGGATGCAAACAGCTATTTTTACACCAATGTTCAAACACCACTATTCAAAATAGCAAAAAAGTGTAAAAAAAAAAAACCCAAATGTCCATCAACAGACGCATGGATTAAAAAAATAGAATATTATTCGGTCACAAAAAGAGATTAAGTTCTTATAAATGTTACGCCATGGATGAACCTTGAAAACACTATGCTAAGTTAAACAAGTCAGAGACAAAAGTATAAATCTTGTACAGTCCCACTTAAGTATCTGTAATAGGCAAGTATATAGAGACCAAATCGTTACTAGGGGGAGCTGGGAGAGAGGACGGGAGTTAATGCTTAAGCGACACTGACTTTCTTCTAATGGTGATGGAAAATCTTGGAAGTTGATAGAGGTGATAGTTGCACTACATGGTGAAAGCAATTAACGTTGAATTCTGCATGTAAAAATGGTTGAAAAAGGAAAAAGACTTGTTATATATATTTTAACACACACAGATACCATGAAATGACAGTATTAAGAAGAAAGAAATTTAATTTCTTGGTTAGAATGTATAAGTGAAAGGAGGGAGCTTTAGATGCTGTGAGGATATTGAGAGGAAAACTGGTATTTCTAAGATTTCACACCAACCTTAGGCTGTACTAATCTAAAGAAATAAAATCATATTTCAAGAACTGCAGTGCGTAAAGAATTGGTTTTTTAACGTAATTAGATCTAGATCACCGTGTTAATACGTGAAAAAAAGACTCCTTCCATACCAATATATAAATATATATGTACACACAAAACACGAACTATAATTCATAGCAACTTTAAAAAAGATTAAGCACTGGCACTCTCAATAATTTCTCCAACAGGACACTGAAATACAGACACTTGAAATTTGCTCCATAGGGTTTTCAGCGCTGTGACCTTTCAGGAGCAGATAGACAGGCCTGTCTTTCAAGGCTCATCTGGGTGAGTTCAATCCACCAACCTTTCCGCTAATAATCTGAACCTTTTCAGCTACCCAGGGCCGCCCTACTTCACTCTTTCACTGTGTAAAGTAATTATTATACAAGATAAGGGACCTTTTCAACACTGCAGTGTCGCTGACCCTCTAAGATCTGAAGTATATGGGTTAGTGGCATTACACGGGCCTCCCATCTTCCCTTCATTCCTAATTTTCGCCGCTCTGACTCTAGGAATATGCAGGGTTTGTGCTCCAAGAAGCCGTCGACCTTTTAAGGACTGTGCTTCTTTGGTAGCAGAAACTGTGGTTCTGAAACAGGCTGTCAGCCATACTGAAAACCCCAGTCAACACCCCTCCCCCATCCCCCCTTTGTCTTGCTAACCACAAGCTTGTTTTGAGCAGGAAGTCGCAGCAGGTACTGGCTGGGTCCATTGACTAGCCCTAGTCATGCCTTGAAGCATGCACAGATTGAGATCACATGCTTCACCTGACCCTCTCCCCACCCCAATATAGGCAGGGGAGGGCTAAAGGCAGAAGACTCCAGGTACCAAACCCAACCCCTGAGGCCACTGGAAACCAAAAGCTCCCCAGCTCCCCTAGTCAGCCAGCACCTGGCCATAAGGTCACTAGACCCCAGGTGCTCCTCGTATATGCAGACAGTAAACTTGCCACTTTCTGTTACCCTTGCAATCAGTGTCCATCTTATTTCAGTTTTTTTTAATAAGACAGGACCAGAACCCGAGTGGTTAGGTTACAGTTCAATTCCCAGTACCCAATCTAGCACAGACTACACACCCAGGGTGTGTGATCTCTATAAATCGTTCGTCGCCTACATTAACACTGTTCAGCAACATCACATTTTATATCGGACCAACTACGACTGGCTGTATGGTTTCTCACACAATCGTGATGAAAATTTCTGCCTTAACGCCCAAGAAATTCCTCGAAAGCTACCTGTATTAAATGTTTTCCTCCTGAAACTGGGATAAACATGCTCCTAAACGTACGTACTATTTCCAAGTCATGTTTGTTGATTGTTCATCAGTCCTAAATACATATACCCATTAAAGGAGGAGGTTATAATCCTCGCCACAATCTTCATTTCCCCAGGACCACTAATAATCAACAAAAGTCCTGCCTGATGAAGCACAGAAAAGAAAGAGGAGCCGTTTCAGGCAGGGAGATTGTGATCACTATGCCCCTTGAAGTAACAACAGATTTGCATTTGAGTTCAGACACTGCCACTGAGTAGATATTTGTCTACGCGCGAGGTATTAAATTTCTCCGAGATTATTAGACTTCTGTAAAACGTTACAAACCGTCGCTCCCTGGCAGTGGTGTTTGGAGGCTCAGAGAAGGTCCCTTAGATGAAGTCCTCGACCCCGTGCCCAGCCCTCCAGAAACAGCTCAGTAAACGGTAAATATACGCAGGGGCCAGCAGTGACTGAGGGCTGAGGAGCAGCTCAAGGTAACCGCGCACCTGTGTCTCCACAACACGTGGGTATGCGCCATTCAGACGGCGGGAGCGACCCAAGACCCCAGGAGGCCCGGGACTCTGCATGTCTCCGCGTTTCCTTAGCAGCTCAGGTCTGCGCGGCTCCCACCACCTCACCTGTCCACGCACCGACACACACAGGCCTCCAGGAAGCAGTTGCTGCCACACACCGGAGGAGCCGGTCGGACGCCGACCAAGGAGGCACACTTCCGCTTCTGGTGAGCAGGAGAAGCAGCAGGACTCCAACAGGAACACAGAAACCAGTGATTCATCTCATTCATTGGATATATGGGAAAAAGTAAAACAAAATAGCAATGAAAATATTCATGAATTTATCAAGGAAAGCAGGTGATATGGCCAGGTAGCATTCAAACCAAGGAAGCATTGAGCATTGCATATTTGCAATTTATTTGTCTAACAGAGCACACACGAGTAGGAAAAAAATAAGCATATAAAATCACAGCTGATCTTAGGTACAATCAGGTAGGTTCCAACTCATAGTCACCATACGTACGACAGAACCAAACACTGTCCAGTCCTGCACCATCTTCACAACCATTGCTGTTCTTGATCCCATCATTGCAGCCACTGTGTCAATCCACCTCATTTAAGGTCTTCCTCTCTTTCGTCTACTTTAACAAGCATGATGCGCTTCTCCAGGGACTTCTCCCTCCTGATAATAGTCAAAGTACGTCAGACGAATTCTCGCCATCCTCGCTTCTAAGTAGCATTCTGGTTGTACTTCTTCCAAGACAGATTCCTTCGTTTTTCTGGCAGTCCACAGTATATTCAATATTCTTCACCAACACCGCAATTCAAAGGCATCAGTTCCTGAGTCTTCCTTATTCATTTCCACCTTTTGTATGCATATGAGGTGAGTGAAAATACTATTGGTTGGGTCAGGTGCACCTTATTTCTCAAAGTGATATTTCTGCTTTTAACAGTTTAAACTGGTCTTTTACAATAGTTTTGCCCAATTCATCATTTGATTTCTTGACTGCTGCTTCCATGGGTAAAAGTTTCTCTAAAAAATAGCTCTAAGAAACTCAATAGGAGGATGCTCTTTAGTAGCAATTACAGAGGGGCAAATCAATACCATAGACATACCATTTCATTTCCACTTTTTTTTTTTTTTTTTCTAGTTAGGATAGCCAAATTAAAAAAATCAGGAAAAAAAAACAAGTTAGGATGTAGGGAAATTGGAAACACCTATTGCTAGTCGGAATGCAAAATGGTAAAGCCCTCCAGCAAAACTGTAGTGGTTCCTCAAAAACTAAAAATAGAACTTCCATGTGACCAAGCAACTCCACTCATACTTACATAACCAAAAGACTTGCAAGCAGAGGCTCAGAGACTTGTACATCCATGTTCATTGCAGCACTGTTCACAATAGCCAAAAAGTAGAAGCAACATAAATGCCCATCTACATTTGAATGGATAAACAAAGTGTAGAAGAAACGAACTATCAGTACACATGCTACAATACGGATGGAGCTGGAAGACATTCTGCTGAGTGAAATAAGTCAATCGCAGAAGGACAAATACTGTACGACTTGACTGATGTAAAAATGCAAACCCAAGTCCACCGCCATCCAGTCGATTCTGACTCATGGGCAATCCTATAGGACGGAATAGAACCGCCCTATAGGGCTCTAAAGCTGTAATATTTACGGAAGCAGACCGTTACATCTTTCTCCTGTGGAGTGACTGGTGAGTTCAAACCGCCAACCTTTCAATTAGCAGTCGAGTGCTTAACCACTCCGATACCAGGGCTCCGTAAAAAGACAAGAAAAGCAAATGTGTGGAGAAGAAATTTCATTAGTGGTTATTGAGGTGAGAGGGAAAGGAAAACGAAAATGAGATGGGGTTAAAGGTGATAGAAATACCACATTGATTAAGGGCAGTGTTGCATGGCCGATTATTCTAATAACTACCGGTAAGTTGGAACCTGTAAAAAGTTGAATTAGCAAAATTTGTGTAATATATTCACAACATTAACAACAACAACAAAAGTTCTTGCTGAGGCTGCTTAAATCTCATGAGATTTGGAGGTTTATGACCATGGATTCATGAGACATCCCAGTTAATTGGCCTAATGACACGTTTGGTGCTTCTGTTCTACCTTCTAGTTTGTTGTGTAGTGCCAGGTGTCTTAAAAGCTTACAAGCTGCCATCCAAGGTACACAGGTGGACTCTGTTCACCTGGAGCAACAGAAGAAGGAGAGTCAAGAATAGGAGGAAGATATGGAATACGTAGCTAATTGGCTCCATGAACAACTGCCTTCTTTGCCATGTGATCAAAAGAACTGGATTGTGCCTGGCTACAACTACTGAACGTTTTGATCAAAGATTTTATAAAAGAATCCTGATGAAAAGGGGGAAAATGCAGGACAGAATTTTTTAAAATTCATGGACTCCAGACTTCCTGGAGCCAGGAACGTTGGATAAACCCCTGAAACTCTTCCCCTGAGATAATCTTTAAACCTTAAACCAGTAAGAATTCCCTGAAGTCTTCTTAAAACCAAACGATGTTTAGCTTAACTACTGAAAAATGTCTGCATTGATCATTATAAACTTTTAAAAACTGTAAGGTATCAAATTGACAGCAACAACTCCAAAGATTTGACAGGAATCTCAGGAGTCAGTGAATTTATGTTAATAGGGGAAGAACAGCTTAGAAAAGGATGACGAGAATGGTTGCACACCTTGAAGAATATCATCTGTCACTAAATTGTACATTTGGAAACTGTTGGATTGGTGTGTGGTTTGCTGTGCATATTCTCAACAAAAACAAAAAATTTAGAAAAAAAATTTTAGATTCAACAAAAGATATATAACAAAGACTGTTTAAAAGATTTATTGAATGTGTTATCAGTTACATGAAATGTGTTGTCAAATCAGAAGTGTCATTTTCTTTGGGTTAAAAATTTATGTGTCAGCGTGCCTGATACTAGACAAGAAGCACATGATACTGTCATAATTTTATTTTTTAATTAGTCATTATTTCTTTTGAATCTAGCATCATCTGAGGCAATGTTCTTAATGGGGCATTCCCATCATTTACCTATGGAGTTTTTTTTTAATTACTGTTCAGATGTTTAGAGACTTAATCCAAAACACCGAAACCAAATCTGTTGCTGTCTAGTCAATTTGAGTAGAACTACCCCATAGGGATTCCAAGGAGTTGCTGGTGGATTTGAATCACTAACCTTTGGTTTAGCAGCAGAGCTGATAATAACTGTGCCACCAGGGCTCCAAAAACTTGATGATCTTGTTATATTTGGGGTATCCTGTATTTTTACACAAATAACGAGGGCCTCCTGTTTTTCGTTGCCAACTGCACCTTCCCCCCAGAAGGCATTTTCATAAGTGCCGCTATACCAATTTTTTTCATGTTGCTGTAATAAAAACTAGCATACAGCGCTTAACAAAATACTTCATGGGAAAAGGCACGGCTGCAAAACAAAAATAGAAGGTACATATTGTTTGTGTAAAAATATGGTACCCTGACTATATAGTATTACATCTCAAGATTACTATGTGTTGTATCCAAAGTTCTTTGAAGATAAGGTTAGTTATTGTTTAGAAATTTTTTTCAATTTACTTCATTTGACTTTGCATTACTTTTGTAATTAGTTTCCATCAGATCTTCCACTTATATGAATTATTATAAGTTAACCATGGCGTTTGAAAGTTTTGTCATTTGCATATAAGTTTTTATTTTGCTGCCTCACTGAAAATCCTTGATCAAAATAGTCCTACAAAAGATGGACTACATTGGACTTATGAAAAAAGGTGTGATATTTTGAAGATGGAATACACTAGGCTGAATGAAGATTTCCAGAACTCTCGTGTAGAAGTTGATGGGTATACAGACTGTTCCTGACCCAGGATCCTGTGGAACTGAAATTAACTACATAGGACTGAGTGGACTAAAAGATTACTGTGATTACACTTACTAGATCAGAGTCAAGCTTCACAACAAAAAGGACAGAAGAACATCATAAACTTACTAGTCTGTGAGGCCAGCTCACAAATCAAGCTTCTACCCTTAAACAACATAAGAGAAAACAAATAGGGATTCCAGTTTCTTAAAAGGTATACAGCATTTCTTTGGTAAGATCAAGTCAATTCCACAAAAACACAGGTTTTAGATAAAACTGATTAACTTGCCAGAGTCTCACATGGAGGTATATCAGACCCTCTGACAAAAGCTGATCACCAAAAAAGTGCCCCACAGAGGAAAATAGACAATGCAAATGGGAACTCATTTTCCCAAAGTGATCACTGAAATTCCGAAATTCTACTAAAGTCAGCTTATAGCGTTTTGGAACATGAACCCCAAACCAGTGTCCCAGTAGAGGGAGCCCCAGGCTCACCTGTTGTCTTACTCATCTAGTGCTGTTATATTGGAAATTCCCCAAGTGGATGGCTTTAACAGCTCTTTTCACTTTCTTCTGAGTGCTCATCACAATTGTCTTTGATGTCCAGAATTCCACCAACACTCTCTTCAAGGCAATCTACGCTTCTACTCTTAGGCACTTTAAAACTCGTCCAGCCTCTATCCATTCCCAGTTGAAAAACAGCTTCCACATATTAGGTATCTGTCAAAGCAGCACGCCACCACCCCACTGCTACTGCCAAATTCTTAGTTACCTAGTGCTGCTATAACAGGAATACCACAGGTGGATGGCTTTAATAAACAGAAATTTGTTCTCTCACTGTCTAGAATACTGCAAGTCCAAATTAAGGGTGCCATCTCCAGGGGAAGGCTTTCTCTCTTTTAGCTCTTGCGGAAAGTCCTTGTCATCAGTCTTCCCCTGGTTAAGGAATTTCTCTGCACAGGTTTGCAAGACAATTTTTTCTGAGAATGTACAGGTTAGGTACACTGTTTGTATCCAGGGACCCTGGGGAAAAGCTGACAACATTCTTTCTTAGCGTGGTTACAAAGAGAAACATTTCTTTAGATACCAGATTAAGCCTGTCGGAAAATTAACTGTTGTCTGGTAAAAGTGGAAATAACAAAATGGAATCATGAGGCCGAGGCTCGAGCTAGCCTTTTTAGATACACCGAACGCTTCTATTTTGAAAGCTCTTACACAGAGGGAAAGGAAAATCAAAGAAGTATCCACATTGTTAGATTACGTGTCTATCATGGCACAGAGAATTGGATTACCGATCTGTGGACGTCGAGTGGATTGCAACTCATAAGGACTCTATAGGACAGAGTAGGATTGCCCCATAGGGTTTCCAAGGCTATAGTTTTTACAGAAGCAGACTGCCACATCTTTCTTCCGCAGAGTAGCTGGTGGGTTTCAAACGCCTATCTTTCGTTAGGAGCTGAACACGTAGCCACTGTGCTAACAGGGCTCCTTTTTCATTACTGAAAAGAAGAAAATAAACACATTTAGATATCCTTGGGTCAAATTCTACTCCACCGAAACTACAATTTAGAGGCTTCCTGACATAAACAACTTGGTTATTTAAAAATGAGAGGTGGCAAACTACAGAATGTGTATCTTTTCATGATTCGAGAGCCAACTCCCATGATAAGGAAAACAGTTGATGAACTGTTGTAGATGGAAGAAAGGAGAATTCTCTGACTAAACCTCTGTGTTGCACATCCCTTCTTTTGCCTGTTAATTTTTTAACTCCCAGCGGATCAGCAGTTCTATCCAAAGGACTTTTCTGACTTGGACACGCCCACCCACCCTCACGTCTTGGCGATTCTTGGAATTTGGGATTTTAGAGATGTAAAGACCCCACATCCAGCCTAGTCTCTTATCCAGGTGGGTGAGGGGTAGAATGCAGATGCATAGGCCCTTCAGATGTCAACATAGCAAGGTTATATAAATTTTTGTATGAGCGACTTATCTGATTTGTAAACTTAAAAAAAAAATTTTTTTACGTAAAGTGCAATAAAAATAAAAAATGATGAAGAAGGAAGTGGTTTGTGAGAGATATTTACAACGTTAAAAAATGAAGTAGATGCTGAATCAGCTTAAATCTGTTCAGATTTGTTTACTCGGTTTGGAGGTTTAGGATCATGGTTTCATGGGATATTCTGATTAAGTGGCCTAATCACATGTTTAGTACTTATACCTTCTAGTTAGTTGTGTAGTGCCTGGGGTCTTAAACACTTACAAGGAGCCATGAAAGACATAACAGTCGGTCTGTATTCACCGGCAGCAACAGAGGAAAAACTTGAGTCAGGAATATAAAGAACATATGGAAAGTGTAGATAATTGTCTCCATGAAAAACTGCTTCCAATACCATGAGACCAGAAGAACTGGGTGGTACCTGAGTACCATTACTGAACATTTTGATCAAAGGCTCTGTAGAAGAATCCTCATAAAAAGGGATAAAATATAGATAAGAATTTCAAATTCTCATGGACTCCAACTTCCTGAATCCATGAAGGTTGAATGAACCCCTGAAAATATTGCCCTGAGATAAACATTAAACCTTAAACCAAAAATATCCCCTGAAGTCTTCTAAAACCTAAACAGTTGTTTAACTCGTCAAAAATGCCTACCTTGAGCATCGGGCCCTTTCAGGAACTATCTATGTGGGATCAAACTGACAACAGCAGCAGGAAAGATTAGATAAGAAACTTAGGGAGCAATGAATTTATGTTAATGGGGGAAGAAGAACTCAGAAAAGGAGGAGGAGAAGGGTTACACAACTTGAAGAATGCAATCAATATCACTAAATGGTACATGTAGAAACTGTTGAATTGCTGTATGTTTTGCTGTGTATATTCTCAACAACAACAAAATAAATACAATTCGGAGAAGGTCCTTATCTCTTCCCGAGGTGCTCCCGAGTGTTCTTCATGTGGCTTGTCAACTCTCTTCCTCCATCTCAGCTTCTCTGGCTTACTTGTTGGGTCTCTTTTATATCTCAAAAGACATTGACTCCAGACACAGCCAGCACTAATCCTGTCTCATTAGCATAACACAGGCAACCCATTCCCAAATGGGAATATGACCACAGATATATAGGGCAGGATTTATGACAATACTTTTGGGAGACACAATTCAGTCTGTAACATTCCACATTTTGGCCGCCAAATTGAATATATCTGCCACATGCAAAACCCATTCACCCCATCACATCATTCCAAAAGTCTTAAATCAATTCTAAGTTCAAAATCTCATCTTCCAAGTCATCTAAATCAAATACGGGTGAAACTTTAGGCATATTCCATCCTCGGACAAAATTCCTCTTCATCTGTGAACCTGTGAAATCTAGGTTACAAATTATCTGTTTCCAAAGTACAATAGTAGAACAGAAACAATGTTGACATTTCTATCACAAGAGGGGCAAATTAGAGGGAAAGAAGGGATAAGGGGCACCAAGTAAGTCCAAAACCCAGCACCCCAACATATATTATCACTCAAGGCTTCAAAATAATCCTCTGGTCTCTGAGAACATCCAGGCAATAACCCTGCATTCCAGAGTCTAGGTGTTGACCATGATCTTCGGATTCTGGGTGTAAGCCCCTGAATCCTGAGCTTGATCTTGGCCTTTGAAGCCCACTGAGATGGCAACACTGCTCCCTTGCCTTGGGCGGCCCCATTCTTGAAATCCCTCTGGCAGCCCCACCACCTCAAACCCAACAAGCCCTGTTCTTTTTTGTATGTGTGCTTTAGTTGAAAATTTACAGCTCAAGTTAGTTTCTAATACAAAAGTTTATACACACATTGTTATGTGACCCTAGTTGCTATCCGTGTAATGTGACCACACATTTCTCCCTTCCACCCCAGATTTTCCGTGTCCATTCAACTAGCTCCTATCCCTTTCGCTGTCTCATCTCGCCTCTGGACAGGAGCTGCCCATTTAGTCTTGTGTATCTGCTTGAACTAAGAAGCACACTCTTCATGAGTATCATTTTATGCGTTATAGTGCAGTCTATTCTACGTCTGAAGAGTTGGCTTCGGGAATGGTTTTACTTTTGGGTGAACAGAGAATCCGGGGGTCATGTTTTCGGGGGTTCCTCCAGTCTCAGTCAGACCACTAAGTCTGGTTTTTTACTAGAATTTGAGTTCTCCACGGTGCTTTTCTCCTGCTCTGTCAGTGGTCCCTATTGTGTTCCCTGTTAGGGCAGTCATTGGTGGTAGCTGTGCACCATCTAGTTCTTCTGGTCTCAGGGTGATGGACCCTCTGGTTTATGTGGACCTTTCTGTCTCAGCACTACAGTCATTCAAAACCCTTGGCTTGTCAGCATGCTGGGTGCTCTTCCTGACCCTTTGACTGTGCTGGTACTTTCTGTGCAGTGAAATCCCCCGCTATTTCTGTGAGCTCACCAAAGTCCTCAAGCTTGCCTACTCCAACACCTTCATCAATAACCTTGTGTTATATATTGTGACAGACGTCATGGTTTTTCTTCCTCTTGCTCAGATCCTTTTCAGATATGCAGAAACTGAGTATTATATACTGAGCATCTGAAGAAAGGAAGGGAAGTGACTTTGTTACCTAGAGCTGCTGTAACAGAAATACCAGAAGTGGCTGGCTTTAACAAATTAATTTTCTCACACTTTAGGAGGCTAGAAGCCTAAATTCAGGGTGCTGCCTCTAGGGAAATGCTTTCTCTTTCCGTGGGTTCCGGGGAAAGTCCTTGTCTCAGGTCGTGTTTCTCTGTTCCCTGATGATCTTCACGTGATCTGGCATGTCTTTCCCTCGATCTCTGCATGTTTGTTAGGTTGCTTGCTTAAAATTTCTCTTTTTATATCTCAAAACAGATTTCTGAGATTACAAAAATGATCCATACTATCTTCACTAACACTGTCTCATTAATATGAGAAAACCCACTAGCAGACTGAATTATAACCACAGGGATAGGGTTTAGGATTTACAACACAGATTTCTGGGCGACACAATTCAATACATAACATTTCACTTTTGACTCCCCCCAAATGCGTGTCTTCACCGCATGCAAAAAACATTCACGTCACACCATCCTAAATGTCTTAAATCAACTCCAAGCCCAAAATCTCATCTTCTGAATCCTGAAAATCAAAGATGTGTCAAAATTCCTTTGCATCTGTAAACCTGTGAAACCTAGACTACAAGTCATCTGTTTCCAAAGTACAATGGTGGAATAGGCATAAGGTAAATATTTCCATTACAGATTGGAGAAATCGGAGGGAAAGAAGGGATAATAGGCACCAACCAAGTCCAAAACCCAGCAGAACAAATTTCATTGTTTCTAAAGGCTTGAAAATAATGCTCTGTTCCCTGAGAGCATCTGGGCAATGTTCCCACCCTCCAGAGCGTGGGTGTTGGCCATGCTTTCTGGATTCTGGTTGGAGGTCTCTCGGCTTGGGGTTTCACACCTAACTTCCAAGGCCACTGGGTTGGCTACTCTGCTCCCTTGGCTTTAGGTAGCCCTATCCTCCTAGTCCACCTGAGCGGCGACTATTTCCCCTCGACCCTGGCAGACACCATTCTCCTGCCCCTTGAGCATGGCAACCCCACTCCCTCAGCTTTGAGCAGCAGAACAATCCTCTTGACACAACTGAATGGCAGCCCCACATGCCAAAACCGAGATGCTGGAGATTTAAGTCTTTGAAACCTAGGAGGGTGTGTCTGCACCCTTTGAAACCCAGGAGTTCTTGGCTACACCCTTTGACAATCAGTCAGCCCTGGTTCTGCTATTCCTTCCAACTTTTCTGCTGATCTCAGAGCAGCTGCAGTGATTATTCTTCTTTTGGAGGACAACAGATGTAGCTCCTCTGCCCACTTTCTTGCCTGTAGAATTCCAAGAGGCAGAGGGCTTTCCTTTTGCAGCCACGTCCTTGACAAACATTCTAGGACACGTGTCCTTAGTTTGTTCAACAGAATTTTCCGAAACTTTAAGTTCTGTTTTCATGTTGCACAGTTCACTTTTAAGTCCATCTCTTTCCTCTTGCATTTTACTATTAGCAGTAAGAAGAAACCATGTGACATCTTTAAGACCTTGCTTAGAAATCCCCTCACCCTTCTATCCCAGGTCATTAGTTATAAGGTCTGCCTCCCACAGAACATTTGGACATAATTCAGGCAAGCTCCTTGACGTTGCCTAAAAAGAATTAGTCCTCCTCCATCGTCCAATCACATGTTCACCTTTTAAAGCACTAGCAGAAGCACATTTAATGTCCACATGTCTAGCAACATTCTGTTGATGGCACCATATGTATTCTCTAAAATGATGGAGAATTTTCTATGGCTCACCTCACTTCTTTCTGAGCCCTCACCAGAATTGCTTCTGATGTCCATAGCTCTACCGACCTTCTCTTGAAGACCATCTAGGCTTTGACTATTATGCACATTAAAACTCTTCCACGCTTTTCCTATTACCCAATTCGAAAACCACTTCCACATTTTAGATATTTTTTAGAGCAGCATCCCACTGTCCCATAACAAATTCTTCGTTGTCTAGTGTTGATATAACAGAAATAACACAAGTGGGTGGCCATAACAAACAAAGCTATTTTCGCAACAGTTTAGGGAGCTGGAAGTTCAAATTCAGGACACCAGCTCTAGGGAAGACTTCCTTTCTCTGTGGCCTCTGAGGGAAGGTCCTCGTCTCTTCTCAGCTTCTGATCTCTGTTTCTTGGTTATCTTCATGTGGTGTGGCATCTGTCTTCCTCCAGCTCTGCTCGCCTGCTTGCTCAATCTAATTTTTTTGCATCTCGAAAGAGACTGACTTAAGACATACCTTACACTGATATTGCCTCATTAACATAACCAAGAAACCCCACTCCCAAATAGCACTATATCCACAAGTATAGGGATTAAGGTTTATAACACATCCTTTGGGGGGATACAAATTCGATCCGTAACAGGAAGTATAAAACATTTTCTCCTGTGGGTCTCACCTCTCGTTTGTCTCCTTGTTCTACGATGCCTGCCTGCTTATGTCTGTGTGTCACTTCTGCAGGGGTGTTTGCCGTTCTGTACACGGTGGTCGCTTCCATGACAAAGCCCTTCATCTACAACTTGGTGAACAAAGGCATAAAGGGAGCCCTGCAGACGTTTCTTTAGTGAGAGTCCCTGCCAGAGACACGGCCAATGTCCTGTGCTGGACACATGTGTCCATGGGTGATGGAACAGAGCAGTTAATAGTGTGAACTGTTAGGTTTTCCTTTCCTGGCTTAAAAATCTTGATGCCACCTGAATAGAAGGTGGTTTTGAGAAATATGCTTAGCTCCCCTGTGCCTCAGTTTCCTCATCTGGGAAAGAGAGGCTATGACAAAGTGTGCCACATGTGGTTGATATGAGGATTAAATGAGCTAATATGGTAAATCACCAGCACAAGAAATACCACGTGAAGTTCCAAGTAGATGTTGGCTATTGTTATGTAAAAGGGAAGTTTTGATGTGTCCCTGGATTTTGTCCCCTACTGTTAGGCCAGTTTTTGTCCATGTGCAACGGCTTCCACCAGGGCTCCATAGCCCAGGATGCATGTAGGATGTTCAGCAGCCTCCTTGGCCTCTAAAACACTAGAGTGTATTAGCACGTGCCTCCGTCGCAGTGTTTGCAGATATTGCCACATATCCTGAGGTCAAATGGTCCCCAGTTGAGAAGCACTGATGTAGGGGGAGTGTCTCCAAAACAGAAAGAAAACATTTCATAAGGGTATAAAGAAATAAATGGGGACTATATACTTGTCCCATCTGGGAATCTTGGGAAATATGATTAGGGACTGGACTTGTGTTAAAATAGTAGCAGGAATGGAGACTTCCAATTTTCCTAGATTCGTACTTTCTACAATTCACTTCCCTTTTTTTTTTTTTATGGTGCCTTTCTAATCTTTGGCTGAAGAGTGAACCTGAGGAGTGACTTCAGTACTGAGTTAAAAGGCTGTCTGGGGGCCATACTCTCAGGGTTTCTCAGTCTCTGTCAGACCAGTAAGTCTGGTTTTCTCTTGTGAGTTTGGATTTTGTTCTACTTTTTCCTCCAGCTCTGTCTGGGATCCTCTATTGTGATCCCTGTCAGAGCAGTCGGTGTTGAAAGCAGGGCACCATCTGGTTGTGCTGCACTATCTGGTGGAGGCTGTGGTAGTTATTCATTAGTGCTTTGAACTAATCTTTACCTTGTGTCTGTGGTGTTCTTCATTATTCCTTGCTCCAGACAAGGTGAGAAAAGTGGAGCATCTTAGATGGCCACTCACGAGCTTTTAAGACCCCAGATGCTACTCAACAAAGTAGGATGCAGAACATTTTCGTTTTAAAGTGTGTTATGCCAATTGAGCTAAATATTAATGAGTCAATGGTCCCTAGCCCTCAGTCCAGTAATTCGGTCCCTCAGGGAATTTGGATTTGTCTATGAAGTTTCCATGACCTTGGCTTGATCAAGTTCTGCTGACTTCCCCAGTATTCCCTAGTGCCTTAGCCTTCATCAAAGCTACCTCTTAACTATTGACTAGTGTTTTTCTTTCCCTCCTCGCTCTTCCATTGTAACCATCAAAGATTGTTTCCGTGTCTAAAACTTCTTAAGTTTTTTAATAGTGGTCTCGAACAGTATTCGTCCTTTTGTGACTGACCCATTTCACTCATTAAAATGCCCTCCCAACTCATCCGTGTTGTGAGATGTTCCGCAGATTCATCATTCTTCATTATATTTGCATAGTATTCCATTGTGTTCAGGTACCATAGGTTGTTTACCCATTGTCATGGATTGAATTGCATCCCCCCCCCCAATATATCTCTCATTTTCAATAGGTCATGATTCCCTTGTATGATTATCTACCATTTTATCTTCTGATTTCTCTATCTGGTGTAAATCCTATCACTATGATGTAATAAGATGAATTAGCAGCAGTTATATTGATGAGGTCTACAAGCCTAGGTAGTGTCTTAAGGCGATCTCTTCTGAGATATAAAAGAGAGAAACCATCAGAGAGAGATGGGGATCTCATATCGCCAAGAAAGCAGTGCCAGCAGCAGTGTGTGTCCTTTGGACCTGAGGTTCCTGCACTGGGATGCTCCCAGACCAAGGCAAGACTGATGACAACACAGAGAGAAAGTCTTCCCTTGGAGATGACAGTGCCTTGAATTCAGACTTCTAGCCTTCTGGACTGTGAGAGAATAAAATTTCTCTGTGTTAAAACCATCCACTTGTGGCATTTCTCTTATAGCAGCACTAGTTGACTAAGACATCCATTCACCTGTCGATGGGCACTTAGGTTATTTCCATCTTTTTGCTATTGTAGACAATGCTGCAGTGAACATGCGTATGGGTATGTCTATTTGCGTGATGGCTCTTATTTCTCTAGGGTATATTCCTAGGAGTGGCATTGCTGAATCCTATGGTATTTCTACTTCTAGTTTGTTTATGGAAGCACCAAATCGTCTTCCAAAATGGTTGTACCACTTTACATTCTCACCAGCAGTGCGGAAGAGTTCCACTGTCCCTTGTCTGAGTCATCTAGTGCTGCTATAACTGAGATACCACAAGTGGATGGCTTTAACAAAGAGAAATTTATTTCTTCACAGTAAAGTAGGCTGAAAGTCCAAATTTGAGACGTCGGCTCCAGGGAAAGGCTTTTACTGTCAGCCTTCTCCTCAATCTGTCCCAGCTTTGGAAGCCTCTCTGAGCAGGGACCCTGGGTCCAAAGGACACGCTCTGCTCCCGGCAGTGCTTTCCGGTATGAGGTTCCCCTGTCTCTCTGCTCACTTCTTTTTCCTTTTATCTCTCATGAAAGGTGGTGCATGCCACACCCCAGGGAAACTCCCTTTTCATTGGATCAGGGAGGTGACCTGGTAAGGGTGTTACATCCCACGCTAATCCTCCTTAACATAAAACTACAATCACAAAATGGAGGACAACCACAGAATACTGGGAATCATGACTTAACCAAGTTAATACATTTCCGGGGGGACATAATTCAACCCATGACATCCCTGCAACCTCTCCAGCATTGATTTTTGGGTTTTTGTTGTTGTTGTTCTTACGTGCCAATAATGTTGGGGTAAGAAGGTAGCTCATAGTTTTCTTTAACTTAATGTGGTTTAGGTTAAAGTTTACACATCAAGTCAGTCTCTCATACAAAAAGCTGTGCAGACCTTGCTATGCAGTCCTAGCTGTGCTCCCCTTAACGAGACAGCACATTCCTCCTCTCCACCCTGCATTCCCCGTGTCCATTCAGCGAGCTCCTGTCCCCCTCTTCCTTCCCATCTCGCCACCACACAGGAGTTGCCCACATAATCCTATGTGTCTGCTTGAGCCATGAAGTTCACTCCTCAGCAGCATCATTGTCTTATAGCCCAGGCCAATCGCTGTGTGTAGAGTTGGTTTCGGGAATGGTTCCAATCTTGGGCTATCAAAGGTTCGGGGACCTTGGCTGTCAGGGTCCCTAGGTCTCAGGCAGACCATTAAGCCTGGGCTTTTTATGAGATTTGAAGATCTGCATCCCACTATTGTCCTGTTCCATCAGGTATTCTCTGTTGTGTTCTCCCAGGGCAATGATCACCAGCAGCTGGGCACCATCTAGTTCTTTGAGTCTCAGGCTGGTGGAGTCTCTGGTTTATGTGGCCCTGTTTCTTGGGCTCGTATTTCTCTTGAGTCTTTGGTGTTCTTCATTCTCCTTTGCTCTATGTGGGTTCAGACCAATTGATGCATCTTACATGGCCGCTTCGTAGCATTTAAAACCCCAGCGGCCTCTCACCAAAGTGGAATGCAGACTGTTTTCTTAATACATTTTGTTATGCCAGTTGACCGACACGTCCCTTGCAACCATTGTCTCCAGACACCTGTCCTTACTACTCTGGCCTTTGAAGCTTTTGGTTGTATTGAGGAAATTCCTTTTGTTTTTCTTCAGTTGTACTTCCCATCGCCTACATTTTTGTCTGCTATCTAGTTAGTGAATATCCCTCTCTCCCTGCCTCGCAGTAGTTTTCATTTGCATTTCTTTAATGGCTAGTGATGGTGAGCATTTTCTCAATCCTGTTAGCTGCCCCACATTACCATTATTAATGAAATTCTGCAGCTTTGGAAGTTATCAGAAATGAAATGGAACTCATAAAGATCAATATCCTAGGTTTTACTGAGCTGAAATGGACTGGTATGGGACACATCAGACATTCGTATGACCAACTATGCCAGGAATGACAAATTGAAGAGGAATGGAATTGCATTCATGATCAAAAAGAACATTTCAAGATCCTGCATTACAACACTGTCAATGACACCATAATATCCATATGCCTACAAGGAAGAACAGTGAATACAAATATTATTCAAATTTATGCATCAACAACTTATGCCACTGATGAAGAAATTGAATATTTATTCAACCACAAAGAGAAATGAAGTTCTGGTATTATATGCAAGGTGATCGATGAACCTTGAACACATATTACGAGGAGTGAAATAAGCCAGACACTAAAGGACGAATTTCATACAATTCCGTTTATGTGAAATGTCCAGAACTGGCAAAGGCAGAGAGAACAGTTTATTATTAGTTACCAGGCACTGGAGGGAGTAGAAATGGGGACTTATTGCTTGTTGGGTACAGAGTTTCTCTTTGGGGTGATGAAAAAAAACTTTTCTTATTCTTTAGGTGAAACATTACACCTTAAGTTAGTTTCTTATTAAGAAATTTACATAGATATTGTTTTGTGGCATTAGTTGGAATCCCCTGGGTTCCCTGTGTCCATTTGACCAATTTCCCTGTCCCTTCCTGCCTTCTCATCCTGCTTTTGGGCAGGAGCTACCTATTTGGTCTTATAAATCTAATTGAACTAAGAAGCACATTCCTCATGCTTATTACTTCCGGTTTTACACTCCTGTCTAATCTTTGTCTGATGAGTGGGCTTGGAGAATGGTTTCAGTTAGCAGTTTGCAGTGTGTCTGGGGGCCAAGGTCTCGGGGGCTCCTCCAGTCTCTATCAGACCATGAAATCTGCTCAAACATGAATCTGAGCTCTGTTCTACATTTTTATCCCATTTTGTCTGAGACTCTGTGTTGTGTTCCCTGGTAGGACACTCATTGCTGGCAGCCAGGCACCATCTAGCTGTTCTGGTCTCAGGCTGGTGCAGTCTCTGGTTCATGTACTCGTTTAGTACCTTGGGCTAAATTTTCTGTGTGTGTTTGGTTTTCTTCATTCTCCTTTGTTCCAAATGGGATGGGATGAAGAATTTTTGAAAGAGGGTTGATGGTTGCACAACATTGTGAATGTAACTAATGCATTTGTACACTTCAGATGGTTAAAATGGCAAAATTTATTTTTTACATGCATTTTACAATAGTTTTTAAATTCACTTATAAGAAACAAAAACAAATGATGTCTACTTAGTTCATACGAAAAAGATATAAGAAACTTCAATAGATTCTGCAGCCCCTGTTATAAAAACAAAACAAAAATGGGATGCCATAGTTTTCATAGTTTTGAAATTGACTTTGTTTTCAGAGACATGAGGATTTACTGAAAAATTGTGCATCAAGTACAGACTCCCCATGCATCCCACCTACACCCAGTGTTTCTCCTATTGTTAACATGTTGCATTCCTGTGGTGTGGGATACGTTTGTAACAACGGGCACATCAATAGTGAGACGTGGTTTGCAACTAAAATACATAGACTTCATCAGGGTTCACTCTTTGTGTTTATACTCCTATAGGTTTTGACAAATGCATACTGTCATCAGTCCATCATTACATTTCCTACAGAATAGTTACACAGTGGTAAAAATTCCCTGGGCTCCACCTATTCGTTCCTCCTGCCTCTCCCCAAACCCGTGGCAATCAATGATTTTTGTACTGCCTCTACACTTCATACTTTTCCAGAATGCCATAGGCTTGGGATCACACAGGATGTAGCTTTTCTAGACCAGCTTCTTTCACGTAGTGTGGATTTGAGATTCCTCCATAACTTTTCCTACCTTGATAGCTTAATTATTTTCATCACTGAATAATACACCGTTGAATGGATGTCTCACTATTTGTTTACCCATTTACCTATTCAATGACATTTTGGGTGCTTTCAATTATTGTAATTATGTAGAAAGCTGCTATAAACATTTGTGAGCAGGTTTTTATATGGATATATGTTTTTAACTCATGTGGGTAAATACCTAGGAGTGTTACTGCTAGATCAGAATGGGAGGACTGTGTTTAGATTTCGAAGGAACTGTCAGCTTATATTCCAAAGTGGAACTCCCATGGAATACAATTTTTTTCAAAAAACACTCTTAAACCAAATACAAGAAGAGTGTATTTCATTGTATACAAAATAACATCCATAAAAGTATTAACAAATGTAAAACCACATTTCCTCCTGGCTATTCCCTACAGGCTTATTTGTTATAGTCAAGGACTTTCCGAAAGGTAAAATTTAGCTTGGACTGAGAAAGTAACAAACACCGATGAGGACAAGCCCATAGTGAAAATGAAACTTTCATAGGCACAAAGGAATTCGAATGACCCCTTCTTGGAGGTAGTACTGCTTTGTTACACACTGAGAAACTTTGTTCTTTTATCACTGACTTTCAGAAATTTGCTGTTTGAAATTATAGAATTAAGGATGAAACACCCCCCTTTTGACAGAGTAGTCTCTCCACAGTGAGATGTTATATGTGATGTGAGGTGTGATGAACAGGGAAGGGCTTTCTCACGCTCCTTACATTCCTAAGTCCTCCACTATGAGTTTTTATATGTCTTGTGAGAGAAGAGGAAGTACGAAAGGCCTTCCCACATTCTTTACATTCATATGGCCTCTCTCCAGTATGAATTCTTCTATGTGTCATGAGGCCTGAGGACTGCCTAAAGGTTTTCCCACATTGCTTACATTCATAAGGCTTCTCTCCACTGTGAATTTTTATATGTGTGGTGAGGTTTGAGAGCTGACGAAAGGCTTTCCCACATTCCTTACATTCATAAGGCCTCTGCCCATTGTGAGTTCTTATATGGTTAGTGAGGTTTCCTGAGTGACTAAAGGCTTTCCCACATTCCTCACATTCATAAGGCCTCTCTCCACTGTGAGTTCGCATATGCAAGGTGAGGTGTGAGGGATCTGTAAAGGCTTTCCCACATTCCTTACATTCATATGGCCTCTCTCCAGTATGAATTCTTCTATGTGTCATGAGGCCTGAGGACTGCCTAAAGGCTTTCCCACATTGCTTACATTCATAAGGCTTCTCTCCACTGTGAGTTCTTATATGTGTAGTGAGGTTTGAGAGCTGATGATAGGCTTTCCCACATTCCTTACATTCATAAGGCCTCTGCCCATTGTGAGTTCTTATATGGTTAGTGAGGTTTCCTGAGTGACTAAAGGCTTTCCCACATTCCTTACATTCATATGGCCGCTCTCCAGTATGAATTCTTCTATGTGTCATGAGGCCTGAGGACTTGCTAAAGGCTTTTCCACATTGCTTACATTCATAAGGCTTCTCTCCACTGTGAATTTTTATATGTGTAGTGAGGGTTGAGAGCAGACTAAAGGCTTTCCCACATTCCTTACATTCATAAGGCCTCTGCCCAGTGTGAGTTCTTATATGCTTAGTGAGGTTTCCTGACTGACTAAAGGCTTTCCCACATTCCTCACATTCATAAGGCCTCTCTCCACTGTGAGTTCGCATATGCGAGGTGAGGTGTGAGGGATCTGTAAAGGCTTTCCCACATTCCTTACATTCATATGGCCTCTCTCCAGTATGAATTCTTCTATGTGTCATGAGGCCTGAGGACTGCCTAAAGGCTTTCCCACATTGCTTACATTCATAAGGCTTCTCTCCACTGTGAGTTCTTATATGTGAAGTGAAGTTAGAAGAATACCTAAATGTTTTCCCACATTCCTTACATTCGTAAGGCCTCTGTCCATTGTGAGTTCTTATATGTGTAATAAGGGATGAAGCCTGACTAAAGGCTTTCGCACATTCTGTACATTTATATGGCTTGTCTCCACTGTGAGTTTTTCTATCATTAGTGAGATGTGAGGAACACTTAAAGGCTTTTCCATATTCCTTACATTCATAAGGTCTTTCTCCACTTTGAATCCTTCTATGTACAATGAGGTTTGAGGATTGCCTAAAGTCTTTCCCGCATTCATTACATTCATAAGGCCTCTCTCCAGTGTGAGTTGTTATATGTGTAGTGAGGTATGAGGGCCAACCAAAGGCTTTCCCATGTTCCTTACATTCATAAGGCCTCTCTTCACTGTGAGTGCCTAAATGTGCAGTGAGGGCTGAGGAAAAATTAAAGGCTTTCCTAAATTCCCTACATTCATAGGGCTTATCTCTGTTATAGAAAAGGAGGGATAAAGGGTCACTAGAAGAACTTTCTTTATATTCACCGTTGTGACCTCTCACATGTGTCCAAAAGGACGAGAAACTATAGAAATCTTTCCCATACTCATTACATTTATACTGATTGTCACTAGTGAGTGTTGTCACAGGATTCTTAAGAGTTGAGATACAAATGAAATCCTTCCCACATACCTCACATTTATGGGGTTTCTTGCCACTAAGAGGTCTCATAGGAGTGGTACCACCACAGGCTTCTCTACACGCAATAAACTGACAGGCATGGTGGTTATGTGATGAGGGATCCATGATGGCTTTTTCACAGTCAGAGCATTCAAAAGGATTTACTTCTGGAGGATTTCTTTTCTGCACGGTAAGATTTGGAATCCGCCTGAAGGTTTTCCCACACGGATTGTCTCCATTTTTTTCACGGAGGTGTTCTACTGTATGAATTCTGTTAAAAACAGGCAACATGTTGTTGGAAATCAATTATTTCCACTTCACCATTACCTAACAAAGCGAACATGCAGTTTTTCGCTTGACTTCTCTCCTGTTTCATACTTCAAATCATCTAGCAGAAATAGTACCATAATCGTCACTGCTTTTCTAAAATATGAGGCTTTCTGATCATTGTGTTTAAGTGAAATATGTTTCAAATACTCAATGTCTGACACACATTTATGAAAAGGTTGTGAAAATTCTCTGAACACGTAAGTTTTCAGCAAAGTTTATACATACACAATATACGTACACATATATATATATTTATATATGTATAAGCACATATCAGGGCTTCAAACTGGTTTGTATTGCTTCAACAATTGCCCACGTAAATAACGGCAGTGTTCGCGTTGGATATCTGTTGCCCATCGGATTTCAACCTGTGTTGGGAACAAACCACAGAGCCCTGAACAAAGATGGCAGCCAATCTCACAGCTTTCAATGTGCATCGCTGCCCACAGTACTGTCAATAATCTGATCTGCATGAATTCGAAAAAGTGTCAGGAACCTGCTGCAGAACACTCAATAACAGGACTGTGACAAGCAACACACATTCAAAGCAGTGTAGTGGGACATCGTCTTTGTGCAGGGCACTGCCAACTATTCTCTGCTCAGGTCAAAATCCAACAGGCTATGCAATGTGTACACCATCCTTCTTTATGTTTGCAATTACTGAACTGTTCTGAAACAGTTGGAAGCCTTGGTATATACACATCAACATATGAATGTGTATTTGAACGTCATCACAACTTAGGATTTTCTCCAGAAGCACCGTTTTCTCTTGTTGGAATGACACTCACCTCAAGCGACTCTCTTGGTTTTTATGATCATCTTTCTTACTGTGTGATTCAGAGGTTTCTCCTAACATGGAGGACCAGGTGTTATTTTTTATGTATCCCACCATTATATCTTTGCTGGGTAACTTTTCTCCATCCTTAAGGTTTCCAAAGTCTGACCCAAGAATTCAAGTTGAGGTTCGCAATATGAAACAAATGGAAAGAAATTATTTGGGGAAAAAAGACCACTGTTAATAAAGACGTAGCCACATTTCACTGTTTCAGCACTTTACCAATGGTTTAGAAGCAGTTTACTAGGACATACTTCTATGAACTTTGACAGTGACGGAGACATGAACAAGCGTAGTTAGAGCTAAGTAGAAATATACTGGACACGATATACATGTAACATTAAAAGAGGAAAAGGATCCAAATAACTGCAGCTGTGAAAGGATTGCTAAAGTCAGAAAAGGAAGCTCAGGTTTCTGTGAAGTTGTGTCTCTGGGAAAACAAATGTGTAGAGCTGACATGGTGCTCAGGAAGAAACGCTTATCATGAGGGAAGACAGTGAAGAGTAATGAGGAGTTCCTTGACATTGAGGCAATACTTTGCTCTTCAGGGTCTCTGAAGATAGACAGGTGTGGGTTGATTTGCAGCAAAATAATCATGTCAAACTTGTAATCAACACAGTAATACTCTACACGGTCCCCAAATACAATACTCTCTGTGCCCCAAAGTGACCCCTAAAGCCAGTGCTTACATTTACAACACTTAAAGAGCCTCAAGGCTTTTAATTACAAGAGAAATGAAAACTAAGTATAATACATACTGCTTTGTGCTCACGGAAAGCCAAGATACATGAGCTCTGTGGGCCAAAGGACCATGCCTCCTTTATTTAATGATTTATTCTCATTCCTCAGCCCAAATTCTGGAGTAAACTTAATGAGTAAAATAGTTTTCTTCACTAAAGGAATAATAGAAAACCGAAAAAAAAAAAAGGAATCTGGTCCTACCTACTGAGGCCAGGTTTCTGAAGGTTTCGATCATCACATCTCTGTAGAGTTTCCTCTGAGTAAGATCCAGCAAAGCCCACTCTTCCGGGGTAAAGACCACAGCCACATCCTCAACAACCACTGAGTCCTAAAACATTGACACATTCTGCATCAGCAAGGTACCATGGACTTCAGTGTGTACAAGAATGAAGGGTGAGGCTGACAGTCCTGGGGAACAGAGAATTCTTAGGGATTTGACACAAGGTTCTGTGTACTATCAAGGTCTACTCTAGGGTATGGCCATCAGCCTCGTCCCTTCACTAACTACATTCACTTCCTCACTGATTGCTTTCTGTCTCACGGACTTCCAGCACTGAAATTATCTCTCTACAGTTCGACTGCAACCAATTGCACTTGTATTCTCCTCTCTCTTTACCGTCTGGAATGGTTAGAAAACATAGCAGACATTAGAGAAATGCTCTCATTCAGATCTTCACTTCCTTGTGAACAAACAATTACCACTCCTTCCGTAAGCCCTACCAGAACACACTCAACAAAACATAAAGGACAGGGTGAAGACAGGATGATGTATACTAACTGGTAAACACTGCAGAAGGGCAGTTTTGCTTTTGTTTCTCACAACCATGGGAGGACCAGGGACCAATTATCAACACACTGGCAACCCAAACACTGAGCTGGTCATATTTTCTTCAACTCTTGGAGATAAGCATGTGGCTGATTCAGGTCAGGAGACTCTCATTCAACAGAGAGCACCAAGGCCCAAGGTGGGAATGTGATAGGTCCACAAACACAGTCTAATGTTAGAAGATGACAAGGAGCAAAACATCTGCAGAAACAACAACACCACACCCTTGTGTTTGCTCAGTGAGAAAAGGTTACCATTTCCATCTGGAAACCCTGGTGGCATAGTGGTTAAGTGCTACGGCTGCTAACCAAAGGCTCGGCACTTCAAATCCGCCAGGCGCTCTTTGGAATATCTATGGGGCAGTTCTACTCTGTCCTATATGGTCGCTAGGAGTCGGAATCAACTTGATGGCACTTGGTTTGGTTTTTGGTTGGGATGACTGTAAAACATGATGAACGTAATCAGTGTCACCAAACTATACATGTAAACACTGTTGAATTGACAAAGATTTTGTTAGGTATAACTTCTACTACAAAAAAATTAATTTTATAAGTAAGCTGAAATGCAGATGGTTTACCGGTTAAATTGCCCGTGGAGCCTAGGAAATAGACTTACACAGCAGCCTCTAGGGGCTGTGCTTTAGAATTCTCTCACATTCGCAGCCCCTGGAAGGCACCTAACCATGACTACCTGAACCCTGACCACTGGAAGCCCCTGGTCTGTAAGAGTGACCTTTCTGAAACAGCAGCAATCCGTTGGGTTTCTCGTGTCAAGAGGAGAGAAAAGGCTGCTAAAAGACGCCTTCAGTGCTGAAACAGAGTAATTTTAGAGAAAGAAGACTCCTCTTCTCAGGGAAATGGTGACGTGAGCAGCCTATGACATCTCTAATCTGTCCTGGTATGATCGGATGACAGCAACTTTGAACCAGAGCCCAAAGCCAAAGGTCTCCTCCACTGCAGTGGGCGAGGTTATATATTTTAAACTCATCAAAAACCCTGATATTTATTATAGAATAATGATGAAATGTCCCATGTACTCAGCAACTGTGATTTTTCTTTCATGACTCTTCTAAGCAGATATTATTTCAGACAGGGCATAGCTGAGTAAAGTTAGAGACGATCATTTAATCACATCCTCAGTGTTTCCCACATGGAACTCTGCTGAGCCAGGATCACAATGCAGGTCAATTTCTCTTTAAAGTCTAAATTGCTGACAACTCCATTTCTGTCCATATGCATACAGTTTTGTTGTTATTTTTGCTGTTACCGTCCAATAACAGCATAAAAAAAAAAAAAAAAAAAAAAGACCCAAACCCAGTAGATGATCTAAAGTCCTCTTGGATAATAGGAAGAGGAGACAAAGGTAAACATTCTATTCAATTCTTACAACCAGGACATACTTCTCCTGGCAAAGCCCTGTGTCTCAGACAAGACTTCTTCCCTCCAGACCCTTAACTGTGGCTACATTTATTCATTAAAATTCATTCAGGTCCTACTGATACAGAGGCTACCGCACATTGGCAAAGCAGCTACAGCAGTGAACAAAACGAACACCCCGATGAACATGGATAGTAAATTCTTTGAGTGGGGACAGTAAATTTAAATACATAAACATGTATATATAACTATCATGTGGGAATGTGTTGTATAAAAGAATTCAGGTCTCTGAGAAGAAACCGTTCTAGAAGGAGGAAACAGCCAGAGCACAGGTCAGAAGGTGTGAAGGTGTCTTGGATGTCTTAGGAAGAGCCAAAGGCCCCGCGTGGCTGGAGCCGAATGCAATGCAGAGGAAAAACCGTCTTAGGAATCTGGAGGGGTGATTGGGGTCAGTGGGCTTATCATGTTCGGGGGAACTCGTTGGCAACTGAAAAGAATCTGGCTTTTAATCTTAGTGAAATGCTGAGTAATTTTACACTTTTGAGCAGTGGAGGAAACTGGTATGATACCTCTCAATCCTTTAAAGACTCAAAGTGCTCCAGTGCCTAGGGGGACTCAAGACCACTGTTCAGAGACATGGGACAAGGATGGCTCTAGAGGGTCGGGGCTCAGCCTCCACAGCCAGAGCTCCTCTGTCTTCAGATTCAGGACAGAAGACTCTGTCATTCAACACAGAACACCAAGAACCGGGACGGGGGAAGGGGGGATATTAACACCGTGTGATGCTACCTCTGAGAGTCACATAAGGAAGGTGACACCAGATATTCAAATCTTCAAATGCCATGTATGTAAGGATGAAGGGCCCAGAGACAGTGGAGCAAGGTATTAGGGTGCCTCCTAGGGCTCAGTTCCTCAGCCTCCTCTGTCACTGTCTTCTTCACTGAAACCACAGTCCCGCAGCACACGGCTGCTTCCCCAACAATTCAGATCCAGCCTCACCCACATAATGCTAAGGATAACCCAGTTCTGCGTAGAACTCACCATTTTCTTCTCCAGCTTCTGGGAGTCTATGGAATGACGTCTCTGACCCCAAGAAGCCACTTCCAGGAAGAGGGACAGGACTGGAAGCAGAGGCCTGGGCAGTCTGGAGGCAGATGAATAATGTTTGGTCCACACACCAGTGACAGCAATTGAAATCCTTCCCTGTGATTGATGGATGTGCCAGATGGTCGCCTGAGGTCCCCAGCTGCCTGGACTGGACTAGTCCTCCCTGCACCACACCTGAGGTCTGAAATGGAAGAAGGATGGGGAAGAAACAGTGTGGAGGAAGCAGGGACTGACAGGCCTTTGGCCTCCTCCCAGGCTCAGGGCAATGCTCCACCCTGAGGGCCTTTACACTAAAGGCAGAACAGGCTCCAGCCCCCAGAGGACACACCCGCATTCTTCAGGAAGCTCCACAGGCCTCTCCTTTCTGCAACAAGATCACACATGGAGGAATTTACCTCTCCCACAGCATGAGAAGCAACCAGGCCTGGCCAGGCTACAAAACTTGAACCTGATTTCCTCCAGGGACTTAGGGATTCAATGTTCAAGTTGTGGGCTTACCTATGTACCTTTGTTCCTGGTGTCAGATGTCACTGTTATCTGACATTAACATGGATGAAATTTTAAGAACATACTTTTCATATATTGACAATGAACTCATCCTGGTTCATTTATTTTTAAGTTATGTGCTGTAAAAACCTTCCACTGTGGCTTTCTAAAACTTTTTCATCTCACTTATGACACTGTAATATCTGATCAGTATTTTTTCTGTTCCTTTGGAATTAACTAACATTTCTTTCTGCCCCTTGACTTGTCTCGTATTTTTTCCCCCTTCATTTTCAAACCATGAGAACACCACTCACTAAGATTTTGAGAAATCTGGGGGGATTCCTGAACACTTTCTCTTTCTGGTATTAAATAGATCAACAAATAAATCAGAAAATCTTTATGCTTTCACGAAGGACCCGTCTCGTACTTCACTTCCTGTTTCTTTTCACCCTGCTCCCTCTCCAGCTTGAGTCCTATTTCATTTCTTGGTCTCACTGTCAATGAATTCTCCGTTGCAAGATCTTTACACCAGTGTCTCCCCTCTACACGTTATCCTTCTTTTTTTTTATTTTCTGTAATACAGCTCGCTAATTTTAATTCACATCATTATTTCTCGACTAGTATTTCCAGCATAAACCACGAGCTTGTTCAGTATGTGGAAAACTCAAGTCCCATCCCAGAATTTCTCAATCGAAATTTGCATTTCAACCAGATCCGGGGGTTATGCACATTGACAGTCAACCGTGAGAAGCATTCAGTGATGTACAGGAATGAGCAGTCTATGAAGGGATGCCCTTTATCCATCCACACCTCTATTGTATCACTGGCTATCTTCCTGATTCACAATCAATCTGCGCGTCTAGGCCTCCTCACAGTCCTCCCTAATTTGTTCATAACAAGCTCCTGCCTGACATCATTCAATCATCGTTGTCACTTCCAAATTCTATCTGCGGCATAGGAAATGCTCAGTGCCCATCAGTGGCTGTCCATGGGCCTTCCAAAAGCCCAGAGTATTCAGCACGGTTCTAAACGATCTGTTCCAATCCAGCTCACACAAACCTCACCACTCACTTGTTGTTTTCTCTGCTTTAATCATTTCTGACTTCCATCAATGAATAGATAATACTGGGTTCTCTGCTGTCTCAGGGATTTACACATTTATTTTTCCCAACTGAAATACTCTTTCCACCCCCACCCATAAAAATGGTATCAGCTCTACACAACACTGCATGTAGCTAAAAAAAAAAACATTTTCTGAATCTTCACTGAGATAATTTCCCTTTTCAAGCAGTTGCACCTCACTCTCGGGTTAGGTCTTTTTAATACAGATATCACATATCCTTAGTTTTTCATTCTTTCTTTAAAACTGTCTCCCAAGCTAGATGATAAATCTATGGGCAGACACTCTGTATTTTGTCTTCTTGTTCCTTCTGGCCTTTGACACTGATCATTGAGGACACACACAGATTATTACCTGTTATATATAGTCTTCAGCAGCACTATCCAAGAGTACTTTATGTGAAGATAGACATGTTCTGTTTCTGTACACTCCAATATGGTAGGCACTAGGCCTATGTGCCTATTCACCACAGAACATATGACTAGTGCAAAGAAGGAACTCTACTTTGAGTTTTAATTACTTTTAATTGAAATAGCAACACACAGCTAATGGGCATCACACCTCTAGTGAACTCACCAGACCCTTAAGCAACCAACAGGGCAGAGAGGGCATGAAAGCTGCCAGCAGCACAATGCAGAGCTTCATAGTTTTGGGCTTGCTAAAAGTCTGTCACATAGGGAAATGGAACATTGCACTCAGTTTGCTTTTACTTGCATCATGAAGGTTAATGTCAACCTCAACTGGATTTACCTCGTTCTGAAAACCTCAATGACATTTAAACATAGAAATGAGTGGGAATAACTGAGGGGACAGGAGGGGCACTTTCTGCAGAGGTGACATTTGAAGTGAGACAAGAATTATAGGAATTATTGGGTTCCTAGAGTTTAAAAGTTTTCCTCTAATCAGCAGAAATACTTGGTGCGAAGGCCGAAAGGCAGGGAAAATGTTGACATGTCTGAAAAAGATTTTTCTAAAAAGATGTCAAGAGCCTATGAAATATGAGGGTGTTCTCAATTTAAGTCAGATGTGGAGGGTCTTGCCAGAGAGGGTAAAATATGTGGATTTTTTCTGGATGTGATTGAGAGTTGGCTTGGTTTACATTGTTGATATCTGCCTCTTGCTGCTGGGTGGAGGCTGTAACTTCCTCTGAAAAGAGAAATAGGAGAAGAAAGTTCAGAGCTGCCTTCCTAAGGGAGCTCCCCTCTCACGGTAGCTTGGACTGTTTCCCTGAATGCAGTGAATGAATGAAGGCTGGTGCAGCTTACCGGCTGGGAAAGCCAGGTGAGAAGTAGATTTGTTCAGGTGAGATTTTAAAAGCTCTGTCTTGGACACGTTAGGTTTCAGAGCGTTACAGTCCTTAGTGTTCCAGGTGGGCTATGGGAAGGACTTGGTGTCTGAGTCCATTGGGACCCAGGAGCCTGAATCTCATCCTGTGGGCCGTCTTCTGCTGGCCACGAACAATCACACTGTGTCCTCTGAAACAGGCTGCATTCCCACTTCTGAAGCTGCAAGCTAAAGGAGAGGAAGAGCAGAGTGTTGGCACGGATGAGGCCTTTAGCAAATAATTAATGGCTCCTGGCACAGATTGTAACGTCTGACAGCAGACATTTGGTTTCTGTACTAAGGGACTGGACAAGCTTGATGCAGACCAGGGGCTGGTAATTACAGTCAATTTCTGGATGAAAAGCTTCTTTTTTTCTGCTTGACTTTCAAGGCTGTGTGAAGACTTCTCCTGAGTGAAGACATCCCTTATTTTAACTGAACCACTGCTTATAGTTGTACACGTTACAGTGAATTCTTTAGATCTTTGTAAACACTCAGGCGTATTTGGAAGAAGCATGTGAACCTGCCTTTTTGGTAACTTTGAAAAACGCCAACATGGAACTTCATGTGGTTTAACCTGTTTCGTTGAATAAGAAATTAAATGACTACCGTGTGTGTGTGTCTGTGTGTGAGAGAGAGAGAGAGAGAAGAGAATCTAATAAAATGAAGAAAGCTTTCTTCGCTGGAAAAAAAAAAAAAAAGCTGATACTGTCATGGTATCTGAGCAGCATTTCTTAGATTCTCACCGAGGAAAACTCAGTAGTTTTGAATGAAGGCTTGAATTTGACATGAAGTAACATGACAACAGTCATGTCTCCAAAGGAAAGTCCCATCCAGAATGGGAGTACTCCTAGAATATCTATCTCTAGAGAAGGAAAATAGGAGGCACCACATTATTCAACACCATGTTGAGATTAAAAGTGCTGTTTAATAATTGGTTTTACTGTACGCAGTTTTACAGTTTTTGACTCATACTATATTTTTACAATTTAAAAAAAGAAGCACGTTTATTTTCTCCACACACTAGCTTTCAACAATGGATTCTGAGCTACAATAGCAAAAAGCTCAAGGAATAAAAGACAAAACAGATCAATTAAGACTCTCAACAAAGGGAAGAGACAATCTACAGAATGGGAGAAAATACACTGAAACCTGTGAGAGCTGGAATTTGACAGGATTGCCTTCTTTTTCTGGGTCTTGCAATTTTTCCGCCTTTTACGCAGCGCAGCCTTGCCACTTTTTGGTCACTTCTTTAATGGAAAATATTTGAGTTTTCCTACTCTGACAGGTTTCCACCTTAGAGGTTCCAGCTTTCACAGGTTTCACTGCATTTGGGAATCATACATGCCATAAGGGTTTAGTATCCAGGACAGAGAAAGACCTCCTAAGTGTCAGCAACAATTATAAAATTGGGCAAAAAACTGAAGGAGACATTTCACCAAAGATGATAAGCAAATGGTCAATAAACACATGAAAAGATGATGAATGCCCTTGTCATTAGGGAAATGCAAACCCAAACCACAAGACACACCACCTCATCCCTAGGAGGATGGCTACTATCAGAAACAACAAGAGTTGGGGAGAATATGAAGAAATTGCCGGAGGGTTGCAAAATGGTTCAGCCTCTGTGGAAAAGTGTGCCTGTTTTTCAAAATGTTAAACATACAAATAGCTTATGACCCAGAAATTTCCATTTATAGGAGCGCAGATGGTGCAAATGGTTAAGTACCCGCTTGCTAACCAAAAGACTGACAGTATGAACAACAACAAAAAGAGCAGATGTTGAGGCTGCTGATGAACAACCATATACCTCATGGGACGTGGTTCCTTGCTTTGGAGGTTGAGGGTTGCGCTTTCATGGGACATCCCAGTTAACTGGCCTAATAACGTGTTGAGTGATTTAACCTCCTAGTTCACTGTGTGGTGCCTGGGGTCTTACAAGCTGCCATCCAAGGCACAAAAGTTGGTCTGTATTCACCTGGAACAATCAAGGAAAAAGTTGAGTCAGGAAAAGGAGGAGGATAAGGAATGTGTGGTAACTGCCTCCATGAACAGCTGCCTCATTGGCCATGAGAGTAGAAGAACAGGAGAGTGCCTGGCTGCCATTACGGAATATCTTCATCGAAACTTCTATAGCAGAATCCTGATCTAAAGAGGGAAAATGCACAACAGAATTTCAAATTCTTAAGGACTCCAGGCTTCCTGGAGCCATGAAGGTTGGATGAACCCCTGAAGCTATTGCCCTGCGATCATCTTTAAACCTTAAACCAAAAATATCCGTTAGAGTCTTCTTAAAATCGAACAATAGTTTAGCTTAAGTAGTAAACAATGAGCCTTGAGCATTCTGCTCTTTAGAAAACTGTCTCTGTGCGATCAAACTGACAACAGCAACTCAGAAGAGCTGACAGGAACCCTAGGGAGCACTGAGTTTATGTTAAGGGGAGAACAACTGAGAAAAGTTCAGTGAGAATGGTTGTGTGACTGGAAGAACATAATCAATGTCAGTAAACGGTACCTGTAGAAAATGTTGAATTGGTGTATGTTTTGCTGTGTATATTCTCCACAACAAAATTATAAAATTATGTAACTAAAGAAAACAAAAGTTGGCACTTTTCACCTGTGGCAAAGACGCCATGATTTGCTTTCGTTAAAATTACAGCAAAAAAACCCTACACTACAGCTCTACTCTGTCACGTGGTCTCACCATGAGTCTAAAATTACCTCAATGATACCTAACAAGTAGATACACAAAAGTCTTGAAAGTAGGGATGCAAACAGCTATTTTTACACCAATGTTCAAACACCACTATTCAAAATAGCAAAAAAGTGTAAAAAAAAAACAAATGTCCATCAACAGACGCATGGATTAAAAAAATAGAATATTATTCGGCCATAAAAAGAGATTAAGTTCTCATAAATGTTACGCTATGGATGAATCTTGAAAACTCTATGCTAAATTAAACAAGTCAGACACAAAAGTATAAATCTTGTACAATCTCACTTAAGTATCTGTAATAGCCAAGTATATAGAGACCAAATCGTTACTAGCGGAAGATGGGAGAGAGGAGGGGAGTTAATGCTTAGGCGACACTGACTTTCTTCTAATGGTGATGGAAAATCTTGGAAATGGATAGAGGTGATAGTTGCACAACATGGTGAAAGCAATTCACGTTGAATTCTGCATGTAAAAATGGTTGAAAAAGGAAAAAGACTTGTTATATTTATATTACCACACACACACACACAGGTACCATGAAATGACACTATTAAGAAGAAAGAAAGAAATTTAGTTTCTTGGTTGGAATGTAAGTGAAAGGAGGGAGCTTTAGATACTGTGAGGATATAGACAGGAAAACTGGTATTTCTAAGATTTCACACCAACCTCAGGCTGTACTAACCTAAAGAAATAAAATCACATTTCAAGAACTGCAGTGTGTAAAGAATTGGTTTTTTAAGGTAATTAGATCTAGATCACCTGGTTAATATGTGAAAAAAAGACTCCTTCCATAATAATAATTAAATATATATGTACACACAAAACAGGAACTATAATTCATAGCAACTTTAAAAAAGATTAAGCACTGGCACTCTCAATAATTTCTCCAACAGGACACTGAAATATAGACACTTGAAATTTGCTCCATAGGGTTTTCAGCGCTGTGACCTTTCAGGAGCACATAGACAGGCCTGTCTTTCAAGGCACATCTGGGTGAGTTCAATCCACCAACCTTTCCGCTAATAATCTGAACCTTTTCCGCCACCCAGGGCCGCCCTACTTCACTCTTTCACTGTGTAAAATAATTATTATACAAGATGAGGGACCTTTTCAACACTGCAGTGTCGCTGACCCTCTAAGATCTGAAGTATATGGGTTAGTGGCGTTACAAGGGCCTCCCACCTTCCCTTCATTCCTAATTTTCACCGCTCTGACTCTAGGAATACGCAGGCTTTGTGCTCCAAGAAGCCGTGGACTTTTTAAGGACTGTGCTTCTTTGGTAGCAGAAACAATGGTTCTGAAACAGGCTGTCAGCCATAGTGGAAACCCCAGGCAACACCCCTCCCCCCCCCCTTTGTCTTGCTAACCACAAGCTTGTTTTGAGCAGGAAGTCGCAGCAGGTACTGGCTGGGTCCATTGACTAGCCCTAGTTACACCCTGAAGCATGCACAGATTGAAATCACATCCTTCACCTGACCCTCCCCCCACCCCAATATAGGCAGGGGAGGGCTAAAGGCAGAAGACTCCAGGTACCAAACCCAGCCCCTGAGGCCACTGGAAACAAAAAGCTCCCCAGCTCCCCTAGTCAGCCAGCACGTGGCCATAAGGTCACTAGACCCCAGGTGCTCCTTGTATGTGCAGACAATAAACTTGCCACTTTCTGTTGCCCTTGCAATCAGTGTCCATCTTATTTCAATCGGCTAATAAGACAGGGCAAGAACCCGAGTGGTTAGGTTACAGTTCAATTCCCAGTACCCAATCTAGCACAGCCTACACACCCAGGGTGTGTCATCTCTATAAATCGTTCGTCGCCTGCATTAAGACCGTTCAGCAACATCACATTTTATATCGGACCAACTACGACTGGCTGTATGGTTTCTCACACAATCGTGATGAAAATTTCTGCCTTAACGCCCCAGGAATTCCTCGAAAGGTGCCTGTATTAAATGTTTTCCTCCTGAAACTGGGATAAACGTGCTCCTAAACGTACGTACTATTTCCAAGTCATGTTTGTTGATTGTTCATCAGTCTTAAATACATATACCCATTAAAGGAGGAGGTTATATTCCTCGCCACAATGTTCATTTCCCCGGGACCACTAATACTCAACAAAAGTCCTGCCTGATGAAGGACAGAAAAGAAAGAGGAGCCGTTTCAGGCAGGGAGACTGTGATCACTATGCCCCTTGAAGTAATAACAGATTTGCATTTGAGTTCAGACACTACCACTGAGTAGATATTTGTCTACGGGCGAGGTATTAAATTTCTCCGAGATTATTAGACTTCTGTTAAACGTTACAAACCGTCGCTCCCTGGCAGTGGTGTTTGGAGGCTCAGAGAAGGTCCCTTAGACGAAGTCCTCGACCCCGTGCCCAGTCCTCCAGAAACAGCTCAGTAAACGGTAAATATACGCAGGGGCCAGCAGTGACTGAGGGCTGAGGAGCAGCTCAAGGTAACCGCGCACCTGTGTCTCCACAACACGTGGGGACGCGCCATTCAGACGCCGGGAGCGACCCGAGCCCCCAGGAGGCCCGGGACCCTGCATGTCTCCGCGTTTCCTTAGCAGCACAGGTCTGGGCGGCTCCCACCACCTCACCTGTCCACGCACCGACACACACAGGGAGCGACCCCGGCGCCCGGGAGGCCCGGGACCCTCCATGTCTCCCAGCTCCCTAAACGGCACAGGTCTGAGCGGCTCCCACCACCTCACCTGTCCACGCACCGACACACACAGGGAGCGACCCCGGCGCCCGGGAGGCCCGGGACCATGCATGTCTCCCCGCCCCCTGAGCAGCACAGGTCTGAGCGGCTCCCACCACCTCACCTGTCCACGCACCGACACACAGGGAGTGACCCAGGCGCCCGGGAGACCCGGGACCCTGCTTGTTTCCCGGCTCCCTAAGCAGCACTGGGGTGCGCTGGTGCCCACCACCTCACCTGTCCACGCAGCGACACACACACGCCTCCAGGAAGGCGTTGCTGCCACACACCGGAGGAACCGGTCGGACGGCGACCAAGGAGGCACACTTCCGCTTCCGTTGGGCAGGAGAAGCAGCACAAGTCCAATAGGAACACAGAAACTAGTGATTAATCTCATTCATTGGACATATGGGAAAACGTAAAACAAAATAACAACGAAAATATTCATGAATTTATCAAGCAAAGCAGGTAATATGGCCAGGTAGCATTCAAACCAAGAAAGCATTGAGCATTGAATATTTGTAATTTATTTGTCTAATAGAGCACACACGAGTAGGAAAAAAATAAGCATACAAAATCACAGCTGATCTTAGGTACAATCAGGTAGGTTCCAACTCATAGTCACCATACGTAGAACAGAACCAAACACTGTCCGGTCCTGCACCATCTTCACAACCATTGCTATTCTTGATCCCATCATTGCAGCCACTGTGTCAATCCACCTCATTTAAGGTCTTCCTCTCTTTCGTCTACTTTAACAAGCATGATGTCCTTCTCCAGGGACTTCTCCCTCCTGATAATGGCCAAAGTACGTCAGACGAATTCTCGCCATCCTCGCTTCTAAGTAGCATTCTGGTTGTACTTCTTCCAAGACACATTCCTTCGTTTTTCTGGCAGTCCATAGTACATTCATTATTCTTCACCAACACGGAAACTCAAAGGCATCAGTTCCTGAGTCTTCCTTATTCATTTCCAGCTTTTCTATGCATATGAAATACTATTGGTTGGGTCAGGTTCACCTTATTTCTCAAAGTGATATTTCTGCTTTTAACAGTTTAAACTGATCTTTTGCAATAGTTTTGCCCAATTCATCATTTGATTTCTTGACTGCTGCTTCCATGGGTAAAAGTTTCTGTAAAAAATAGCTCTAAGAAACTCAATAGGAGGATGCTCTTTAGTAGCAATTACAGAGGGGCAAATCAAAACCATAGACATACTATTTCACTTCCACTAGGATAGCCAAATTTAAAAAATCAAGAAAAATAACAAGTTAGGATGTAGGGAAATTGGAAACACCTACTGCTAGTCAGAATGCAAAATGGTAAAGCCCTCCAGCAAAACTGTAGTGGTTCGTCAAAAACTAAAAATAGAACTTTCATGTGACCAAGCACCTCCACTCCTACTTACATAACCAAAAGACTTGCAAGCAGAGGCTCAGAGACTTGTACATCCATGTTCACTGCAGCACTGTTCACAATAGCCAAAAAGTAGAAACAACATAAATGCCCATCTACATTTGAACGGATAAACAAAATGTAGAAGAAATGAACTATCAGTACACATGCTACAATACGGATGGAGCTGGAAGACATTCTGCTGAGTGAAATAAGTCAATCGCAGAAGGACAAATACTGTACGACTTGACTGATGTAAAAATGCAAACCCAAATCCACCGCCATCCAGTCGATTCTGACTCATGGGCAATCCTATAGGACAGAATAGAACTGCCCTATAGGGCTCTAAAGCTGTAATATTTACGGAAGCAGACCGTTACATCTTTCTCCTGTGGAGTGACTGGTGAGTTCAAACCGCCAACCTTTCAATTAGCAGTCGAGTGCTTAACCACTCCGATACCAGGGCTCCGGAAAAAGACAAGAAAAGCAAATGTGTGGAGAAGAAATTTCATTAGTGGTTATTGAGGTGAGAGGGAAAGGAAAACGAAAATGAGATGCGGTTAAAGGTGATAGAAATACCACATTGATTAAGGGCAGTGTTGCATGGCCGATTATTCTAATAACTACCGGTAAGTTGGAACCTGTAAAAAGTTGAATTAGCAAAATTTGTGTAATATATTCACAACAATAACAACAACAACAAAAGTACTTGCTGAGGCTGCTTAAATCTCATGAGATTTAGAGGTTTATGACCATGGTTTCATGGGACATCCCAGTTAATTGGCCTAATGACATGTTTAGTGCTTCTGTTCTACCTTCTAGTTTGTTGTGTAGCACCAGGTGTCTTAAAAGCTTACAAGCTGCCATCCAAGGTACACAGGTGGACTCTGTTCACCTGAAGCAACAGAAGAAGGAGAGTCAAGAATAGGAGGAAGATATGGAATACGTGACTAATTGGCTTCATGAACAACTGCCTTCTTTGCCATGTGATCAGAAGAACTGGATTGTGCCTGGCTACCATTAGTGAACATTTTGATCAAAGATTTCATAAAAGAATCCTGTTGAAAATGGGGAAAATGCAGGACAGAATTTTTAAAAATTCATGGACTCCAGACTTCCTGGAGCCAGGAACGTTGGATAAACCCCTGAAACTCTTCCCCTGAGATAATCTTTAAACCTTAAACCAGTAAGAATTCCCTGAAGTCTTCTTAAAACCAAACGATGTTTAGCTTAACTACTGAAAAATGTCTGCATTGAGCATTATAAACTTTTAATGACTATAAGGTATCAAATTGACAGCAACAACTCCAAAGATTTGACAGGAATCTCAGGAGTCAGTGAATTTATGTTAATAGGGGAAGAACAGCTTAGAAAAGGATGATGAGAATGGTTGCACACCTTGAAGAATATCATCTGTCACTAAATTGTACATATGGAAACTCCTGAATTAGTGTATGGTTTGCTGTGCATATTCCCAACAAAAACAAAAACATTAGAAAAAAATTTTTAGATTCAACAAAAGATATATAACAAAGACTGTTTAAAAGATTTATTGAATGTTATGAGTTACATGAAATGTGTTGTCAAATCAGAAGTGTCAAATTTTCTTTGGGTTAAAAATTTATGTGTCAGCGTGCCTGATACTAGACAACAAGCACATGATACTGTCATAATTTTATTTTTTAATTAGTCATTATTTCTTTTGAATCTAGCATCATCTGAGGCAATGTCTTTAATGGGGAATTCCCATCATTTACCTATGGAGGGTGTTTTTTTTTTAATTACTCTTCAGATGTTTAGAGACTTAATCCAAAACACCAAAACCAAACCTATTACTGTGTAGTCAATTTTGAGTAGAACTACCCCATAGGGTTTCCAAGGAGTGGCTGGCGGATTTGAACCAACTAACCTTTGGTTTAGAAGCAGAGCTGATAACAACTGTGCACCAGGGCTCCAAAAACTTGATGACCTTGTTATACTTGGGGTATCCTGTATTTTTACGGAAATAACGAGGGCCTTCTGTTTTTCTTTGCCAACTGCACTTTCCCCCCACAAGGCATTTTCATAAGTGCCGCTATGCCAATTTTTTTCATGTTGCTGTAATAAAAACTAGCATACGGCGCTTAGCAAAATACTTCATGGGAAAAGGCACGGTTGCAAAACAAAAGTAGAAGGTACACATTATTTCTGTAAAAATATGGTATCCTGACTATATAGTAGTACATCTCAAGATTACTATGTGTTATATCCAAAGTTCTTTGAAGATAAGGTTAGTTATTGTTCAGAAATTTTTTTCCTAAATTTTTTTAAATTGTCTTCATTTAACTTTGCATTACTTTTGTAATTAATTTCCATTAGATCTTTCACTTTTAAGAATTATTATAAATTAATCATGGCCTTTTAAAGTTTTGTCATTTGCATATAAGTTTTTATCTTGCTGCCTCACTGAAAATGCTTGATCAAAATTGTCCAACAAAAGATGGACTACATTGGACGTATGAAAAAGGTGTGATATTTTGAAGATGGAATACACTAGGCTGAATTAAGATTTCCAGAACTCTCGTGTAGAAGTTGATGGGTTTACAGACTGCTGCTGATCCAGGATTATGTAGAACTGAAAGTAACTACACAGGACTGAGTGGACTAAAAGATTACTATGATTACAGTTACTAGATCAGACTCAAGCTTGAGAACAAAAGAGGACAGAGGAACATACAAATTTAATGGTCTGTGAGGCCAGCTCACAAATCAAGCTTCTACCCTTAAACAACATAAGGGAAAACAAATAGGGATTCCAGTTTCTTAAACGGTATACAGCATTTCTTTGGTAAGATCAAGTCAATTCCACAAAAACACAGGTTTTAGATAAAACTGATTAACTTGCCAGAGTCTCACATGGAGGTATATCAGACCCTCTGCCAAAACCTGATCACCAAAAAAAGTGCCCCACAGAGGAAAATAGACAATGCAAATGGGAACTCATTTTCCCAAAGTGATCACTGAAATTCCGAAATTCTACTAAAGTCAGCTTATAGCGTTTTGGAACATGAACCCCAAACCAGTGCCCAGTAGAGGGAGCCCCAGGCTCACCTGTTGTCTTACTCATCTAGTGCTGCTATATCCGAAATACCCCAAGTGGATGGCTTTAACAGCTCTTTTCACTTTCTTCTGAGTGCTCACCACAATTGTCTTTGATGTCCAGAATTCCACCAACACTCTCTTCAAGGCAATCTACGCTTCTGCTCTTGGGCGCTTTAAAACTCGTCCAGCCTCTATCCATTCCCAGTTGAAAAACAAAAAACCACATGGCTTTAATAAACAGAAATTTGTTCTCTCACTGTCTAGAATACTGTAGGTCCAAATTAAGGGTGCCATCTCCGGGGGAAGGCTTTCTCTCTTTTGGCTCTTGGGGAAAGTCCTTGTCATCAGTCTTCACCTGGTTAAGGAGTTTCTCTGCACAGGTTTGCAAGACAATTTTTTCTGAGAATGTACAGGTTAGGTGCACTGTTTGTATCCAGGGACCCTGGGGAAAAGCTGACAACATTCTTTTTTAGCTCGGTTACAAAGAGAAACATTTCTTTAGATACCACATTAAGCCCGTACGAAAATTAACTGTTGTCATGTAAAAGCGGAAATAACAAAATGGAGTCACAAGGCCTAAGCTCGAACTAGCCTTTTCAGGTACACCGAACGCTTCTATTTTGAAAGCTCTTACACAGAGGGAAAGGAAAATCAAAGAAGTATCCACATTGTTAGATTACGTGTCTATCATGGCACAGAGATTGGGATTACTGACCTGTTGATGTCGAGTGGATTACAACTCATAAGGACTCTATAGGACAGAATAGGATTGTCCCATAGGGTTTCCAAGGCTGTAATTTTTACAGAAGCAGACTGCCACGTCTTCCTTCCGCAGAGCAGCTGGTGGGTTTCAAACGCCTATCTTCCATTAGCAGTTGAACACTTAGCCACTGTGCTAACAGGGCTCCTTTTTCATTACGAAAAGATGAAAATAAACACATTTAGATATCCGTAGGTCAAATTCTACTCCACCAAAACTACAATTTAGAAGCTTCCTGACATAAACAACTTGGTTATTTAACTAAAAATGAGAGGTGGCAAACTACAGAATGTATATGTTTTCATGATTCGAGAGCCAACTCACATGATAAGGAAAACAGTTGATGAACTGTTGTAGATGGAAGAAAGGAGAATTCTCTGACTAAACCTCTGTGTTGCACATGCCTTCTTTTATCTGTTAGTTTTGAACTCCCAGTGGATCAACAGTTCTATCCAAGGACTTGTCTGACTTGGACATGCCCACCCAACCTCACGTCTTGGCGATTCTTGGAATTTGAGATTTTAGAGTTGTAAAGACCCCACATCCAGCCTAGTCTCTTATCCAGGTGGGTGAGGGGTAGAACACAGATTCATAGGCCCTCAAGATCTCAGCATAGCAAGGTTTTATAAATTTTTGTATGAGTGACTTATCTGATTTGTAAACTGTTACTTAAAGCACAATAAAAATAAAAAATGATGAAGAAGGAAATGGTTTGTGAGACATATTTACAACAATCAAAAAAGGGATGCTGAATCTGCTGAAATCTCATCAGATTTGATTTCTTGGGTTGGGCGTTTAGGATCATGTTTTCATGGCATATTCTGATTAATTGGCCTAATAACATGCTTAGTACTGATACTTTCTAGTTTGTTGTGTAGTGACTGGTGGCTTAAACACATACAAGGGGCCATGAAAGGCATAGCAGTTGGTCGGTATTCACCTGGGACAACAGAGGAAAAACGTGAGACAGGAATATAAGGAAAATAAGGGAAGTGTACGTAATTGTCTCCATGAAAAACTGCTTCAAGTACCATGAGACCAGAAGAACTGGATGGTACCCAACTACCATTAATGAACATTTTGATCAAAGACTCTATAGAAGAATCCTCCTAAAAAGGGATAAAATACAGATAAGAATTTCAAAATCTCACGGACTCCGTCTTCTTGAATCCATAAAGGTTGAATGAACCCCTGAAACTATTGCTCTGAGATAAACATTAATGCTTAAACCAAAAATATCCCCTGAAGACTTCTTAAAACTGAACAGTAGTTTAACTACTAAAAAATGCATGCCTTGAGCGTACTACCCTTTTAAGAACTATCTATGTGGGATCAAATTGACAACAGCAGCAGGGAAGATTAGATCGGAAACTTAGGGAGCAATGAATTTATGTTAAAGGGGGAAGAAGAACGCAGAAAAGGAGGATGAGAATGGTTACACAACTTGAAGAATCAATGTCACTAAATGGTACATGTAGAAACTGTTGAATTGGTGTATGTTTTGCTATGTGTATACTCAACAACAACAAAATAAGTAACATTCAGAGAAGGTCCTTATCTCTTCTGAGCTGCTTCTGAGTGTTCTTCATGTGGCTTGTCAACTCTCTTCCTCCATCTCAGTTTCTCTGGCTTACTTGTTGGGTCTCTTTTATATCTCAAAAGACATTGACTCAAGACACAGCCAGCACTAATCCTGTCTCATTAACATAACAAAAGCAACCCATTCCCAAATGGGAATATAAGCACAGATATACAGGGCAGGATTCATGACAATACTTTTGGGAGAGAGAATTCAGTTTGTAACGTTCCACGCTTTGGCCCCCAAATTGAATATATCTGCCACATGCAAAACCCATTCACCCCATCACATCATTCCAAAAGTCTTAAATCAACTCTAAGTTCAAAATCTCATCTTCCAAGTCATCTAGATCAAATACGGGTGAGACTTGAGGCATATTCCAACCTCGGACAAAATTCCTCTTCATCTGTGAACCTGTGAAATCTAGGCTACAAATTATCTGTTTCCAAAGTACAATAATAGAACAGACACAAGGTTGACATTTCCATCACAAGAGGGGCAAATTAGAGGGCAAGAAGGGATAAGGGGCACCACATAAGTCCAAAACCCAGCACCCCAACATATATTATCCCTCAAGTCTTCAAAATAATCCTCTGTTCTCTGAGAACATCCAGGCAATGACCCTGCATTCCAGAGTCTAGGTGTTGACCATGATCTTTGGATTCTGGGTGTAGGCCCCTGAATCCTGAGCTTCAACTTGGCCTTTGAGGTCCACTGCGATGGCAACACTGCTCCCTTGCCTTGGGCGGCCCCATTCTTCTAATCCCTCCAGCAACCCCACCACCTCAAACCCAATAAACCCTGTTCTTTTTTGTATGTGGGCTTTAGTTGAAAATTTACAGCTCAAGTTAGTTTCTCATACAAAAGTTTATACACACATTGTTATGTGACCCTAGTTGCTATCCCTGTAATGTGACCACACATTTCTCCTTTCCACCCCGGATTTTCCGTGTCCATTCAACTAGCTCCTATCCCTTTTGCTGTCTCATCTCGCCTCTGGACAGGAGCTGCCCATTTAGTCTTGAGTATCTGCTTGAACTAAGAAGCACACTGTTCATGAGTATCATTTTATGCGTTATAGTGCAGTCTATTCTATGTCTCAAGAGTTGGCTTTGGGAATGGTTTTAGTTCTGGGTGAACAGAGAGTCCAGGGGTCATGTTTTCTGGGGTTCGTCCAGTCTCAGTCAGACCACTAAGTCTGGTTTTTTACTAGAATTTGAGTTCTGCACGGTGCTTTTCTCCTGCTCTGTCAGGGGCTCTCTATTGTGTTCCCTGTTAGGGCAGTCATTGGTGGTAGCTGTGCACCATCTAGTTCTTCTGGTGTCAGGGTGATGGACCCTCTGGTTTATGTGGACCTTTCTGTCTCAGCACTACATAGTTATTCAAAACCCTTTGCTTGTCAGCATGCTGGGTGCTCTCCCTGACCCTTTGACTGAGCTGGCACTTTCTGTGCAGGCATTGAAATCCCACGCTATTTCTGTGAGCTCACCAAAGTCCTCAAGCTTGCCTACTCCAACACCTTCATCAATAACCTTGTGTTATATATTGTGACAGACGTCATGGTTTTTCTTCCTCTTGCTTGGATCCTTTTCATATATGCCAAGCTGCGTATTATATACTGAGCATCTGAAGAAAGGAAGGGAAGTGACTTAGTTACCTAGAGTTGCTGTAACAGATATACCAGAAGTGGGTGGCTTTACCAAATTTGTTTTCTCACAGTTTAGGAGGCTAGAAGCCTAAATTCAGGGTGCTGCCTCTAGGGAAATGCTTTCTCTTTCTGTCGGCTCCAGGGGAACGTCCTTGTCTCAGGTCGTGTTTTTCTGTTCCTTGATGATCTTCACGTGATGTGGCATCTGTTTCCCTCGATCTCTGCGTGTTTGTTTTGTTGCTTCCTTAAAATTTCTCTTTTTATATCTCAAAAACAGATTGATTTAAGTAAGATTTCTGAGATTTGAAAAGTGATTCATACTATCTTCACTAACACTGTCTCATTAACATAAGAAAACCCACTCCCAGACGGAATTATAACCACAGGGATAGGGTTTAGGATTTACAACACAGATTTCTGGGGGACACAACTCAATACATAACATTTTACTTTTTGACTTCCCCCAAATTCATGTCCTCACCACATGCAAAAAACATTCACCATGGCCCACCATCCTAAATTTCTTAAATCAACTCCAAGCCCAAAATCTCATCTTCTGAAACCTGTAAATGAAATATGGGGCACAATTCCTTTGCATCTGCAAACCTGTGAAACCTAGACTACAAGTTATCTGTTTCCAAAGCACAATGGTGGAACAGGCACAAGGTAAACATTTCCATTACAAATGGGGGAAATCGGAGGGAAAGAAGGGATAATGGGCACCAACCAAGTCCAAAACCCAGCAGAACAAATTTCATTAGTTCTCAAGGCTTGAAAATAATCCTGTTCCCTGAGAGCATCTGGGCAATGTTCCCACCCTCCAGAGCGTGGGTGTTGGCCATGCTTTCTGGATTCTGGTTGGAGGTCTCTCGGCTTGGGGTTTCACACCTAACTTCCAAAGCCACTGGGTTGGCAACTCTGCTCCCTTGGCTTTAGGTAGCCCTATCCTCCTAGTCCGCCTGAGTGGCGACTATTTCCCCTCGACCCTGGCAGACACCATTCTCCTGCCCCTTGAGCATGCCATCCCCACTCCCTCAGCTTTCAGCAGCAGACCAACTCTCTTGGCACAACTGAATGGCAGCCCCACATGCCAAAACCGAGTTGGTGGAGATTTAAGTCTTTGAAACCTAGGAGGGTGTGTCTGCACCCTTTGAAACCCAGGCGTTCTTGGCTCCACCCTTCGACAATCAGTCAGCCCTGGTTCTAGTGTTCCTTCCAACTTCTCTACTGATCTCAGAGCAGCTGCAGGGATTATTCTTCTCTTGGAGGACAACAGACGTAGCTCCTCTGCCCATTTTCTTGCCTGTAGAATTCCAGGAGGCAGAGGTCTTTCCTTTTGCAGCCACATCCTTAGCAAACATTCTAGGACACGTGTCCTTAGTTTGTTCAACAGAATTTTCCAAACCTTTAAGTTCTGTTTTCATGTTGCACAGTTCATTTTTAAGTCCATCTCTTTCCTCTTGCATTTTACTATTAGCAAAAGAAGAAACCATGTGACCTCTTTAAGACCTTGCTTAGAAATCCCGTTGCCCTTATATCCCGGTTCATCAGTTATAAGTTTTGCCTCCCACAAAACATTTGGACATAATTCAGGCAAGCTCTTTGACGTTGCCTAAAAAGAATTAGTCCTCCTCCATCGTCCAATCACAGGTTCACCTTTTAAAGCCCCAGCAGAAGCACATTTAATGTCCACATGTCTAGCAACATTCTGTTGATGGCACCAACCTACTCTCTGAAATGATGGAGAATTTTCTCTATGGCTCTCCTCACTTCTTTCTGAGCCCTCACCAGAATTGCTTCTGATGTCCATAGTTCTACCGACCTTCTCTTGAAGACCATCTAGGCTTTGACTATTACGCACATTAAAACTCTTCCAGGCTTTTCCTATTACCCAATTCGAAAACCACTTCCACATTTTAGATATTTTTTAGAGCAGCATCCCACTGACCCATAACAAATTCTTAGTTGTCTAGTGTTGATATAACAGAAATAACACAAGTGGGTGGCTATAACAAACAAAGCTATTTTCGCAACAGTTTAGGGAGCTGGAAGTTCAAATTCAGGGCACCAGCTCTAGGGAAGCCTTCCTTTCTCTGTGGCCTCTGAGGAAAGGTCCTTGTCTCTTCTCAGCTTCTGATCTCAGTTTCTTGCTTATCTTCATGTGGTGTGGCATCTGTCTTCCCCCAGCTCTGCTTGTCTGCTTGATTGCTTGCTCAATCTGATTTTTTTTACATCTCGAAAGAGATTGACTTAAGACATACCTTACACTGATACTGCCTCATTAACATAACCAAGAAACCCCACTCCCAAATAGGACTATATCCACAAGTATAGGGATTAAGGTTTATAACACATACTTTTGGGGGATACAGATTTGATCCGTAACGGGAAGTATAAAGCATTTTCTCCTGAGGGTCTCACCTCTCGTTTGTTTCCTCGTTCTACGAAGCCTGCCTGCTTATGTCTGTGTGTTCTACATCCACATCACTTGTGCAGGGGTGTTTGCCGTTCTGTACACGGTGGTCGCTTCCATGACAAAGCCCTTCATCTACAACTTGGTGAACAAAGGCATAAAGGGAGCCCTGCAGACATTTCTCTACAGTGAGTCTTCCTGCCAGAGACATCGCCAATGTCCTGTGCTGGACACATGAGTCCACGGGTGATGGAACAGTGCAGTTAATAGTGTGAACTCTTAGGTTTTCCTTTCCTGGCTTGAAAATCTTGATGCCACCTTAATAGAAGGTGGTTTTGAGAAATATGCTTAGCTTCCCTGTGCCTCAGTTTCCTCATCTGGGAAAGAGAGGCTATGACAACATGTGCCACATGTGGTTGATATGAGGATTAAATGAGCTAATATGGTAAATCACCAGCACAAGAAATACCACGTGAAGTTCCAAGTAGATGTTGGCTATTGTTATGTAAAAGGGAAGTTTTGATGTGTCCCTGGATTTTGTCCCATACTGTTAGGCCAGTTTTTGGCCACGTGCAACGGCTTCCACCAGGGCTGCATACCCCAGGATGCATGTAGGATGTTCAGCAGCCTCCTTGGCCTCTAAAACACTAGAGTGTATTAGCACGTGCCTCCCTCGCAGTGTTTCCAGATATTGCCACATATCCTGAGGTGGAAAATGATCCCCAGTTGAGAATCACTGGTGTAGGGGGAGTGTCTCCAAAACAGAAAGAAAACATTTCATAAGGCTATAAGGAAATAAATGGGGACTACATCCTTGTCACATCTGGGAATTTGGGAAATATGATTAGGGACTGGACTTGTGTTAAAAGAGTAGCAGGGATGGAGACTTACAATTTTCCTAGATTCATATTTTCTACAATTCACTCCCCCCCCCCTTTTTTTTTTTAATGTGCCTTTGTAATCCTTGGCTAAAGAGTGAACCTCAGGAGTGAGTTCAGGACTGAGTTAAAAGGCTGTCTGGGGGCCATACTCTCGGTGTTTCTCAGTCTCTGTCAGACCAGTAAGTCTGGTTTTCTCTTGTGAATTTGGATTTTGTTCTACTTTTTCCTCCAGGTCTGTCTGGGATCCTCTATTGTGATCCCTGTCAGAGCAGTTGGTGTTGATAGCAGGGCACCATCTGGTTGTGCTGGACTGTCTGGTGGAGGCTGTGGTAGTTGTTCATTACTGCTTTACCTTGTGTCTGTGCTGTTCTTCATTATTCCTTGCTCCATACAAGGTGAGAAAAGTGGAGTATCTTAGATGGCCACTCACGAGGTTTTAAGACCCCAGATGCTACTCAACAAAGTAGGATGCAGAACACTTACCTTTTAAAGTGTGTTATGCCAATTGAGCTAAACATTAATGAGTCAATGGTCCCTAGCCCTCAGTCCAGTAATTCGGTCCCTCAGGGAATTTGGATTTGTCTATGAAGTTTCCATGACCTTGGCTTGATCAAGTTCTGCTGACTTCCCCAGTATTCCCTAGTGCCTTAGCCTTCATCAAAGCTTCCTCTTAACTATTCACTAGTATTTTTCTTTCCCTCCTCTCCCTTCCATTGTAACCATCAAAGATTGTTTCTGTGTGTAAAACTTCTTGAGTTTTTTAATAGTGGTCTCGAACAGTATTCGTCCTTTTGTGATTGACCCATTTCACTCATTAAAATGCCCTCCCAACTCATCTGTGTTGTGAGAAGTTCCGCAGATTCAACATTCATTATGTTTGCATAGTATTTCATTGTGTTCAGGTACCATAGGTTGTTTACCCATTGTCATGGGTTGAATTGCATCCCCCCCAAAATACCTCTCAATTTCGATAGGTCATCATTCCCTTGTATGATTGTCTACCATTTTATCTTCTGATTTCTCTATGTGTTGTAAATCCTATCACTATGATGTAATAAGATGAATTAGCGGCAGGCAAAAAAAAAAAAATTTTTTTTTATATTGATGAGGTCTAAAAGCCTAGGTAGTGTCTTAAGGCGATCTCTTCTGAGATATAAAAGAGAGAAACCATCAGAGAGACATGGGGACCTCATACCGCCAAGTAAGCAGCGCCAGCAGCAGTGTGTGTCCTTTGGACCTGAGGTTCCTGCACTGGGATGCTCCCAGACCAAGGGAAGACTGATGACAAGGAACTTCCTCCAGAGCCAGCACAGACAGAAAGTCTTCCCTTGGAGAGGACAGTGCCTTGAATTCAGACTTCTAGCTTTCTGGACTGTGAGAGAATAAAATTTCTCTGTGTTAAAACGATCCACTTGTGGCATTTCTCTTACAGCAGCACTCGTTGACTAAGACATCCATTCACCTGTGGATGGGCACTTAGGTTATTTCCATGTTTTTGCTATTGTAGACAATGCTGCAGTGAACATGCGTATGGGTATGTCTATTTGTGTGATGGCTCATTTCTCTAGGGTATATTCCTAGGAGTGGCATTGCTGAATCCTATGGTATTTCTATTTCTAGCTTTTTATGGAAGCACCAAATCGTCTTCCAAAATGGTTGTACCACTTTACATTCTCACCAGCAGTGCATAAGAGTTCCACTGTCCCTTGTCTTAGTCATCTAGTGCTGCTATAACTGAGATACCACAAGTGGATGGCTTTAACAAAGAGAAATTTATTTCTTCACAGTAAAGTAGGCTAAAAGTCCAAATTTGAGACGTCGGCTCCAGGGAAAGGCTTTTACTGTCAGCCTTCTCCTCAATCTATCCCAGCTTTGGAAGCCTCTCTGAGCAGGGACCCTGGGTCCAAAGGACACGCTCTGCTCCCGGCAGTGCTTTCCGGTATGAGGTTCCCCTGTCTCTCTGCTCACTTCTTTTTCCTTTTATCTCTCATGAAAGGTGGTGCATGCCACACCCCAGGGAAACTCCCTTTTCACTGGATCAGGGAGGTGACCTGGTAAGGGTGTTATATCCCACGCTAATCCTCTTTAACATAAAACTACAATCACAAAATGGAGGACAACCACAGAATACTGGAAATCATGACTTAATCAAGTTAATACATTTCCGGGGGGACATAATTGAACCCATGACATCCCTGCAACCCCTCCAGCATTGATTTTTGGGTTTTTGTTGTTGTTGTTCTTACGTGCCAATAATGTTGGGGTGAGAAGGTAGCTCATAGTTTTCCTTAACTTAATGTGGTTTAGGTGAAAGTTTACAATTCAAGTCAGTCTCTCATACAAAAAGCTGTGCAGACCTTGCTATGCAGTCCCAGCTGTGCTCCCCTTAATGAGACAGCACATTCCTCCTCTCCAACCTGCATTCCCTGTGTCCATTCAGCCAGCTCCTGTCCCCCTCTTCCTTCTCATCTCGCCACCACACAGGAGTTGCCCACATAATCCTATGTGTCTGCTTGAGCCATGAAGTTCACTCCTCAGCAGCATCATTGTCTTATAGTCCAGGCCATTCGCTGTGTGTAGAGTTGGTTTTGGGAATGGTTCCAATCTTGGGCTATCAAAGGGTTCGGGGACCTTGGCTGTCAGGGTCCCTAGGTCTCAGGCAGACCATTAAGCCTGGGCTTTTTATGAGATTTGAAGATCTGCATCCCACTATTGTCCTGTTCCATCAGGTATTCTCTGTTGTGTTCTCCCAGGGCAATGATCACCAGCAGCTGGGCACCATCTAGTTCTTTGAGTCTTAGGCTGGTGGAGTCTCTGGTTTATCTGGCCCTGTTTCTTGGGCTCGTATTTATCTTGAGTCTTTGGTGTTCTTCATTCTCCTTTGCTCCAGGTGGGTTCAGACCAATTGATGCATCTTAGATGGCCGCTTCCTAGCGTTTAAAACCCCAGCGGCCTCTCACCAAAGTGGAATGCAGACTGGTTTCTTAATACATTTTGTTATGCCAGTTGACCGACATGTCCCTTGCAACCATTGTCTCCAGACACCTGTCCTTACTACTCTGGCCTTTGAAGCTTTTGGTTGTATTGAGGAATTCCTTTTGGTTTTCTTCAGTTGTACTTCCCATCGCCTACATTTTTGTCTGCTATCTAGTTAGTGAATATCCCTCTCTCCCTGCCTCACAGTAGTTTTCATTTGCATTTCTTTAATGGCCAGTGATGGTGAGCATTTTCTCAATCCTGTTAGCTGCCCCACATTACCGTTATTAATGAAATTCTGCAGCTTTGGAAGTTATCAGAAATGAAATGGAACTCATAAAGATCAATATCCTAGGTTTTACTGAGCTGAAATGGACTGCTATGGGCCATATGAGACATTTGTATGAACAACTATGCCAGGAATGACAAATTGAAGAGGAAAGGAATCGCATTCATGATCAAAAAGAACATTTCAAGATCCCGAATTACAACACTGTCAATGACACCATAATATCCATATGCCTACAAGGAAGAACAGTGAATACAAATATTATTCAAATTTATGCATCAACAACTAACGCCACAGATGAAGAAATTGAATATTTATTCCTCCAGAAAGAGAAATGAAGTTCTGGTATATGCAAGGTGATCGATAAATCTTGAGCACATATTATGACGAGTGAAATAAGCCAGACACTAAAGGACGAATTTCATACAATTCCGATTATGTGAAATGTCCAGAACTGGCAAAGGCAGAGAGAACAGTTTATTCTTAGTTACCAGGCGCTGGAGGGAGTGGAAATGGGGACTTATTGCTTGTTGGGTACAGAGTGTCTCTTTGGGGTGATGAAAAAAAACCTCTCTTATTCTTTAGGTGAAACATTACACCTTAAGTTAGTTTCATATTAAGAAATTTACATAGATATTCTTTTGTGGCATTAGTTGGAATCCCCTGGGTTCCCTGTGTCCATTTGACCAATTTCCCTGTCCCTTCCTGCCTTCTCATCCTGCTTTTGGGCAGGAGCTACCTATTTGGTCTTATAAATCTAATTGAACTAAGAAGCACATTCCTCATGCTTATTACTTCCGGTTTTGCACTCCTGTCTAATCTTTGTCTGATGAGTGGGCTTGGAGAATGGTTTCAGTTAGCGGTTTGCAGTGTGTCTGGGGGCCAAGGTCTCGGGGGCTCCTCCAGTCTCTGTCAGACCATGAAATCTGCTCAGACATGAATCTGAGCTCTGTTCTACGTTTGTATCCTGTTTTGTCCGAGAATGTGTGTTGTGTTCCCTGGTAGGACACTCATTGCTGGCAGCCAGGCACCATCTAGTTGTTCTGGTCTCAGGCTGGTGCAGTCTCTGCTTCATGTACTCCTTTAGTACTTTGGGCTAATATTTTCTGTGTGTGTGTGGTTTTCTTCATTCTCCTTTGCTCCAAATGGGATGGGATGAAGAATTTTTGAAATAGGGTTGATGGTTGCACAACATTGTCAATGTAACTAATGCATTTGTACACTTCAGATGGTTAAAATGGCAAATTTATTTTTTACATGTATTTTACAATAGTTTTTAAATTCACTTATAAGAAACAAAAACAAATAATGCCTACTTAGCTCATACAAAAGAGATATCAGAAACTTCGATAGATTCTGCACCCTCTGTTATAAAACCAAAACAAAAATGGGATGCCATATTTTTCATAGTTTTGAAATTGACTATTTTTAGAGACGTATTTACTAAAAAATTGTGCATCAAGTACACAGTCCCCATGCACCCCACCTACACCCAGTGTTTCTCCTATTAACATCTTGCATTCCTGTGGTGTGGGGTACGTTTGTAACAACTGGCACATCAATAGTGAGACGTGGTTTTTAACTAAAATACATAGACTTCATCAGGATTCACTCTTTGTGTTAGGTTTTGATAAATGCATAATGTCATGAGTCCATTATTACATATCCTACAGAATAGTTACGCAGTTGTAAAAATTCCCTGGGCTCCACCTATTCGTTCCTCCTCCCTCTCCCCAAACCCCTGGCAATCAATGATCTTTGTACTGCCTCTACACTTCATACTTTTCCAGAACGTCATCGGCTTGGGATCACACAGGATGTAGCTTTTCTAGACCAGCTTCTTTCATTTAGTGTGGATTTGAGATTCTTCCATAACTTTTCCTACCTTGATAGCTTAATTATTTTCATCGCTGAATAATACACCATTGCATGGATGTCTCACTATTTGTTTACCCATTTACCTATTCAATGACATTTTGGGTGCTTTCAATTATTGTAATTATGAAGAAAGCTGCTATAAACATTTGTGAGCAGGTTTTTATATGGATATATGTTTTTAACTCATGTGGGTAAATATCTAGGAGTGTTACTGCTGGATCAGAATGGGAGGCCTGTGTTTAGATTTTGAAGGAACTGTCAGCTTGTATTCCAAAGTGGAATTCCCATGGAATATAATTTTTTTCAAAAAACACTCTTAAACTAAATACAAGAAGAGTGCATTTCATTGTATACAAAATAACATCCATAAAAATATTAACAAATATAAAACCACATTTGCTCCTGGCTAGTCCCTACAGGCTTATTTGTTATAGTCAAGGACTTTCCGAAAGGTAAAATTTGGCTTGGACTGAGAAAGTATGAAACACTGATGAAGACAACTCCATAGTGAAAATGAAACTTTCATAGGCACAAAGGAATTCGAATGACTCCTTCTTGGAGGTAGTACTGCTTTGTTACACACTGAGAAACTTTGTTCTTTTATCACTGACTTTCAGAAATTTGCTGTTTGAAATTACAGAATTAAGAATGAAACACCCCCCTTTAGACAGAGTAGTCTCTCCACAGTGAGATCTTATATGTGATATGAGGTGTGATGAACAAGGAAAGGCTTTCTCACACTCCTGACATTCCTAAGTCCTCCACGATGAGTTTTTATATGTCTTCTGAAGGACGAGAAATCACGAAGGCCTTCCCACATTCCTTACATTGATATGGCCTCTCTCCAGTATGAACTCTTCTATGTGTCACGAGGTCTGAGGACTGGCTAAAGGCTTTCCCACACTGTTTACATTCATAAGGCTTCTCTGCACTGTGAGTTCTTGTATGTTTAGTGAGGAATGAGACCTGACTAAAGGCTTTCCCACATTGTGTACGTTTATATGCCTTGTCTCCACTGTGAGTTCTTCTATGATTACTGAGATGTGAGGAACAATTAAAGGCTTTTCCACATTCCTTACATTCGTAAGGCCTTTCTCCACTGTGAATCCTTCTATGTACAGTGAGGTTTGAGGATTGCCTAAAGACTTTCCCACATTCCTTACATTCATAAGGCCTCTCTCCACTGTGAATTCTTATATGTGAAGTGAAGGTAGAAGAATACTTAAATGATTTCCCACATTCCTTACATTCATAAGGCCTGACAGCGCTATGAATTCTCCTATGCAAAGCGATGGCTGAAGAATACCTAAAGGCTTTCCCACATTCCTTACATTGATATGGCCTTTCTCCAGTATGAATCCTTCTATGTGATATGAGGCCTGAGAACTGCCTAAAAGCTTTCCCACATTGCTTACATTCATAAGGCTTCTCTCCACTGTGAGTTGTTATATGTGTAGTGAGGGTTGAGACCCGACTAAAGGCTTTCCCACATTCCTTACATTCATAAGGCCTCTGCCCAGTGTGAGTTCTTATATGGGTAGTGAGGTGTCCTGACTGACTAAAGCCTTTCCCACATTCCTTACATTCATAAGGCCTCTCTCCACTGTGAGTTCGCATATGCTTAGTGAGGTATGAGGGCCATCTAAAGGCTTTCCCACATTCATTACATTCGTAAGGCCTCTCTTCACTGTGAGTTCCTAAATGTGCAGTGAGGGCTGAGGAAAAACTAAAGGCTTTCCTAAATTCCCTACATTCGTAGGGCTTATCTCTGTTATAGAAAAGGAGGGATAAAGGGTCACTAGAAGAACTTTCTTTACATTCACCCTTGTGACCTCTCACATGTGTCCAAAAGGACGAGAAACTACAGAAATCTTTCCCATACTCATTACATTTATACTGATTGTCACTAGTGAGTGTTGTCACAGGATTCTTAAGAGTTGAGATACAAATGAAATCCTTCCCACATACCTCACACTTATGGGGTTTCTTGCCACTAAGAGGTCTCATAGGAGTGGTACCACCACAGGCTTCTCTACATGCAATAAACTGACAGGCATGGTGGTTATGTGATGAGGGATCCATGATGGCTTTTTCACAGTCAGAGCATTCAAAAGGATTTACTTCTGGAGGATTTCTTTTCTGCACGGTAAGATTTGGAACCCGGCTGAAGGTTTTCCCACACGGATTGCCTTCGTTACTTTCACAGAGGTTTTCTACTGTATGAATTCTGTTAAAAACAGGTAACATGTTGGAAATCAATTATTTCCACTTCATCATTACCAAACAAAGTGAACACGCAGTTTTGGGCTTGACTTCTCTCCTGTTTCATAGCTTAAATCATCTAGCAGAAATACTACCATAATTGTCACTGTTTTTCTAAAATATGAGGCTTTCTGATCATTGTGTGTAAGTGAAATATGTTTCAAATACTCAATGTCTGACACACATTTATGAAAAAGTTGTGAAAATTCCCTGAACACGTAAGTTTACAGCAAAGTTTATACATATACAAATATACATACACATATATATTTATATATGTATGAGTACATGTCAGGGCTTCGAACTGGTTCGTATTACTTCAAAAATTGCCAACGTAAATAAGGGCAGTGTTTGCGTTGAATATCTGCTGCCCATCGGATTTAAACCTGTGTTGGAAACACCACAGGGCCCTGAACAAAGATGGCAGGCAATCTCATAGGTTTCAATGCGTGTCACTCCGCACAGTACTGTGAATAATCCCACCTGCATGGATTCCAAAAAAGTTTCAGGAACCTGCTGCAGAATCCTGAATAGCAGGAGTATGACGAGAAACACACATTCAAAGCGGTGTAGTGGGACACCGTGTTTGTGCAGGGCACCGCCAACTGTTCTCTGCTCAGGTCAAAATCCAACAGGCAATAGGTTTGGAGGCTATGCAATGCGTACACCAACCTTCTTTATGTTTACAATTACTGAACTGTTGTGAAACAGTTGGAAACCTTGGTATACACACATGAACATACGAATGTGTATTTTAAGGTCATCACAACTCAGGATTGTCTCGTGAAGCACCGCTTTCTCTTGTTTGAATGACACTCACCTCAAACGTCTCTCTTGGTTTTTATGATCATCTTTATTACTATGTAATTCAGAGATTTCTCCTAACGTGGACGACCAGATGTTATTTTTTATGTATCGCATCATTATTTGTTTCCTGGGTAACTTTTCTCCATCCTTAAGGTTTCCAAAATCTGACCCAATAATTCAAGTTGAGGTTCGCGATATGAAACAAACAGAAAGAAATTATTAGGGGAAAAAGGACCACTGTTAATAAAGACGTAGCCACATTTCACGGTTTCAGCACTTTACCAATGGTTTAGAAGCAATTTACTAGGACATACTTTTATGAACCTTGAGAGTAATGGTGACATGAATAACCGTAATTAGAGCTAAGTAGAAAGATATTGGACACGATATACATGTAACATTAAATGAGAAAAAGGATCCGCATGACCGCAGCTGTGAAAGGATCACTAAAGTCAGAAAAGGAAGCTCAGGTTTCCGTGAAGTTGTGTCTCTGGGAAAACAAATGTGTAGCGCTGACATGGTGCTCATGAAGAAACGCTTATCATGAGGGAAGGCAGTGAAGAGTAATGAGGAGTTCCTTGATATTGAGCCAATACTTTGCTCTTCAGGGTCTCTGAAGATAGACAGGTGTGGGTTGATTTGCAGCAAAATAATCATGTCAAACTTGTAATCAACACAGTAATACTCTACGCGGTCCCAAAATACAATACCGTCTGTACCCCAAAGTGACCCCTAAAGCCAATGCTTACATTTACAACACTTAAAGAGCCTCAAGGCTTTTAATCACAAGAGAAGTGAAAGCTAAGTGTAATACATAGTGCTTTGTGTTCACGGAGAAGCCAAGATACATGAGCTCTATAGACCAAAGGACCATGCCTGCTTTATTTAATGATTCATTCTCATTGCTCAGCCCAAATTCTGGAGTAAAGTTAATGAGTAAAAGAGGTTTGCTCACTAAAGGAATAACAGAAAAAAGAAGAAAAAAAAAGGAATCTGTTCTTACCTACTGAGGCCAGGTTTCTGAAGGTTTCGATCATCACATCTCTGTAGAGTTTTCTCTGAGTAAGATCCAGCAAAGCCCACTCTTCCGGGGTAAAGACCACAGCCACATCCTCAACAACCACTGAGTCCTAAAACATTGACACATTCTGCATCAGCAAGGTACCATGGACTTCAGTCTGTACAAGAATGAAGGGTGAGGCTGACAGTCCTGGGGAACAGAGAATTCTTAGGGATTTGACACAAGGTTCTGTGTACTATCAAGGTCTACTCTACGGTATGGCCATCAGCCTCGTCCCTTCACTAACTACATTCACTTCCTCACTGATTGCTTTCTGTCTCACAGACGCCCAGCACTGAAATTATCTCTCTACAGTTCGACTGCAACCAATTGCAGTTGTATTCTCCTCTCTCTTTACAGTCTGGAATGGTTAGAAAACATAGCAGACATTAGAGAAATGCTCTCATTCAGATCTTCACTTCCTTGTGAACAAACAATTACCCCTCCTTCCGTAAGCCCTACCAGAACACACTCAACAAAACATAAAGCACCGGGTGGAGACAGGATGATGTATAGTAACTGGTACACACTGCAGAAGGGCAGTTTTGCTTTTGTTTCTCACAACCATGAGAGGACCAGGGGCCAATATCAACACACTGGCAACCCAAACACTGAGCTGGTCATATTTTCTTCAACTCTTGGAGGTCAGCATGTGGCTGATTCAAGTCAGGAGACTCTCATTCAACAGAGAGCACCAAGGCCCAAACTGGGGATGTCACAGGTCCACAAACACAGTCTAATGTTAGAAGACGACAAGGAGCACAACCTCTGCAGAAACAAGGACAGCACGCCCTTGTGTTTCCTCAGTGACAAAAGGTTACCATTTCCATTTGGAAACCCTGGTGGCATAGTGGTTAAGTGCTACGGCTGCTAACCAAAGGGCCAGCAGTTCAAATCCGCCAGGCACTCCTTGGAAAGTCTATGTGGGCAGTTCTACTCTGTCCTATACGGTCGCTGTGAGTCGGAATCAACTTGATGGCACTTGGTTTGGTTTTTCGTTGGAATGACTGTAAAACATGATAAACGTAATCAGTGTCACCAAACTATACATGTAAACGCTGTTGAATTGACAAACATTTTGTTAGGTATAACTTCTACTACAAAAAAATTAATATTATAAGTAGAGCTGAAATGCAGAGAGTTTACTGGTTAAATTGCCTATGAAGCCTAGGAAATAGACTTACACACCAGCCCTCTAGGGGCTGTGCTTTAGAATTCTCTCACATTCGCAGCCCCTGGAAGGCACCTAACCATGACTACCTGAACCCTGACCACTGGAATCCCCTGGTCTGTAAGAGTGACCTTTCTGAAACAGCAGCAATCCGTTGGGTTCCTCGTGTCAAGAGGAGAGAAAAGGCTGCTAAAAGACGCCTTCAGTGCTGAAACAGAGTAATTTTAGAGAAAGAAGACTCCTCTTCTCAGGGAAATGGTGACGTGAGCAGCCTATGACATCTCTAATCCGTCCTGGTATGATGGGGTCACAACAACTTTGAACCAGAGCCCAAAGTCAAAGGTCTCCTCCACTGCAGTGGGCGAGCTTATATATTTTAAACTCAGCAAAAACCCTGATATTTATTATAGAATAATGATGAAATGTCCCATGTACTGAGCAACTGTGATTTTTCTTTGACTCTTCTAAGCAGATATTATTTCAGACAGGGCATAGCTGAGTAAAGTTAGAGACGATCATTTAATCACATCCTCAGTGTTTCCCACATGGAACTCTGCTGAGCCAGGATCACAATGCAGGTCAATTTCTCTTTAAAGTCTAAATTGCTGACAACTCCATTTCTGTCCATATGCATACAGTTTTGTTGTTATTTTTGCTGTTACCGTCCAATAACACCACAAAAAAAATAAAACAAAAACCCAAACCCACTTGATGATCTGAAGTCCTCGTGGATAATAGGAAGAGGAGACAAAGGTAAACACTCTATTCAATTCATACAACCAGGACATAGTTCTCCTGGCAAAGCCCTGTGTCTCAGACAAGACTTCTTCCCTCCAGACCCTTAAGTGGCTACATTCATTCATTAAAATTGATTCAGGTCCTACTGACACAGAGTCTACTGCACATTGGCAAAGCAGATACAGCAGTGAACAAAACGAACACCCAGATGAACATGGATAGTAAATTCTTTGAGTGGGGACAGTAAATTTAAATACATAAACATGTATATATAACTATCATGTGGCAATATGTTCTATAAAAGAATTCAGGTCTTTGAGAAGAAACCGTTCTAGAAGGAGGAAACAGCCAGAGCACAGGTCAGAATGTGTGAAGGTGTCTTGGATGTCTTAGGAAGAGCCAAAGGCCCCGCGTGGCTGGAGCAGAATGCAATGCAGAGGAAAAACCGGATTAGGAATCTGGACGGGTGATTGGGGGTCAGTGGGCTTATCATGTTCGGGGGAACTCGTTGGCAACTGAAAAGAATCTAGCTTTTAATCTTAGTGAAATGCTGAGTAATTTTACACTTTTGAGCAGTGGAGGAAACTGGTATGATACCTCTCAATCCTTTTAAGATTCAAAGTGCTCCAGTGCCTAGGGAGACTCAAGACCACTGTTCAGAGACATGGGACAAGGATGGCTCTAGAGGGTCGGGGCTCAGCCTCCACAGCCAGAGCTGCTCCGTCTTCAGATTCAGGAGAGAACACTCTGTCATTCAACACGGAACACCAAGAACCGGAGGGTAGGGTGGGGATATTAACACCGCGTGATGCTACCTCTGAGAGTCACATAAGGAAGGTGACACCAGGTATTCAAATCTTCAAATGCCATGTATGTAGGGATGAAGGGCCCAGAGACAGTGGAGCAAGGTATTAGGGTGCCTCCTAGGGCTCAGTTCCTCAGCCTCCTCTGTCACTGTCTTCTTCACTGAAACCACAGTCCCGCAGCACACGGCTGCTTCCCAACAATTCAGATCCAGCCGCACCCACATAATGCTAAGGATAACCCAGTTCTGCGTGGAACTCACCATTTTCTTCTCCAGCTTCTGGGCGTCTATGGAATGACGTCTCTGACCCCAAGAAGCCACTTCCAGGAAGAGGGACAGGACTGGAAGCAGAGGCCTGGGCAGTCTGGAGGCAGATGAATAATGTTTGGTCCACACGCCAGTGACAGCAATTGAAATCCTTCCCTGTGATTGATGGATGTGCCAGATGGTCGCCTGAGGTCCCCAGCTGCCTGGACTGGACTAGTTCTCCCTGCACCACACCTGAGGCCTGAAATGGAAGAAGGATGGGGAAGAAACAGTGTGGAGGAAGCAGGGAGTCACAGGCCTTTGGCCTCCTCCCAGGCTCAGGGCAATGCTCCACCCTGAGGGCCTTTACACTAAAGGCAGAACAGGCTCCAGCCCCCACAGCACACACCTGCATTCTTCAGGCAGCTCCCCAGGCCTCTCCTTTCTGCAACAAGACCACACATGGAGGAATTTACCTCTCCCACAGCATGAGGAGCAACCAGGCCTGGCCAGGCTGCCAAACTTGAACCTGATTTCCTCCAGGGACTTAGGGATCCAATGTTCAAGTTGTGGGCTCACCTATGTATCTTTGTTCCTAGTATCAAATCTCAGTGTTATCTGACATTTACATGGATTAATTTTTAAGAAAGAACATACTTTTCATATATTGACAATGAACTCATCATGGTTCATTTATTTTTAAGTTATGTGCTGTAAAAAACCTTTCACTGTGCTTTTCTAAAACTTTTTCATCTTATTTATGACACTAATATCTGATCAGTATTTTTCTGTTCCTTTGGAATTAACTAACATTTCTTTCTGCCCCTTGACTTGTCTCGTATTTTTTCCCCCTTCATTTTCAAACCATGAGAACACCACTCACTAAGATTTTGAGAAATCTGGGGGGATTCCTGAACACTTTCTCTTTCTGGTATTAAATAGATCAACAAATAAATCAGAAAATCTTTATGCTTTCACTAAGGACCCGTCTCGTGCCTCACTTCCTATTTCTTTTCTCCCTGCGCCCTTTCCAACTTGAGTCCTATTTCATTTCTTGGACTCACTGTCAATGAATTCTCCGTTGCAAGATCTTTACACCAGTGTCTCCCCTCTACACGTTATCCTTCTTTTTTTTTATTTTCTGTAATACAACTCGCTAATTTTAATTCACATCATTATTTCTCGACTAGTATTTCCAGCATAAACCACGAGCTTGTTCAGTATGTGGAAAACTCAAGTCCCATCCCAGAATTTCTCAATCGAAATTTGCATTTCAACCAGATCGGGGGTTATCCACATTGACACTCAAAGGTGAGAAGCATTCAGTGATGTACAGGAATGAGCAGTCTATGAAGGGATGCCCTTTCATCCATCCACACCTCTATTGTATCACTGGCTATCTTCCTGATTCAGAATCAATCTCCACGTCTAGGCCTCCTCACAGTCTTCCCTAATTTGTTCATAACAAGCTCCTGCCTGACATCATTCAATCATCGTTGTCACTTCCAAAATCTATCTGCGGCATAGGAAATGCTCAGTGCCCATCAGTGGCTGTCCATGGGCCTTCCAAAAGCCCAGAGTTTTCAGCACGGTTCTAAACGATCTGTTCCAATCCAGCTCACACAAACCTCACCACTCACTTGTTGTTTTCTCTGCTTTAATCATCTCCGACTTCCATCAATGAATGGATAACACTGGGTTCTCTGCTGCCTCAGGGATTTACACATTTATTTTTCCCAACTGAAATACTCTTTCCACCCCCACCCATACAAAATGGTATCAGCTCTACACAACACTGCATGTAGCTAAAAAAAAAAAACCATTTCCTGAATCTTCACTGAGATAATTTCCCTTTTCAAGCAGTTGAACCTCAGTCTCGGGCTAGGTCTTTTTAATACAGATATCACATATCCTTAGTTTTTCATTCTTTCTTTAAAACTGTCTCCCAAGCTAGATGATAAATCTATGGGCAGACACTCTGTATTTTGTCTTCTTGTTCCTTCTGGCCTTTGACACTGATCATTGAGGACACACACAGATTATTACCTGTTATATATAGTCCTCAGCAGCACTATCCAAGAGTACTTTATGTGAAGATAGACATGTTCTGTTTCTGTACACTCCAATATGGTAGGCACTAGGCCTATGTGCCTATTCACCACAGAACATACGACTAGTGCAATGAAGGAACTCTACTTTTCGTTTTAATTACTTTTAATTGAAATAGCAGCACCTGGCTAGTGGGCATCACAGCTCAAGTAGACTCACCAGACCCTTAAGCAACCAACAGAGCAGACAGGGCATGAAAGCTGCCATCAGCACAATGCAGAGCTTCACAGTTTTGGGCTTGCTAAAAGTCTGTCACATAGGGAAATGGAACATTGCACTCAGTTTGTTTTTACTTGCATGATGAAGGTTAATGTCAACCTCAATTGGATTTACCTCATTCTGAAAACCTCAATGACATTTAAACATAGAAATGAGTGGGAATAACTGAGGGGACAGGAGGGGCACTTTCTGCAGAGGTGACATTTGAAGTGAGACAAGAATTATAGGAATTATTGAGTTCCTAGGGTTTAAAAGTTTTCCTCTAATCAGCAGAAATACTTGGTGCGAAGGCCGAAAGGCAGGGAAAATGTTGACATGTCTGAAAAAGATTTTTCTAAAAAGATGTCAAGAGCCTATGAAATATGAGGGTGTTCTCAATTTAAGTCAGATGTGGAGGGTCTTGCCAGAGAGGGTAAAGTATGTGGATTTTTTCTGGATGTGATTGAGAGTTGGCTTGGTTTACATTGTTGATATCTGCCTCTTGCTGCTGGGTGGAGACTGTACCTTCCTCTGAAAAGAGAAATAGGAGAAGAAAGTTCAGAGCTGCCTTCCTAAGGGAGCTCCCCTCTCACGGTAGCTTGGACTGTTTCCCTGAATGCAGTGAATGAATGAAGGCTGGTGCAGCTTACCGGCTGGGAAAGCCAGGTGAGAAGTAGATTTGTTCAGGTGAGATTTTAAAAGCTCTGTCTTGGACACGTTAGGTTTCAGAGCATTACAGTCCTTAGTGTTCCAGGTGGGCTATGGGAAGGACTTGGTGTCTGAGTCCCTTGGTACCCAGGAGCCTGAATCTCATCCTGTGGGCCGTCTTCTGCTGGCCACGAACAATCACACTGTGTCCTCTGAAACAGGCTGCATTCCCACTTCTGAAGCTGCAAGCTAAAGAAGAGGAAGAGCAGAGTGTTGGCATGGATGAGGCCTTTAGCAAATAATTAATGGTTCCTGGGACAGATTCTAACGTCTGACAGCAGACATTTGGTTGCTGTACTAAGGGACTAGACGAGCTCGATGCAGACCAGGGGCTGATAATTACAGTCAACTTCTGGATGAAAAGCTTCTTTTTTTCTGCTTGACTTTCAAGGCTCTGTGAAGACTTCTCCTGAGTGAAGACATCCCTTATTTTAACTGAACCCCTGCTTACACTTGTACACGTTACAGTGAATTCTTTAGATCTTTGTAAACACCCAGGCGTATTTGGAGGAAGCATGTGAAACTGGCTTTTTGGTAACTTTGAAAAACGCCAACATGGAACTTCATGTGGTTTAACCTGTCTTGTTCAAGAAGAAATTAAATGACTACCGTGTGTGTGTGAGAGAGAGAGAGAGAGAGGGAAAAGAACCAAATAAAATTAAAAAGCTTTCTTGGCTGAAAAAAAAAAAAAAACTGATATTGTCATGGTATCTGAGGAGCATTTCTTAGATTCTCACCGAGGAAAACTCAGTAGTTTTGAATGAAGGCTTGAATTTGACATGAAGTAACATGACAACAGTCATGTCTCCAAAGGAAAGTCCCATCCAGAATGGGAGTACTCCTAGAATGTCTATTTCTAGAGAAGGAAAATAGGAGGCACCACATTATTCAACACTATGTTGAGATTAAGAGTGGTGTTTAATGATTGGTTTTATTGTACGCATTTTTAAAGTTTTTGACTCATACAATATTTTTACAATTAAAAAAAAAGCACGTTTATTTTCTCCACACACTAGCTTTCAACAATGGATTCTGAGCTACAATAGCAAAAAGCTCAAGGAATAAAAGACAAAACAGATCAATTAAGACTCTCAACAAAGGGAAGAGAAAATCTACAGAATGGGAGAAAATACACTGAAACCTGTGAGAGCTGGAATTTGGTAGGATTGCCTTCTTTTTCTGGGTCTTGCAATTTTTCTGCCTTTTACACAGCGCAGCCTTGTCACTTTTTGGTCACTTCTTTAATGGAAAATATTTGAGTTTTCCTACTCTGACAGGTTTCCACCTTAGAGGTTCCAGCTTTCGCAGGTTTCACTGCATTTGGGAATCATACATGCCATAAGGGTTTAGTATCCAGGACAGAGAAAGACCTCCTAAGTGTCAGCAACAATTGTAAAATTGGGCAAAAAACTGAAGGAGACATTTCACCAAAGATGATAAGCAAATGGTCAATAAACACATGAAAAGATGATGAATGCCCTTGTCATTAGGGAAATGGAAACCAAAACCACAAGACACACCACCTCATGCCTAGGAGGATGGCTACCATCAGAAACAAGAGTTGGGCAGAATATGAAGAAATTGCCGGTCGGTTGTAAAATGGTTCAGCCTCTGTGGAAAAATGTGCCTGTTTTTCAAAATGTTAAACATACAAATAGCCTATGACCCAGAAATTTCCATTTATAGGAGCACAGATGGTGCAAATGGTTAAGTACCCGCTTGCTAACCAAAAGACTGACGGTATGAATAACAACAAAAGAGCAGATGTTGAGGCTGCTGATGAACAACCATATACCTCATGGGACGTGGTTCCTTGCTTTGGAGGTTGAGGGTTACGCTTTCATGGGACATCCCAGTTAACTGGCTTAATAACGTGTTGAGTGATTTAACCTCCTAGTGCACTGTGTGGTGCCTGAGGTCTTACAAGCTGCCATCCAAGGCACAAAAGTTGGTCTGTATTCACCTGGAACAACCGAGGAAAAAGTTGAGTCAGGAAAAGGAGGAGGATAAGGAATGTGTGGTAACTGCCTCCATGAACAGCTGCCTCATTGGCCATGAGAGTAGAAGAACAGGAGAGTGGCTGGCTGCCATTACGGAATATCTTCATCAAAACTTCTATAGCAGAATCCTGATCTAAAGAGGGAAAATGCACAACAGAATTTCAAATTCTTATGGACTCCAGGCTTCCTGGAGCCATGAAGGTTGGATGAACCCCTGAAGCTATTGCCCTGCAATCATCTTTAAATCTTAAACAAAAAGCATCCATTAAAGTCTTCTTAAAATCAAACAATAGTTTAGCTTAACTAGTAAAAAATGAGCCTTGAGCATTATACTCTTTAGAAAACTGTCTATGTGGGATGAAACTGACAACAGCAACTCAAAAGAGCTGACAGGAACCCTAGGGAGCACTGAGTTTAGGTTAAGCAGAGAACAACTGAGAAAAGCTCAGTGAGAATGGTTGTGTGACTCCGAGAACCTAATCAATGTCAGTAAACGGTAATTGTAGGAAATGTTGAATTGGTTTATGTTTTGCTGTGTATATTCTCCACAACAAAAAAATAAAATCATGTAATTCAAGAAAAAAAAAAGTTGGCAATTTGAAACCACCCCAGTGCCTCTGTGGCAAAGACGCCACGATTTGCTTTGGTTAGAATTACAGCAAAGAAAACCCTAGGGCACAGCTCTACTCTGTCACGTGGTGTCAGTATGAGCCTAAAATTACCTCAATGATACCTAACAACAAGCATGAGAATTAAGATCTGCATCCCACTGTTCTCCTGCTCCATCAGGGATTCTCTGTTGTGTTCTCTCAGGGCAGTGACCACGAGCAACCGGGCACCACCTAGTTCTTTGAGTCTCAGGCTGATGGAATCTGGTTTATGTGGCCCTGTTTCTTGGGCTTATATTTCTCTTGAGTCTTTGGTGTTCTTCATTCTCCTTTGCTCCACGTGGGTTCAGACCAATGGATGCATCTTAGATGGCCGCTTGCAAGCGTTTAAGACCCCAGATGCCTCTCACCAAAGTGGAATGCAGACTGTTTTCCTAATACATTTTGTTATGCCAATTGACCTACATATCTGTTACACCCATGGTCAGAAAAGTTCAGTGAGAATGGTTGCGTGACTCCAAGAACCTAATCAATGTCAGTAAACGGTACATGTAGAAAAGGTTGAATTGGTGTATGTTTTGCTGTGTATATTCTCTACAACAAAAAAATAAAATTATGTAATTAAAAAAAAAAAAAGTTGACAATTTAAACCCACCCCAGCACCTCTGTGGCAAAGACTTTAGTTCTTTGAGTCTCAGGCTGATGGAGTCTCTGGTTTATGTGGTCCTGTTTCTTGGGCTTATATTTATCTTGAGTCTTTGGCGTTCTTCATTCTCCTTTGCTCCATGTGGGTTCAAACCAATGGATGCATCTTAGATGGCAGCTTGCAAGCATTTAAGACTCCAGATGCCTCTCACCAAAGTGGAATGTAGACTATTTTCTTAATACATTTTGTTATGCCAATTGACCTATATGTCCCTTACACCAATGGTCATAAAAGTTCAGTGAGAATGGTTGCAGGACTCCAAGAACCTAATCAATGTCAGTAACCGGTACATGTAGAAAATGTTGAATTGGTTTATGTTTTGCTGTGTATATTCTCTACAACAAAAAAATAAAATTATGTAATTAAAAAAAGAAAGTTGACAATTTAAACCCACCCCAGCGCCTCTGTGGCAAAGACACCATGATTTGCTTTCGTTAAAATTACAGCAAAGAAAACCCTATGGTACAGTTCTATTCTGTCAGGTGGTGTCACTATGACTCTAAACTTATCTCAATGATACCTAACAACAAGTAGATACACAAAAGGCTTGAAGGTAGGGATGCAAACAGCTATTTTTACACCAAAGTTCAAGCAGCGCTATTCAATATAGCAAAAAAGTGTAAAAAAAACCAAATGTCCATCAACAGAGGCATGGATTTAAAAAAATGGAATATTATTCGGTCACAAAAAGAGATTAAGTTCTCATAAATGTTACGCCATGGATGAACCTTGAAAACACTATGCTAAGTTAAACAAGTCAGACACAAAAGTAGAAATCTTGTATAGTCCCACTTAAGTATCTGTAATAGGCAAGTATATAGAGACCAAATCGTTACTAGGGTAAGATGGGAGAGAGGAGGGGGGTTAATGCTTAGGCGACACTGACTTTCTTCTAATGGTGATGGAAAATCTTGGAAATTGATAGAGGTGATAGTTACACAACATGGTGAAAGCAATTAACGTTGAATTGTGCATGTAAAAATGGTTGAAAAAGGAAAAAGACTTGTTATATATATTTTACCACACACACGCACACACACACACACACACAGATACCATGAAACGACACTATTAAGAGGAAAGAAAGAAATTTAGTTTCTTGTTTGGAATGTATAAGTGAAAGGAGGGAGCTTTAGATACTGTGAGGATATAGAAAGGAAAACCGGTATTTCTAATATTTGATGCCAACCTCAGGCTGTACTAACCTAAAGAAATAAAATCACATTTCAAGAACTGCAGTGTGTAAAGAATTGGTTTTTTTAAGGTAATTAGATCTAGATCACCTTGTTAATACATTAAAAAAAAAGACTCCTTCCATAATAAAAAATATATATATATACACACACAACATAAGCTATAAAGAATAGCAACTTTAAAAAAGATTAAGCACTGGCACTCTCAATAATTTCTACAACAGGACACTGAAATACAGACACTTGAAATTTGCTCCATAGGGTTTTCAGCACTGTGACCTTTCAGGAGCAGATAGATAGGCCTGTCTTTCAAAGCACATCTGGGTGAGTTCAATCCACCAACCTTTCCGCTAATAATCTGAACCTTTTCCGCCACCCAGGGCCGCCCTACTTCACTCTTTCACTGTGTAAAATAATTATTATACAAGATGAGGGACTTTTTCAACACTGCAGTGTCGCTGACCCTCTAAGATCTGAAGTATATGGGTTAGTTGCATTACACAGGCCTCCCATCTTCCCTTCATTCCTAATCTTCGCCGTTCTGACTCTAGAAATATGCAGGGTTTGTGCTCCAAGAAGCTGTCGACCTTTTAAGAACTGTGGTTCTTTGGTAGTAGAAACTGTGGGTCTGAAACAGGCTGTCAGCCATAGTGGAAACCCCAGTCAACACCCCTCCCCCCTCCCCCCTTTGTCTTGCTAACCACAAGCTTGTTTTGAGCAGGAAGTCGCAGCAGGTACTGGCTGGGTCCATTGACTAGGCCTAGTTACACCTTGAAGCATGCACAGATTGAAATCACATCCTTCACCTGACCCTCCCCCCACCCAAATACAGTCAGGAGAGGGCTACAGGCAGAAAATTCCTGGTACCAAACCCAACCCCTGAGGCCACTGGAAACAAAAAACCCCCAGTTCCCTTAGTCAGGGAGCATGTGGCCATAAGATCACTAGACCCCAAGCGCTCCTTGTATGCGCAGACAATAAACTTGCCACTTTCTGTTGCCCTTGCAATCAGTGTCCATCTTATTTCAATCTGCTAATAAGACAGGACAAGAACCGGAGTGGCCTTCGGTTAGGGTTCAATTCCCAGTACCCAGTCTAGCACAGACTGCACACTACACACTCAGGGTGTGTGATCTGTATAACATCGCCTGCAATGAGACTGTTCAGCAACATCACATTTTATATCGGACCAACTACGACTGGCTGTATGGTTTCTCACACAATCGTGATGAAAATTTCTGCCTTAAAGCCCAAGAAATTCCTCGAAAGGTGCCTGTACTAAGTGTTTTCCTCCTGAAACTGGGATAAACATGTCTTAAATGTACATACTATTTCCAAGTCATGTTTGTTGACTGTTCATCAGTCCTAAATACATATACCCATTAAAGGAGGAGGTTATATTCCTCACCACAATCTTCATTTCCCCAGGACCACTAATACTCAACAAAAGTCCTGCCTGATGAAGGACAGAAAAGAAAGAGGAGCCGTTTCAGGCAGGGAGACTGTGATCACTATGCCCCTTGAAGTAACAACAGATTTGCATTTGAGTTCAGACACTGCCACTTAGTAGATATTTGTGCACGGGCAAGGTATTAAATTTCTCCGAGATTATTAGACTTCTGTAAAACGTTACAAATCGTCGCTCCCTGGCAGTGGTGTTTGGAGGCTCAAAGAAGGTCCCTTAGACGAAGTCCTCGACCCCGTGCCCAGCCCTACAGAAACAGGTCAATAAACAGTAAATACACACAGGGGCCGGTGGTGACTGAGAGCTGAGGAGCAGCTCGAGGAGACCGAGCACCTGTGTCTGTGCAGCACGTGGGGATGCGCTATTCAGATGCCTGGAGCGACCCCAGGGCCCAGGAAGCCCGGGACCCTGCATGTCTCCGCGTTTCCTTAGCAGCACAGGTCTGCGCGGCTCCCATGGCGCCCACCACCTCACCTCTCCACGCACCGACACACACAGGGAGCGACCCCAGCGCCCGGGAGGCCCGGGACCCTGCATGTCTCCCCTCTCCCTGAGCAGCACAGGTGTGCGCACCGAAAGACGCAGGTCCCTCCTCGGCGGCCTTCAGGAAGCAGCTGCGGCCGTACGGAGCTCACACCGGCGCGGGACGGACACCGACCAAGGAGGCACACTTCCGCTTCCGGTGAGCAAGAGAAGGCTTCCGTGCCGGATTACAGAGCGCTCCACTCCGGTCCGTGGGCTTCAGTGGGTCCCGGTAGTGTTCGGGATCTGCCAACGGTTGTCCTTTTAACCTCTTTATTGCCCCAAAAGAGCTGTTTTAGACCTTTTTATTTCCAAAGAACCTATGAAAATGAATACCCCAGACATACTGTGTGCTGGCTTATGTAATCGTTGTCTGTCTTTAGAATGCCGCAATTCACTGAATATACAGGAAATTTAAGGCCCCCAAAGCCTATTTTTGCTTCCGTCTTTCATTACCTCAGAGTAATTGTGGCCTTATTTACTCTTCAGGAAGTTAGACCACTTTGTCCCAAACTTTATCACACAAACAAATCACATATGGATCTTAATAAAATACAGATTCTGATTCTGTAGGTCTGGCGTGGGGCCCCAAAACCTGCGTTTGTGATAAGCTCTCAAGTAGTGCTGGCGCTCCTGGAACATAGACCACACTTGGAATCACGAGGCATTAGTGATTAGAATTACTAAAATGGAATTTATTTATGGAGGAGACATTTTCCTGACGGTAGTGAAAGACACGGTGCACAAATGTCTTCTTGGTGTGTAAACTGACTTCCATCCCTGACGCCAGTTAGTAGCAGGCAAGGTCTTTATGGGTGTGAAGATGATGAACTTAGTGGAGACTGGCCCTCACAACAGTTGGGAGAAATGAAACTCCACAGATATATAAGGAAACCCTGGTGGCGTAGTGGTTACCTGCTACATCTGCTAACCAAGAGGTCGGCAGTTGGAATCCACCAGGCACTCCTTGGAAACTCTATGGGGCAGTTCTATTCTGTCCTATAGAGTCACTATAAGTCGGAATCGACTCCAGGGCAATGGGGTTTTTTTTTACTTTTTTTTTTTTTTTCTCTCTCCCACTCCCAGCCCCTCGCCCCTCCCCGGATTAACCTGTTCTCTATAACATATTTGTAAGGGTTTCCAGCCTGGGAGTAGCAACTGGCAGGAGGCACGTAGGACAGTTTACCTTCTTTCCAGGAAATCAGAAAGTGCTGCTGGGAGGGAAGGACATTTGAAATGCAAATAGACAACACAGAATTGAAGGGAGGAGGGGGTTTGAGGCATTCAGATCATAGAGGAGATAGGGAGGACACTGGAGGCTCCAAGGTGATGCTACAAGTAGCTATGCCACTTCCATTAGGTGGAGATGGGTTTCATGACCCACTAAGTATGCACATACACAGAAGAAAACACCTTTGTTTCTACATCTGGCCCCATATGACATGTTTATGACCTTTTCCCCCTCTTTATAAAGCTATTGTGAATAGTGCTGCTATGAACGTTGGTATACAAGTCTCTTGAGTCTTTGCGTTTAAGTCTTTTGGGTACATACCTAGGAGTGGAATTGCTAGGTCATGTGGTAGTTCTATTTTTAGTTTTTCTAAGGAACTGCCACCATACTTTTCCATACCTGTTGTACTATTTTCCATTCCCCCCAACAATGGGTAAGGGCTCCAATTTCCCCCACATCCCCGCCAACAACTATTATTTTTTATCTTAGCTATCCTAGTGGGAGTGAAATGGTATCTCATTGCGGTTTTGATTTGCTTCTCTCTGATGGCTATGAAGATTTCTTAACCTATATGAGAAGCATACTCCTATTCACTATCTTGGAATGATTTTCATACAGTCTCTTGCATTTATGATTATATTGTTTCTGTATTTTTTTTTTCCCTAGTCATGTGCTCTAGCAGACAAATACACAGCAAATATGAAATGTTCAATGCTTCTTTCGGTTGAGTGCTACCTGGTCGTGTTACTTGCTTTGCTTGATAAATTCATGAATATTTTTTATTGCTATTTTGTTTCAGGTTTTCCCATATATGCAATTAATGGGAATAATCACTGGTTTTGTGTCTTGCTGTTGCAGTTATTGCACTGTTGTCTTTTATATCTTTTTGAGATCATCAGATGCCTTTAGAAAATTCACTGACATGTCTTCTTTTCGTGTGCCTTCAGATCATTTTTAATGAAAGTAAATAAATTTCCTGAGATTATAAAACAACAATGTTGGCAACATGTTCTCTGTGGGATGTAAATTTGGTTGATGACTAATTTCTTCTATTGTACATTTTAATCAAGTGTGTAGAAACTGTTTTTGAAATCCTCATACCTTACGGAAATTATATTCAGATACAGGCATTTTATTAGTATATTGTTGTTGTTAGGTGCCGTCGAGTCGGTTCCGACTCATAGCGACCCTGTGCACAACAGAACGAAACACTGCTCGGTCCTGCACCATCCTCACAATTGTTGTTATGCTTGAGCCCACTGTTGCAGCCACTGTGTCAGTCCACCTCGTTGAGGGTCTTCCTCTTTTCCGCTGAGCCTGTACTCTGCCAAGCATGATGTCCTTCTCCAGGGACTGATCCCTCCTGACAACATGTCCAAAGTATGTAAGATGCAGTCTTGCCATCCTTGCCTCTAAGGAGCATTCTGGTTGTACCTCTTCTAAGACAGGTTTGTTCGTTCTTTTGGCAGTCCACGGTATATTCAATATTCTTTGCCAACACCACAATTCAAAGGCGTAAAATCTTCTTCCATCTTCTTCATTGTCCAGCTTTCACATGCACAAGACCCTAAATATGACCTTGAGTATATCTGATATTACTATACAGACATTGCAAAATAATGCAGATATACCTAAGATGGAGTCTTGTTGAACAGATGTCAAGGATGTTGAACTGATGTGTATTGTGGGTACAAAATTAGGTTGAGAGTCTAGGTTTTCAAGCTAGGGGTGGGAGCACAGGAGAAGATGGCACCATTGGAAACCCAAATTTGATGGAAGGGCTCATTAAGTAAATATATTATCTCATCAAAATATTGGGTTCAACCTAAAGGCATTTCTGAGATCCCGTTGGTTGTTAATTTAGTGTTTATCTGCCTCTCTCCTGCCAGACACTTCCTTGATGTGGAACCAGGAAACCACACAGGGCTTCCAGTGTTTTCCCCCCTGGAACTTTCTGGGAAACCTGGTGGTGTGTAGTGGTTAAGAGCTATGGCTGCTAACAAAAAAAGTAAGCAGTTGGAAACTACCAGGCTCTCCTTGGAAACTGTACGGGCAGTTCTACTGTGTCCTATAGGGCCACTATGAGTCAGAATTTGCTTGACAGCAACGGGTTTTTTTTTTCTTTTCTTTTTTTCTGGGACTTTCTGAGGCCATTCTTTTGGTTTGTTCCTGTCCATGTACCTGACCACTGTGCTTGGAAACCTGCTCATCTACCTGCCATCACCTTGGAGTGCAGTCTCCACATGCCTGTGAACTACTACTTCTCCAACCTGTCCTTTTCTGACAATCGTTTCACCCCCGCTGACCTTTCACAGATGCTGCTGAACATCCAGATGGAGAAGTGTTGTTACCTATGCAGGCTGCATCACACACATGTGGTTTTTCACAGTTTTGGACTTTTACACTACTTGCTCCTGACCATGATGACTTATGACTGGTATGTAGATATCTGTCACACCCTGCACTACAAAGTCATTGTGAACCTATAGCTTGTCAGCATGCTGAGGGCCCTTCCAAAGAGTTGGACTGTACTGCTGTTTTCAGTCTGTGCAGTCATTAAAATCCCACATTATTTCTGTGAACTCTCTGAGATCCTCAGCCTCACCTGCTCCAACATCTTTATCAATAATGTGACAGGTGTCAGGGGCTTTTTCTCTCTCTCTGGGATTCTTTTCTCATATGCATGAGTTGTTTCTCCTGTCCTGCACATCTCAAGAGAGGGAGGGAAGTGTCTTTAAAGAAAGACACAATCCTCACTAGGAAACTAGATCATGCATTACGGTCCATCCATGCAATACATACCATTAGCTGTTAGAGAGAGAGGCCAATCCCCCATGTGCTGTGTGGAATGATTTCCAAGACATATTAAGTGAAAAGGGCAAGAAAGTCAGGTGCAAACAATATGTACGGTAATCTACTATTTCTGTAGATAAGTCATTTGTGTTTGTATACGCATGGAATATCTCTGGATACACAAGGAAATGATAACAAGGATTCCTCTGGAAAGGATGCTTGAGGTCAAGAATGAGAGGCTTTTCATTGTATACCCTGTACTATTTGCGTATTTAATTTTTATTGTGCCTTAAGTGAATGTTTACATACAAAAATTCATAAACACCTTGCTATATACGCCTAATTGCTCTCCCCCTAATGAGACAGCACATTCCTTCCCTCCTCTATTTCTTTTCATGTCCATTCAGCCAGCTTCTGACCCTCTCTACCCTCTCATCTCCCTTCAGACACGTGATGCCAACGTAGTCTCGTGTCTACTTGACCCAAGAAGCTCATTCTTCACCACTATCACCATCTATCCCATAGTCTAGCCCAATCCGTCTGAAGAGTTGGCTTTAGGAATGGTTCCTGTCTTGGGCTAACAGAAGGTCTGGGGACCATGACCTCCGGAGTCATTCTAGTCTCAGACCATTAAGTCTGGTCTTTTTATGAGAATTTGGGGTCTGCAACACACTGCTCTCCTGCTCCCTCAGGGGTTCTTTGTTGTGTTCCCTGTCAGAGCAGTCACCTGTTGTGGCTGGGCACCATCTAGTTCTGCTCTCAGGCTGATGGAGTCTCTGGTTTATGTGGCCCTTTCTGTCTCCTGGGCTCATAATTACCCTGTGTCCTTGGTGTTCTTCATTCTCCTTTGTTCCAGATGGGTTGAGACCAATTGATATATCCTACACAGCCACTTGCTGGCGTTTAAGACCCCAGACACCATTAAGTATTTATTTCTAATCATGGGTATTGTCTTAGTCATCTAGTGCTGCTATAATAGAAATACCACAAGTGGGTGACTTTCACAAAAATTTATTCTCTCACAGTGTAGGAGGCTAGAAGTCTAAATTCAGGGCACCAGCTCCAGGGGAAGGCTTTCTTTCTCTGTTGGCTCTGGAGGAAAGTCCTCGTCACTAGTCTTCCCCTGGTCTAGAAGCTTCTCTGCATAGGGTCCTCAGGTCCAAAGTATGTGCTCTGCTCCCGATGCTGCTTTCTTGGTGGTATGAGGTCCCGTGTCTTCCTGCTTGCTTCTCTTTTATATCCCAAAAGAAGATTGGCTCAAGATCCCAATCCAATCTTGTAGCTTGAGCCCTGCCTCATCAACGTAACTGCTGCTAATCCCATCTCATCAACATCACAGAGACAGGATTTACAACACATAGGAAATCACATCAGATGACAAAATGGTGGACAATCACACAATACTGGGAATCATGGCCTAGCCAAATCGATACACATATTTTGGGGGGACACAATTCAATCCATTGCAGGTATGTATTTCTTTTTCCAAATATAAAAAATAAGAATAATACAAGAAATATAAAAAAAAGGACAGTCCACCGGTTAGTTCTCTGCCCTACCCTGAAATTGAGGTTTTATGTTGTTGCTGTTGTTTGTAAACATATATGCGTGCAGTGCAATACATTGATTTTGTGTGGACTTTCTTGGTGCACTCTTGTAACCAAATGATCATGCAAGACCATGCTAATATAGTATATGGAACCCTAATGAAGGGATTGATTAGTTTTGCCATCCTTCTTCCTGAGAGACAGGAAGACGAGGATCTCACCACCAGCAAGGAAGAATAGCCCAGAGCAGAGCACATCCTTTCGACTCAGGATCCCTGTGCCAAGAAGCTCCTGGAACGAGGGGACAGAGAAAGAGCTGTAACACCAAAGACGGCAAGCAGTGGCATGTCAGAGAAACAGCGGGAGGAGAGATTGGTAGGAGATGGCACAGTGGGCTTCTTGGCTGAGTGCCTTCAGACAGGGAGCTTGCTGGCAGAACAGGGTGCCTATGAACACTTGGTGTAGCTAGGTTTGGTGACCCATAGAGCTAGGGCTGAGCGCCTTCTGGTTGAGGCTTACTGCCGGAGTGGGTAAGAGAGCTTTGTGACACTTGCCTGAACAGGGCAGAGGCCGAGGGGCCAGAGAAAGGCATGCCTGCAGGCAAAGCAAGAGGCCGTCCTGATGGAGGAACTGTCTCCTGAGTGTTTCTGAACCTGAAATGTAACCTGTTTGTTCCCTAATAAACCCCGTAATTGTGAGTATTGTCTCTGAGTTGTGTGTGGCCACTGCAATGAATTATTGAACACAGGAGAGAAGTAAAGAGTGCTGTGGAAGGGATGGTTGGTGTCAGAATTGGTAAAAACTGGGGAGAGAGGAGGCATTTCTGAGCTCTGCCTCAGAGGAATCAGCCTTGGGCTGTTGATCTCGATTCTCCTACCCCTTGTAAAAATAAGGATATCAGATGCCACCCCCACTCCATTTTTACCATATATAATGCGACACTTCTGAACTTAACATTTTTCACGTGTACAATTTAGTAACATCAATTATATCAATCACGTTGTACAACCATCACCAATATCCATTGTCAAATTTTCCATCACCATAAACAGAACAAACTCCATGCCTGTTATGAGTATGAGTTGACTGGAAGGCAACTTTTTTTTTTTTGTTGGTGGGATAGGCTGGTATAGCAGAAGGTCAGGATGATGGAAGGTCTGACAGTCACATCGGCATTGACCAGGGACACAGTGTAGAGCCTGAGTGATGTAATCATCCTGGAACTTCTACTTGGTGAGTTCCACTAGCAGAAAGGAAGCTGCATGTGGTTTCTTCTATTAATTTTACAGTGTCCTCTGTGATTTGCCTGCTTGCTATATCTGGATCTCCTCTCTACATCAGGGGTCAAGACTATACAGCCCCAGGCCATATATGCCCAACAGCTACTTTTGTAAACACTGTGTTATTGAAACATGGTCATGACCATGCATGGACTCATTGTCTACAGCTGCTTTCGAGCTACAATGGCAGAGTTAAGTCTTTGCAAAGGAGAAAATACGGTCTGCAAAGCCTAAAATGTTTACTGTGTTCCTTTACAAAAACCTTTGCTGAGCCTTGCTCTAAGTCACCGTCCAGAACAGATTTTATGTCCAAAGTAGACTTTGTAATTAGAAAGGAATGAATACCCTACCTGTGTATGTAACTGAAAACCTGTCGTGTCAGTTTAAATATGTGAATGTGCTTACCTCAGATAGTTCCAACGAATGACTGCACCAGAGGGAACATGTACCATGAAAACGCTTTGTCAAAAATGAGCCTTTCTTCCCTTTACCCTTCCATTTCTTCTAGAATATATCTGCAGGGTTCAAAACAGAAGTCAGGAGCAAGAGGGACAAGATGGCGGCAAAGAATAGCACCCTCGCGATCCCCCACAACAATGACAAAGAAAACCAGTGAAACCTGTGAAATGAGCAATCTAAGAACTCTGAACAACGTGTGAAGGACTGGAGAACCAGGCTGAGCACCAAGTTAGGAGAAAGTTGAAGCAGGACCACAGCACTGTAGGGATTCATGGACCATCTGCACCCTACTCACTGCCCAGCTCAATGTGGCCACTTTGAGATGGCTACAGACAGCAGGAGCTTTATTAATAATTACCAAAAAGCCCAGGAGGGAGCAAAACTGATGACTCAGTCTGAGACAGGCCTAGAAGAAGCGACAAGGTGGGCAAAGTATGTTCTCAGACTAGGCAGACCTGAGAGAGAAGGGCACAGGAGCGCAACATAGATTTGAGTCCCAGAAATCCAGCTGGAGTAAACTGCTACCTACTGGCCTGGGGGACCTTACAAGCAAAAAGCAGGAAGGATGGAGTGTGCACCCCTGGAGATGGGGGGGGAACACAAGATAAATATAACAGCGCAGGCGTGGGCAGGGGCAGGATAGGGCAAGGAATAGGACCCAGGATTAATGAGCAACCTCGGGACCGCAACCCACTGTGAAATACTTAACACCCCTTTCCTCTGCCACCTGAGAAATGGCCCATGCCTCAACCCAAGAGCCACTGCCAAACATTTTTTTAGACACACTCTTTTACATCAAGAGTTGTATCTATTTCTCCTTGAATGAATCTCCAGATAAGTCTTCACCAACAGGAGGCTCATTCAGTTAGATAAATATGGAAACAAGGCTCAGATATACAGGCAGAAGTTGGAGGGCACTTTTCCCAAAAGTGGTTGCCACAGGAATATAACACAGATGTTTCCCAGTCTGGGTGTGAGTTATCCAAATGGGAATTTTAAGCTCTGAATGTTTCAGGGTTTCTGAGATTAGTGGCAACTCCAGACAACTGGCATAGCCAGAAAAGAAAAAATTCTCTTTGGAAGAAGAAAAATTATATCTTCAAATTATGTCTTTAAAACATCTAGCATATTAAGAGCTGTTGATTCTTGGCAACAAATATATGAGCAATTGCACTTTTAGTTTATGTTAAAAACTGTTCGAAATAATAACAAAACCTAATGAATATAATATCTGTCACAGAACAACAAATTATCGGGAACACGGGGAATGAACTAGCATAGACAATAGAAACAGACACACAGATGTAAAACGCCTATGCTTCCGCGGTCATAAAGATAAAAGGCAGGAACTGGAAACAGTAACAAACGACAGTATAGTACCAAAAGGAACTAGCCAAAAATTCTGTACCGAAACACAGAGGTACAAAACTAGAGGGTGTAAATGGATTTAATATTATTTGATACACAGCAGGTTGTAGGTTCCACAAACTTAAAGTCCTTCAGACTGCCAAGCAGGCAGACACCAGCTGCAAGTTTGTAAGTCTGAATGACTCCCAACTTCTGATCTGCTAGCTAAAAGTCTGAAGAGGTCCCTCTAACCCCCTTAGAATACCAGCCTCAAGATCAGGAGTCCCCAGCCCCCTTACTTTTGAGCCTCCTTTCTGTTCAATAAATCACTGGAATGACTCACAGAATTCACAAAAAGGCCATCTTTATAAAAGCTTAAATATAACAAAAAAGGATATAAATGAAGAGATACATAAGGCAAGGTCTGGGAGGGTCCCAGTGCAGAGCTGCCATGTCCCCAGGACATATTACCCTCCACATGAATGGATGTTCCTCACCAAACAGGTAGCTCCCTTTAGTCTCTGACTTCTGCACTTTTATGGGCCAGTTTTGCAGGAAAGCTAAATTATGCCTCAACAGGTTATCACAAGGCCACTGGGTGGTCCCTTTGATCTTAACCCACTGCCGTTGAGTCGATTCTGACTCATAGTGACCCTATAGGACAGAATAGAACTGCCCCATAGAGTTTCCAAGGAGCGCCTGGCAGATCCGAACTGCTGACCTCTTGGTTAGCAGCCGTAGCTCTTAACCACTACGCCACCTCTGATCTTACCCACCCTTATTCATCAACCTCACCAACAGTAGGCTTTAAGGAACCTTGAACAATGACCAAAATGCTTTCAGCAAGGTGGTTCATCTTCTCACAGTCAGCAATTCTAAAACCATTTTATGTATATTCTAAGATTCATCAAATTGATGTATTGTGGGTTATGAGAACCAGCACCATTATTATCAGAGAAGTGAGTAACATATAAAGTAAGGGAAAAGGCTAAAACGAACCCTGTGGTGTTGCATTCCAATCAGAGATATGGGTATGATCTCGTGGTTTTTGAAATATACATAGGCAATACTAACAGAAATAGGTATAAATATGTGTCTTTCTGTGTATATACACAAACGCATATATTTCCTAGCTCTTTTCACTGTGAGGACCAAGGAGCAATAACTTTATCTAATGCCCAGATCTTTGTTTCTTAAAAAGGAAACAGAGTTTCTTGGAGAAAAGACTGATTCCAGGGCTTGTGCAGGAAAAGGACAAGATGAACCTTGACCCTGGAGGAAAGTCATGTTCCAATAACAGGGACACATCAAAAAAAAAAAAAAAAAAATACAGGAACCTACTTAAGAAAGCTCTGAATAATCAAATCTGAGACAATTTGAGCAAGATAAAATAATGATAATAATATGGATTATAGTATTTATTAAATTGGCATAAACAATAAATAAAGGGGAGAGAAGGGAGAGCTATTCTTTGCAGAAATCCCATTGATAAACATAGACTAAATGACTGGAACAGAAAACACCATTTGGTAAATATCCAGTCATAATAATCGGTGGTAACAATTATCAATGGGTAATTTTTTTACTAAAATTAGTAGGCTAAAGTTTGATGAAAAACAGAATATTTGCACAATCTCAAATTATCACCGTATGTGAAACTTACTAATTCTAAATGATAAAAGTTAACTTTACAATAGGAAAAAATGGGAGGAAATGTGGTAAGTATGGAAACAGTACACTATTAAACCACATACGAGTTCAGTGTACATCCACTTCTCACTTACTGACATGGTTAGTTTCCAAAGACCAGGCCACTATGGGAAAATAAGCCTTATTCAAAAATTAAGGCCTCTGGAACCAAACTCCCAAAGCATATCAATACACAGATACCAAACCACTGAGAATCATGATCCAGCCATTTTGACACATAACATCATCAAGCACCTTCAGTATTACTCTCACCTTGCACCTCACCAGTCTTTACTGCCAGACATACATCATTAATATGCAAAAAAGTTGGACAGTAGGTTTTTTACTGTCATAAAAGTGAAGTGTCAGAAAGAAGACAGTAAGTGAGAAGTAGGTATATTTATTGTATGCAAAATAACATCAATAAAACGTTAAAAAATGTAAAACCACACGTGCGTGCTCAAGGCTTTTCCATGCAGCCTTATTTGTAACAGCCAAAGACTTTTAGAAAGGTAAAATTCAGCAAGGACTAAGAAAGTAACCAACACTGACTGATGAGTAAAGCCTCGCAGTTAAAACTGCCACTTCTCCCAAAGGCACAAAGTAGCTCTAATGACCCCTTCCTTGAGTTAATATTCTTTCATACTCACTGAGTAATTCTGTTCTTTAAGCCCAGACTTTGGGAAATTGGTTATTTGAAATCATAGCAGGAAAAATGAAACATCCCACTTTTGAGTAGTCTCCCCACTGTGAGTTCTTATATGTCTAGTGAGGTGTGAGGCCTGACTGAAAGCTTTCCCACACTGTTTACATTCATAAGGCCGCTCTCCACTGTGAGTTCTTGTATGCGTAGTGAGGCTTGAGGAATCACAAAAGGCTTTCCCACATTCCTTACATTCATAAGGCCTCTCTCCACTGTGTGTCCTTATATGTGTAGTGAGGGATGAGGCCTGGCTAAAGGCTTTCCCACATTCCTTACATTCATAGGGCCTTTCTCCTGTGTGAGTTCTTATATGTGAAGTCAGGGCTGAGGAATGACTGAAGGCTTTCCCACATTCCTTACATTCATAAGGTTTCTCTCCACTGTGAGTTTTTATATGTGTAGTCAGATGTGAGGACTGACTAAAGGTTTTCCCACATTGCTTACATTCATAAGGCCGAGCTCCACTGTGAGTTCTTATATGTGTAGTGAGGTATGAGGCCCGATTAAACGCTTTCCTACATTCCTTACATTCATAAGCCCTCTCTCCACTGTGAGTTCTTATATGTCTAGTGAGGGCTGAGGCTTGACTGAAGGCTTTCCCACATCCCTTACATTCATAAGGCCTCTCTCCACTGTGAGTTCTTATATGTGTAGTGAGTGCTGAGGAACAACTAAAGCCTTTCCCACATTCCTGACATTCATAAGGTCTCTCTCCACTGTGAGTTTTTATATGTGTAGTGAGGTATGATGCCCGACTAAAGGCTTTCCTACACTGCTTACATTCATAAGGCCTAACTCCACTGTGAGTTCTAACATGTTGAGTGAGGAATGAGGCGCGACTAAAGGCTTTCCCACATTGCTTACATTCATAGGGCCTCTCTCCTGTGTGAGTTCTTATATGTGTAGTGAGGGCTGAAGAACAACTAAAAGCTTTGCCACATTCCTTACATTCATAAGGTTTCTCTCCACTGTGAGTCCTTATGTGTGTAATAAGGGATGAGGCCTGACTAAAGGCTTTCCCACATTCCTTACATTTATAAGGCTTCTCTCCACTGTGAGTTCTTATATGTGTAGTGAGGTGTGAGGCCTGACTGAAGGCTTTCCCACATTCCTTACACTCATAAGGCCTCTCTCCACTGTGAGTTTTTATATGTTTAGTGAGATGTGAGGAACACCTAAAGGCTTTCCCACATTCCTCACATTCATAAGGCCTTTCTCCACTGTGAGTTCTTGTATGCTCAGTGAGGTGTGAGGAACAAATAAAGGCTTTCCCACATTCCTTACATTTGTAAGACTTATCTCTGCTGTGAAATTTTTTACGTAAAATGAAGGATGAAGTACAACTACAGGTGTTACAACATTCTTTACATTCATACTTATGATCTCTCAAGTGTGTCCAAACGGATGAGCAACTACAGAAATCTTTCCTACATTTGTTACATTCAGGTCGATTCTCACCAATGAGTGTCGTCACAGGATTCTTAAGGGTTGAGATACAAATGAAGTCCTTCCCAGAAACCTTACATTTACATGATTTCTTTCCATTAAGAGCTCTCATAGGAGTGGCCAGGTGAGAAGGGCAATTGCTGGCTTCTCCACATTCCTTACGCTGACAGGTATTGCATCCCGTGTGAGATCTGCCATGATGGTTATGTGATGAGTGATCCATGAAGGCTTTTCCACACTCACAGCATTCAATAGGATTTGCTTCTGGAGAATTTCTTTTTAGCACAGTAACATTTGGAGTCCGGCTGAGAGTATTCCCACACTGATTGCCTTCATTACGTTCACAGTGGTTCTCTATTCTATGATTTCTGTTAAAAATAGGCAAGACGCTGTTGGAAATAAATTTGTTCCATTTCATCATTATCAAACACAGTGAACATGCACAGTTTTGGCCCTGACTTGTCTCATGTTTTATACGTTGAATCATCTAGTTTCTAAAATATGTGCCTTTCTGATAATTGTGTCTAAGTGAAATATGCTTCAAATACTTGATATGTGACTCAGATTTATGAAAATGTTATATTGTGAAAATTCTCTGAACACATAATATTACAGCTAGGTTTACATATATTGCTGGTGTTAGATTCCATCGAATTGCTTTCAACTCATAGGAACGCCATGTAAAACAAAATGAAATATTGACTTGTCCTGCAATATCCTCATTGCTTTGTTTTAGCCCACTGTTGCAGCCACTGTGTCAATCCATCTCATTGAGGGTCTTCCTTTCACTCTCCACCTTACCAAGCATTATATATATAACTGCTCCTCGCTTATAGACATGGTTAGGTTCCAAAGAACAGGATGTTATGCAAACACTGGCGTTATGTGAAAATTACGGTAGCTTAGGCCTAACCAGGAATGTGTTTCAGTGTTTATTTTAGCCGAGTACTCTCAATGTGCAAGAGATGCTCTGAAACGGCCAAATGACAGCATTACGAAACTGCCAAACCAAATGGAATCATGGTTCAGCCAAGCTGACAAACAACCTTAACTGTCACAGCCAGCATTACTGTCGCATCGCACCTCGACATTCGTTACTTCCAGATATACATCGTCGACGCACGAAATAGTAGAATAGAAGATTTTATGCTACTGTTGGAAATACAAGGTAGTCAATAAGCAAGAAAGTGTGCAAACATATATATATGTGTGTGTATAAGTATACAATGTCACAACACCTTAGGACTTTTCTCCTGAAGCACTGTTTTCCCTTGTATGAATAATTACTCACCTCAAATGTCTCCTCTGGTTCTTACTCTGATCTTTATTGCCATGCAATTCAGGGCTTTCTCCTAACATGGAGGACCATGTTTTATTCTTAATAAATTGTATCATTATATCTTCAGTGGATGAGTTTTCTTCATTACCATTTAGAGAGACTGACCCAATAATTCAAGTTGAGGTTCACAATATGAAACAAAAAGGAAAAGAATCATTAGGGGAAAAAAAGGCTGTTGTGAACGAAGAAAGACTTAATCGTATTTCACTGTTTGAGCACTTTGGCAATGGTTACAAAAGGAATGCCCTTGAAAATACTTCCATTGGCGTTGACAGCGATGGCAACATGAGTAGGTGTCATTAGGAGAGCTAACAGAAAGATGGTGAACACAATGCAGATGCAATACTAAAAGCAGAAAAGAGTCTCCACGGCTGTAAGTGTGAGAGGATTGCTAACATCAGAAAACGAAGCTCAGGTAACTGAGAAGTTGTGTCCTAAACCCAAAAGAGACTTCTCTCGCTGACCAAGTGAAATGTAATTCCCTCCATACAGGGTGGCCCTTCACAAATTCTGGCTTTCCTGGTGCTTCCCAATACACTGCACCTGGATGAGAACTATCTCCACTGTCCTCAGATCTTCCCCTTTTTGCTCTGGGAAGACAAATGTGTAGAGCTGACATGGTGCTCATGGAGACATGCGCACCATGAAAGAAGACAGTGACGAGCAATGAACATCTTGACGCTGAGCCAACACTTTGCTCTTCAGAGTCTCTGAAGAAAGACAGGTGTGAGTTTATTTACTGCAAAATAATCACGTCAGGCTTGCAATAAACACAGTAAAACTCTCTACAAGGTCTCAAACCACAAATCTCTCAGTGCCTCAGAGTGACCCTTGAAACCAATGTTTACACTTAGAACACCTGAAGAGCCTCAGGGCTTTTAATCACAAGAAAAAACTTAAAAAAAAAAAGACAAACCAACAACCCGTTTCCACTGAGTCAATTCCAACTCATAATGGCCCTACAGGACAGAGGAGAACTGCCCCATAAGGTTCCCAAGGAGCAGCTGGTGGATTTAAACTGCCGACCTTTTTTTTTTTTTTTTTTGGTTAGCAGCCGAGCTCTGAATCACTGCACTGACAGAGCCTTAAGTACAAGTGAAATGAAAATTAGGTTTAATACATACAGCTTTATGTTCATGGGGAAACCAGGTTTTGTAAGCTCATTAGACCAGGTGACCATGACTGTTTTATATACCAATTTATTCCCACTCCTTAGCCCAAATATTGAAGAAAAGTCCATGAATAAAATATTTTTGTTCACTAAAAAACAAAACATGCCATTCTTACCTACTGAGGCAAGGTTTCTGAAGGTTTCCATCATCACATCTCTGTAGAGTTTCCTCTGAGCAACATCCAGGAAAGCCCACTCTTCCTGGGTAAAGAGCACGGCCACGTCCTCAACGACCACTGAGTCCTGAAACATCCCACACATTCTATATCAGCAAGGTAGCATGTACTCCACTGTGTACAAGAATGAAGGGTAAGGCTGACAGTCCTGGGGAACCAAGAATTCATAGGGATTTGACACAGCTTATGTGTTCTCCCAAGGTCTACTCCAGGGTATAGCCATCAGCCTGTCCTTCGCTAACTACATTCAGTTCCTCACTGACTGCATCCAGTCTCGCTGACTTCCAACACACTGAAATGACCTCTCTACAGTTTGACTGAGACCAACGGCATTCTTACTCCTCTTGCTTTGTGTTTCAGAACAGTCAGAAAACATACCAAAAATTACAGAATTGCTCTCATTTAGATCATCACTTCCTTGTGAACAAACAATTACACCCCCTTTCAAGATACCCACCAGAACACTCATCACCACAGAAAGCACAGGGTGAAGGCAGGATGAGGTATTAACAACTGGAAAACAGTTCAGGATGGCTATTTCTCCTTTCATCCTTCACAGTCATAGGAGGACCAAGGGCCTGCAAAAACTGGCAGCAAGGCCCTTGGCTGGTCGTATTTTCTTGAACAACTCTAGTAGTTTAGGAGAAGAGAGGTACACCTGCTGAAAATAGAATATTCTTTTGGAGAACTATGAATTTTTACATGTCACTCACCTACTTTTCAAAAACTTGGCTGTTCTGTCATTCTTTCTGTCCCTTTCATAGAGACAGGCAAACATAATAAAAGGTAAAAAGAGCTCAGGTGAGACAGGAAAGAAGAGAATCCAGATCTCCCCACAATTCTCAAATTTCAAAACCTGATGCAACTGTACATCATTAGTAACTGTTCCCCTCAGTAAACACACAGTCTAATGTTTTAAGATGACAAAGAGCACTCCCTCTGTAGAAACAAGCATGCCCTTGTGTTTGTTGACTGACAAGAGGTTTTGTTTTCAGTTTGTAATCACTGTACAACATGACAAACTTAATCAATGTCACCAAGTTATAAACGTGAACGTTGCATCAGCAAACGTTTTTTCACATACAATTTTACCACAAAAAACTTAATTTGTGAGTAAGTTGAAGTACAGCTGGTTTAACTGTTAAATGGTCTACGAAGCCTAGGAAACAGAGACTTACACACCAGCCCTCTAGAGGCTCCACCCCCAAATTCTCTCACATTTGCACCCCTGGAAGGCACACAACCATGACTACCTGAACCCTGACCACTGCAATCTCCTGGTCTGCTAAGAGTGACCTCTGTGAGATAGCACCAATCCACTGGCTTCCCTGCATAATGAGGAGAGAAAAGGTTGGCAAATGATACTTTGGGTGCTAAAACAGGGCAACTTCAGAGTAAAAAGACTTCTCTTGTCAGGAAAGTGGTGAAGTGAGCTGTCTATGTCATCTCTAATCTGTCCTGGTCTTACAGGGTCACGGCAACTTAGAGCTAGAGCCAAAATCCAGAAGTCTGCTCTACTGCAGTGGTCCAGGTTACATAATACAAAGTTATCAAAATCCTAATGTTATACAATAGAGTACTGTGAAAAACTTTGCAAAATTTCTCAACACACTACCTCTGTCATGGATTGAATTATGTCTCCCCCAAAATGTGTGTATTAATTTGGCTGGGCCATGATTCCTGGTATTGTGTGATTTTCCTGTATGCTGTAAATCCTGCCTCTATGATGTTAATAAGGGAGGATGGGCAGCAGTTGTGTTAGTGAGGCAGGACTCAGCCTACAAATTGGATTGTGTTTTGAGGCAATCTCTTGAGATATAAAAGGAAGAAGTAAGCAGAGGGATGGGGGGACCTCATATCACCAAGAAAGCAGTGCTAGGAGCAAAGCGCGTCCTTTGGGCCTGGCGTCCCAGCACAGAGAAACTCCTAGCCTGGGGGAAGATTGATAAGAAGGCCGGCAGAGAGACAAAACTTTTCCCTGGAGCTGACACTCTAAATTTGGACTTTTTGCCTACTTTACTGTGAAGAAATACATTTCTCTTTGTTAAAGCCATCCATCCACATGTGATGTCTCTGTTATGGCAGCACTAGATAACTAAGACACCCTTATTTATCTCTCAGGATTCTCCTAAACAGATATTATTTGAAACAGCTAATCGCTGAGTAAAGTAAGAAATAATCAATCGATCACAGGCGCAATGTCACCCCCATGGAATAATGATGGTCCAGGATCACAATGCAGGTCAATTTGTCTTTGATGCCTAAATTCCTATCAACTCCGTTTCTGTTCACATGCATACAGTTTTGTTGTTATTTTGGCTGTTATTCTCCAATGACACCATGTATGATCTAGAGTCCTGCTGGATACTAGGAAGAGAAAAAAAAAAAAAAAACAAACCCAGTGCCGTCGGGTTGATTCCGACTCATAGCGACCCTATAGGACAGAGCAGAACTGCCCCATAGTTTCCAAAGAGCACCTGGTGGATTCGAACTGCGGACCCTTGGTTATCAGCCGACAGCACTTAACCAGTATGCCACCAGGGTTTCCCTAGGAAGAGGAGAAAAAGGAAATATCCTATTCAATCAGACAACAAGGGGCTAAGACTTCTTCCCTTCAGACTCTTAACTATGGTTACCTTCATTTATTAAAACTGACTTATGTAATGCTGACACAGAGCCTACTTCATGTCAACAAAGCAGATATAGCAGTGAATAATATAGAAATATCACGATGTCCATGGGCTGTGAGTCCTTTGACTGTGGACAGAAAACTTAATAAATACACATATATGTACATACACACACACTCTCATGAGAGCATAACAGTCATTCAAGCTATGTCTGACCACATACACATCGGGGTTTGGCGCACATGCTCCAGATGATAGAGTAAAACAAGAAAAGGAAAGAAAAGTATACAGACTGTTGAAGATGGTATAAGCTGTTTTTGTTTATTCGTGAAATGACCGTCTATACAGGAAATCCCAAAGAATCAAGAAAACCACTCACGAAACTAATAACTGATTGTACCAAAGCTGCAAGATAAAAGATTAATACACAAAACTCAAATGCCTTCCTACATTCCAGTAAAGAACAACTGCAATTTGAAATTAAAAACAGAATAGCATTTACACTGGTAACAATAATGACAAAAATGAAACAGTATAAATGTAATAAAGTATACAAAACATATATATGAAGAAAACTACAAAACTCTTGATGAAAGAATTCAAAGGTTTAAATGAAAGGAGAGCTATTCCATGTTCATGTATGGGAAAACTCAATATTGTTAAGATGCCACCTCGTCCCAAAGTGATCTATACTTTCAATGCAATCCCAATCAAAATCCCAGCAAGTCCTTTTATGAACATTGACAAACTTTTTAACATTTACATGGAAAGTGGAAAGGCTCATAAAAGCCAAAAAAACATTGAAGAAGTAAGTTGGAAAACTGCCACTGCACCACTTCAAGACTAACCTCTGAAGCTACAGTAATCAACACTGTATGGTACTGGCAAAAAAAAAAAAAAAGACAAACAGGTCAATGGAACAGAAGAGAGAACACAGAAATAGATACAAATATAGTCATCTGACCTTGGAGTAAATCAAAAGCAAATGAATGTAGAAAGGATAGCCACTTCAATCAGTGGTGCTGTAACACCTATACATCTACTAGCAAAAAAAAGGTATTTACACAAAGTTCTTACACCTTTAAGAAACATTAACACAGCATAGCCCAAAGACATACATGTCAATGCAAAACTATAAAACTTCAAGAAGACAACCTGGGAGAAAACCTAGATGACCTTGGGTTTGGTGGTGATTTTTTAGATACTACATTCAAAGTGCGACCCATGAGAGGTGGGGACAAGATGGCAGAGTAGTCAGACACTTCCTGTAGTCCCTCTTGCAACGAAGATCCAAAAGAACAAGTCAATCAACTATACAGGACAATCTAGGAGCCCTGAACACTGAAGACAGTGTTGAGGAATCGGACTGAGCAGCAGGGGGAGGGAGAGACGGTTCAGAAGCAGGAAGGAGTTGCCAGACTCAACCTGGCCAATATCGGCACCCTGCAGCTAAATCAGCTGGTGTGAGTGGTGAGGCAAGCAGCGGGGCTCGGGATGCGTGTTCCACACAGGGAGAGAACTAGCAGCGCAAAGTCTGCTCAAACCTCAAGAAGCAGCGAGAAACATCGCTCAATTGGCAAAAGATTAAGTACGAGCATCTAATCTACCACATGGATCGAAAAAAAACCTTTTGGGAAGTAACTCTCTCCCATTTACCCGCCCCCTCCCCGCTCTGCTCCGGGTCCCAGTCCGCTTCAGTGATTGTTGCGCTCCCTGGGCCAGATGTAGGACCCGTCACGCACTCTGAGCCATTCTCCTGGCTTTGGAGAGGGAGCAAATTAATAAGAAAAAATAATCTACCAGCTCCCCTAAGCCAGGATCTCAGGACAGGCACAACCCCTTTAATTAGGCACAAGCATAAGGGGTCCACAGACTTTGAATGCCTTTCACCCCTGCATAGACCTGTGTGGCCCCATTTCAACAGCACAGGCCCTCATTAGCACGGTATAACAGGGTACATACCTGAAGCCTATTTTCATCTGTATCTGCTATAATGGGGAGTAGCAGATTTGTGATATATGACACTTCCCTGCCCATTAAGCAGCGTCCTCACTTACCCACATCAGCGGCCTGATGACTGGTGACTCCACCCACTCCACTGAGCCACCTGTGACAAGGGTCCAAGAATAAGTGGTGACTCCCAGTCCTTACAGCCAACAGCACTGGGTGCCCATACTCTAGCTGCAAAACCCACCTACCTATATGCTCTACATGCTGGTGTAGTGATCAAGTGCTACAGCTGCTAACCAAGAGGTTGGCAGTTCAAATCCGCCAGGCACTCCTTGGAAACTCTTTCGGGCAGTTCTACTCTACCCTATAGGGTCGCTATGAGTCAGAATCAACTCAATGGCAGTGGGTTTGGGGTGGTTTAGAGCAGAATTAAATGAAATAAAGAATAGAAAAAAATTGAAAGAGTTAATAAGACCAAAAGCTGCTTCTTTCAAAAGATCAACAAAACTGATAAACCACTGACCAAACTGACAAACGAAAAACTCCAGAGGAAGAAAATAACCCAAATAAAAAGTGAGATGGGCGATATCACAACAGACCCAACTGAAATTAAAAGAATCATAACAGAATACTACAAAAAACTGTATTCCAATAAATTTGAAAACCTAGAGGGAACGGACAAATTTCTAGAAACACACTACCTAACTAAACTAACACAAACAGAGGTAGAACAACTAAATAAACCCATAACAAAAGAAGAGACTGAAAAGGTAATAAAAACTACCAACAAAAAAAAAAGCCCTGGCCCTGACGGCTTCACTGGAGAATTCTACCAAACATTCAGAGAAGAGTTAATACCACTACTAGTAAAGGTATTTCAGAGCATAGAAAAGGATGGAATACTTCCAAACTCATTTTATGAAGCCACCATATCCCTGATACCAAAACCAGGTAAAGACACCACAAGAAAAGGAAATTATAGAACTATATCCCTCATGAACGTAGATGCAAAAGTCCTCAACAACATTCTAGCCAATAGAATTCAACAACATATCAAAAAAAATAATTCACCATGACCAAGTGGGATTCATACCAGGTGTGCAGGGATGGTTCAACATTAGAAAAACAATCAATGTAATCCATTGTATAAATAGAACAAAAGACAAGAACCACATGATCTTATCAGTTGATGCAGAAAGTCATCCAACAAAGTGCAACACCCATTCATGATAAAAACTCTCAGCAAAATAGGAACAGAAGGGAAATTCCTCGACATAATAAAGGGCATTTATATAAAAAAATTTATTTTCATACAAAGCCAACAGCCAACATCACCCTAAATGGAGAGAGCCTGAAAGCATTCCCCTAGAGATTGGGAACCAGACAAGGATGCCCTTTATCAAAACTCTTATTTGACATTATGTTGGAGATCCTAGCAAGACCCGTTAGGCTAGATAAAGAAATAAAGGGCATCCAGATTGATAAGGAAGAAGTAAAAGTATCTCTATTTGCAGATGACATGATCTTATACACAGAAAACTCTAAAGAATCCTCAAGAAAACTACTGAAACCAATACAAGAGTTCAGCAGAGTATCAGGATACAAGATAAACATACAAAAATCAGTTGGATTCCTCTACACCAACGAAAAGATCATCAAAGAGAAAATCACCAAACCAATACCATTTACAGTAGCCCCCCAAAAGATAAATACTTAGGAATAAATCTTACCAGAGATGTAAAAGACTTATACAAAGAAAACTGCAAGAAACCAAAAGAGACCTACATAAGTGGAAAAACATACCTTGCTCAAGGATAGGAACACTTAACATTGTAAAAATGTCTATTCTACCAAAACAAATCTATACATAAAATGCACTTCCGATCCAAATTCCAATAACATTTTTTAATGAGATGGAGAAACAAAACATCAACTTCATATGGAAAGGGACGAGGCCCTGGATAAGTAAAACATTACTGAAGAAGAAAGAGCAAAGTGGGAGGCCTCATGAACCAGAGACTACATCATCCTGAGACCAGAAGAACTAGATGGTGCCTGGCTACAACCGATGACTGCCCTGACAGGGAATACGACAGAGAACCCCTGAGGGAGTAGAAGAGCAGTGGGATGCAGACCCCTAATTCTCATAAGACCAGACTTAATGGTCTGACTGAGACTAGAAGGACCCCAGCAGTCATGGCCCCCAGACCTTCTGTTGGCCCAGAACAGGAACCATTCCCAAAGCCAACTCTTCAGACATGGATTGGACTGGACAATGGGTTGGAGAGGCATGCTGTTGACGAGTGAGCTTCTTGGATCAGGTGGACACTGGAGACTATGTTGGCATCTCCTGCCTCAAGGGGAGATGAGAGGGTGAAGGGAGTTAGAAGCTGGCGAAATGGACACGAAAAGAGAGACAGGGGGGAAAGACTGGGCTGTCTCATTAGGGGGAGAGTAATTGGAAGTGCGTAGCAAGGTGTACACGGGTTTTTGTGTGAGAGACTGACTCAATTTGTAAACTTTCACTTAAAGCAGAATAAAAATTATATTAAAAAAAAATGGCAGGCCTCACACACTACCTGATTTGAGAACCTATTATACCACCACGGTGGTCAAGACAGCCTGGTACTGGTACAACAACAGATACATAGACCAGTGAAACACAAATTCATCCACCTATGAGCAGCTGATATTTGACAAAGGTCCAAAGTCTGTTAATTGAGGTAAATACAGTCTCTTTAACAAACGATGCTGGTATAACTGCATATCCACCTGCTAAAAGTGAAACAAGATCCATACATCACACCACGCAAAAAAAAACTAAAAAAAATGGATCAAAGACCTAAATATAAAATCTAAAACCATAAAGGTCGTGGTAGAAAAAAAAGGAATAACACTAGAAGCCCTAATACATGGCATAAACAGAATACAAAACATTACTAACAATGCCCAAACACCAGAAGAGAAACTAGATAACTGGGAGCTCCTAAAAATCAAATACTTACGCTCATCAAAAGACTTCACCAAAAGAGTGATGGAGAAACAAATCACCAACTTCATATGGAAGGGAAAGAAGCCTCGGATAAGTAAAGCATTACTGAAAAAGAAGAAGAAAGTGGGAGGCCTCACTCTACCTGATTTCAGAACCTATTATACAGCCACAGTAGTCAAAACAGCCTGGTACTTGTACAACAGTCACATAGACCAGTGGAACAGAATTGAGAACCCAGATATAAATCCATCCACATATGAGCTGCTGATATTTGACAAAGGCCCAGTGTCAGCTAATTGGGGAAAAGATAAGTCTTTTTAACAAATGGTGCTGGCATAACTATATATCCATTTGCAAAAAAATGAAACAGGACCCATACCTCACACCATGCACAAAAACTAACTCCAAGTGGATCGAAGACCTAAACATAAAGACTAAAACGATAAAGATCATGGAAGAAAAAATAGGGACAACCCTAGGAGCCCTAATACAAGGCATAAACAGAATGCAAAACATTACCAAAAATGATGAAGAGAAACCAGATAACTGGGAGCTCCTAAAAATCAAACACCTATGCTCATCTAAAGACTTCACCAAAAGAGTAAAAAGACCACCTACAGACTGGGAAAGAATTTTTGGCTATGACATCTCTGACCAGCGCCTGATCTCTAAAATCTATAGGATTCTGTCAAAACTCAACCACAAAAAGACAAACAACCCAATCAAGAAGTGGGCAAAGGATATGAACATACATTTCACTAAAGAAGATATTCAGGCAGCTAACAGATACACGAGAAAATGCTCTCGATCATTAGCCATTAGAGAAATGCAAATTAAAATGACGATAGATTCCATCTCACTCCAACAAGGCTGGCATTAATCCAAAAAACACAAAATAATAAATGCTGGAGAGGCTGCGGAGAGATTGGAACTCTTATACACTGCTGGTGGGAATGTAAAATGGTAAACCACTTTGGAAATCTATCTGGCGTTATCTTAAAAAGTCAGAAATAGAACTTCCATACAACCCAGAAATCCCACTCCTTGGAATATACCCTAGAGAAATAAGAGCCTTCACACAAACAGAAATATGCACACCCATGTTTATTGCTGCTCTGTTTACAATAGCAAAAAGCTGGAAGCAACCAAGGTGTCCATCAATGGATGAATGGGTAAATAAATTGTGGTATATTCACACAATGGAATACTACGCATCGATAAAGAACAGTGACGAATCTGTGAAACATCTCATAACATGGAGGAACCTGGAAGGCATTATGCTGAGCAAAATCAGTCAGAGGCAAAAGGACAAATATTGTATAAGACCACTATTATAAGATCTTGAGAAATAGTATAAACTGAGAAGAACACATACTTTTGTGGTTACAAGAGGGGGAGGGAGGGAGGGTGGGAGAGGGTTTTTTACTGATTAGTTAGTAGGTAAGAACTGCTTTAGGTGAAGGGAAGATCAATACTCAATACATGGAAGGTCAGCTCAATTGGACTGGACCAAAAGCAAAGAAGTTTCCGGGATAAACTGAATGCTTCAAAGGTCAGTGGAGCAAGGGCGGGGGTTTGGGGACCATGGTTTAAGGGGACTTCTAAGTCAATTGGCAAAATAATTCTATTATGAAAACATTCTGCATTCCACTTTGAAATGTGGCGTCTGGGGTCTTAAATGCTAACAAGTGGCCATCTAAGATGCATCAATTGGTTTCAGCCCACCTGGATCAAAGGAGACTGAAGAACACCAAGGTCACATGATAACTAAGAGCCCAAGAGACAGAAAGGGCCACATGAACCAGAGACCTACATCCTCCTGAGACCAGAAGAACTAGTTGGTGCCCGGCCACAATCGATGACTGCCTGACAGGGAGCACAACAGAGAACCCCTGAGGGAGCAGGACATCAGTGGGATGCAGACCCCAAATTCTCACAAAAAGACCAGACTTAATGGCCTGACTGAGACTAGAGGAATCCTGGCGGTCATGGTCCCCAAATCTTCTGTTGGCCCAGGACAGGAACCATTCCCGAAGACAACTCATCAGACATGGAAGGGACTGGACAGTGGTTAGGAGAGAGACGCTGATGAAGAGTGAGCTATTTGTATCAGGTGGACACTTGAGACTGTGTTGGCATCTCCTGTCTGGAGGGGGGATGGGAGGATAGAGAGAGTTGGAAGCTGGCAAAATTGTCACGAAAGGAGAGACTGGAAGGGCTGACTCATTAGGGGGAGAGCAAGTGGGAGTACGGAGTAAGGTGTATATAAACTTATATGTGACAGTCTGACTTGATTTGTAAACGTTCACTTGAAGCTCAATAAAAGTTAAAAAAAAAAAAAAGAGTGAAACGATAACCTACCAACTGGGAAAAAAGTTTTGGCTTCAGCATATCTGATCAGGGTCTAATCTCTAAAATCTACAAGATACTGCTAAACTTCAACCACAAAAAGACAAACAACCCAATTAAAAAATGGGCAAAGGATATAAACAGACACTTCACCAAAGAAGGCATTCGGGCAACTAACAGATACATGAGGAAACACTCACGATCATTAGCCACTAGCAAAATGCAAATCAAAACTACAATGAGATTCCATCTCACTCCAACAAGACTGGCATTAATCCAAAAAACACAAAACAATAAATGTTGGAGAGGTCGTGAAGAGGCTGGAACACTTACACACTGCTGATGGGAATGTAAAATGGTACAACTACTTTGAAAATTGATTTGGCGTTTCCTTAAAAAGCTAGAAATAGAACTGCCATACCATCTAGCAATCCCACTCCCTGGAATATATCCTAGAGAAGTAAGAGCTGTCACATGAATAGATAATACGCACACCCATGTTCACTGCAGCACTGTTCACAATAGCAAAAAGAAGGAACAACCTAGGTGCCCATCACGGAATGAAGAGATAAATTATAGCATATTCACGCAATGGAATGCTATGTAATCATAAAGAACAACGATGAATCTGCAAAACATCTCATAACGTGCATGAACCTGGAAGACATTATGCTGAGTGAAAAAAGAACGAGGAAAAAAAGGTAAAGAAATAAGAATGTTAAATGGTGGGGGAGGTCTCATTCCATTTTACTTTATAGATTAAATAATTGTATATATACTACCATTACCCATTGCTGTCAAGTCAATTCCGACTCACAGCAACCCTATAAGACAGAGTAGATCTGCCTATAGGGTAGAACTGCCCCATAGGGTTTCCAAGAAGCGCCTGGCAGATTTGAACTGCCCATCTTTTGGCTAGCAGCCGTAGCTCTTAACCACTACGCCACCAGGGTTTCTGCTGTATACACAGAGCCTCAAAAGATGGTACAGATGATTACAGGATTGAGGGAATTTAGCAAGTATTCAGATTAGGAAGTAAATACCAATAACGGTTTACTTTAAGTATTTCATGTATATACACTAGTACCAAACACTGAGAAATTAACTTTTAAAAGGTAACATGTATTTTAGTAAAAATAGAAGGTACCTAAAAGGAGTGTCTCCCATGTGTAGGTCAGTTTGTCGTACTGTGGGGGCTTGCGTGTTGCTGTGATGCTGGAATCTATGCCACCGGTATTCAGACACCAGCAGGGTCACCCATGGAGGACAGGTTTCAGCTGAGCTTCCAGACTAAGACAGACTAGGGGGAAAGACCCGGTAGGCTACTTCTGAAAAGCATTAGCCAGTGAAAACCTTATGAATAGCAGCGGAACGTTGTCTGATAAAGTGCTGGAAGATGAGCCCCCCAGGTTGGAAGGCACTCAAAAGATGACTGGGGAAGAGCTGCCTCCTCAAAGTAGAGTCGACCTTAATGACGTGGATGGAGTAAAGCTTTCTGGACCTTCATCTGCTGATGTGGCACGACTCAAAATGAGAAGGAACAGCTGCAAACATCCATTAATAATCGGAACCTGGAATGTACGAAGTATGAATCTAGGAAAATTGGAAATTGTCAAAAATGAAATGGAACGCATCAAACATCGATATCCTAAGCATTAGTGAACTGAAATGGACTGGTATTGGCCATTTTGAATCGGACAATCATATAGTCTACTATGCTGGGAATGACAACTCGAAGAGGAATGGTGTTCATTCGTCATCAAAAAGAACGTTTCAAGACCTATCCTGAAGTACAACATTGTCAGTGGTAAGATAATATCCATACGCCTACAAGGAAGACCAGTTAATACGACTACTATTCAAATGTACGCATCAACCACTAGGGCCAAAGATGAAGAAATAGAAGACTTTTATCAGCTGCTGCAGTCTGAAATTGATCGAACATACAATCAAGATGCATTGATAATTACTGGTGATTGGAATGCGAAAGTTGGAAACAAAGATGAAGGATCAGTAGTTGGAAAATATGGCCTTGGTGATAGAAACGATGCCGGAGATCGAATGATAGAATTTTGCAAGACCAACGACTTCGTCATTGCAAATACCTTCTTTCATCAACATAAACGGCGACTATACACATGGACCTCACCAGATGGAACACACTGAAATCAAATTGACTACATCTGTGGAAAGAGAACAGCTCAATATCATCAGTCAGAACAAGGCCAGGGGCCGACTGTGGAATAGACCATCAATTGCTCATATGCAAGTTCAAGCTGAAACTGAAGAAAATCAGAGCAAGTCCACGAGAGCCAAAATATGACCTTGAGTATATTCCACCTGAACTTAGAGACCATCTCAAGAATAGATTTGACGCATTGAACGCTAGTGACCGCAGACCAGACGAGTTGTGGAATGACATCAAGGACATCATCCATGAAGAAAGCAAGAGGTCACTGAAAAGATAGGAAAGAAAGAAAAGACCAAGATGGATGTCAGAGGAGACTCTGAAACTTGCTCTTAAGCGTCGAGCAGCTAAAGCAAAAGGAAGAATTGATGAAGTAAGAGAACTGAACAGAAGATTTCAAAGGGCCTCTCGAGAAGACAAAGTAAAGTATTACGACATGTGCAAAGAGCTGAAGATGGAAAACCAAAAGGGAAGAACACGCTTGGCGTTTCTCAAGCTGAAAGAACTGAAGAAAAAATTCAAGCCTCGAGTTGCAATAGTGAAGGATTCCATGGGGAAAATATTAAACGACGTTGGAAGCATCAAAAGAAGATGGAAGGAATACACAGAGTCATTATACCAAAAAGAATTAGTCAATATTCAACCATTTCAGGAGGTGGCATATGATCAGGAACCGATGGTACTGAAGGATGTAGTCCAAGCTGCTCTGAAGGCACTGGCGAAAAACAAGGCTCCAGGAATTGATGGAATATCAATTGAGATGTTTCAACAAACAGATGCAGCGCTGGAGGTGCTCACTTGTCTACGCCAAGAAATATGGAAGACAGCTTCCTGACCAACCAACTGGAAGAGATCCATATTTATGCCTATTGCCCAGAAAGGTGATCCAACCAAATGTGGGAATTATAGAACAATTACCATTAATATCACATGCAAACAAAATTTTGCTGAAGATCATTTAAAAATGGCTGTAGCAATATATCGACAGGGAACTGCCAGAAATTCAGGCTGGTTTCAGAAGAGGACGTGGAACCAGGGATACCATTGCTGATGTCAGATGGATCCTGGCTGAAAGCAGAGAATACCTGAAGGATGTTTACCTGTGTTTTATTGACTATGCAAAGGCATTCGACTGTGTGGATCATAACAAACTTTGGATAATGCTGCAAAGAATGGGAATTCCAGAGCACTTAACTGTGCTCATGAGGAACCTTTACATAGATCAAGAGGCAGTTGTTCGAACAGAACAAGGGGATACTGATTGGTTTAAAGTCAGGAGAGGTATGCATCAGGGTTGTATTCTTTCATCATACCTATTTAATCTGTATGTTGAACAAATAAACCGAGAAGCTGGACTGTATGAAGAAGAATGGGGCATCAGGATTGGAGGAAGACTCATTAACAACCTGCATTATGCAGATGACACAACCTTGCTTGCTGAAAGTGAAGAGGACCTGAAGCACTTACTAATGAAGATCAAAGACCACAGCCTTCAGTATGGATTACACCTCAACATAAAGAAAACAAAAATCCTCACTACTGGACCAGTAAGCAACATCATGATAAATGGAGAAAAGATTGAACTTGTCAAGGATTTCATTTTACTTGGATCCACAATCAACACCCATGGAAGCAGCAGTCAAGAAATCAAAAGACACATTGCATTGCGCAAATCTGCTACAAAAGGACCTTTTCAAAGTGTTGAAGAGCAAAGATGTCACCCTGAAGACTAAGGTGTGCCTGACCCAAGCCATGGTATTTTCAATCACATCATATGCATGTGAAAGCTGGACAATGAATAAGGAAGACCGAAGAAGAGTTGACGCTTTTGAATTGTGGTGTTGGTGAAGAATATTGAATATACCATGGACTGCCAAAAGAACGAACAAATCTGTCTTGGAAGAAGTGCGGCCAGAATGCTCCTTAGAGGCAAAGATGGCGAGACTGCATCTTACATACTTTGGACATGTTGTCAGGAGGGATCAGTTCCTGGAGAAGGACATCATGCTTGGCAGAGTACAGGGTCAGTGGAAAAGAGGAAGACCCTCAACAAGGTGGATTGACACAGTGGCTGCAACAATGAGCTCAAGCATAACAATTTTAAGGATGGCACAGGACCAGGCAGTGTTCTGTTCTGTTGTGCATAGGGTCGAAATGAGTCGGAACCGACTCAATGGCACCTAACAAGAACAACAACAAAAGGAGTGTAATTAAGTAAATTAAAGATCCTAATGAAAAAATTACAAAAACATTAAATGACATCTAAATACAATGAAGTAAATGAAAAGGTAGAGCGTGCTTTTAGAAAATTTTCTCCCAGGTAGATCGTTATTTCCAATTTGCTTCTATATAATTAATCAATTTAATAATTTTTTATGACTTCACCAAAAAAAAAAAAAAAAAAAAGATGTATTTGGAAATGGAAATGTCCATGAATAGCCAACATGGTCTAAGAACAAGGCATGGGGGCTTATCCAAACATGTCATATGTATATATACTTTTATTTATTTATTTTATAAATAAAGCTATGCTATATTAGACAGTTTAGTATCAGTATAAACCAAAAAGAAACCCATTGCCTTCAACTGAATTCTGACTCATAGCCACCTTTTAGGATTTCCAAGGCTGTAAATCTTTATGGAAGTAGACTGCCACATCTTTTTCCCACAGAAGGGCTGGTGGGTTCAAACTACTGAGTTTTAGTTAGCTGCCAACCGCTTTAACCGCTGTGCCACCATGGTTCCCAATGGAAAAAAACAACTGGGCATGGAAAAGGCCCACCTACCTATATAAAATGGATTCTTGACACTGCGAGCAAGGCAGGACAGTTACAGAAAGCACATATACTTCAATACGTGGGGTGGTGGCAACTAAATGGGGTCCCTAAGTGATGCAAAGGGTTAAGCACTCTGCTACTAACTGAAAGGTTGATGGTTTGAGTCCACCCATAATCCCTTGCCATCAATTCTGACTCGCTGCAACTTTATAGGACAGAGTAGAACTGCCCTGCAGGCAACTCTAAAAAAAGGGTTGGGTATCTACTTCAAAAAATCAGCCACTGAAAACCCTAGAGAGTAGATATAGTTCTATTGCAAAACACACGAGGTCACCATGATTCGGAATCGATTCTATGGCAAGTAGTTTTTTTTTTTAATCAACTAATTGGAATAATTAATCTATACTCATTTACGCCATTAAGTAAAAAGTCAATTCCACATCATTTGTTTTATATTTGAAAAAGCGAAATTACAATGTTTTCAGAAGTTATAATCTATAATACTACCAATAACGTTGGGAATAGCCGTAAACTTCTCAATACAGATAGTAACAATCTCCAGACAGGAGGAGACAAGACCTGACCAAGGTCTAAGGACTACCAGCAACCCAGATTACGATTTAAGTTTTACAGTAAAAGTTTCTGTACTTGTTGTTTATGATATAGTTGACAACAGAAAGTTTAAAGCATTACTTTAAAAACAAAAGAAACATAATCTTCATATATTAATTATACAAAATCATCTGAAAATCCCTTCATTTTTATTTTACTTAGCTCAGAAGGGCTTTTATACTTAAACTATTAATTCCTGAATTTTAGAAAGGATTTACATTTATATTTACTACAACAAGCATCATAAGACCAAAATAATGGCCACAATCCAAGCATCCATTCATGGCAATACAGGTCAAAACAACAAAAAAGTCCATCATATGTAGTATTCCGGAGTTTTACAAGAATTTAGATTTAAGCTTTCTACATATTGTTATGAAAATATCACCAGCGTATTTTGTTTAGTAAACAGTATAAATTCCACACCATCTCGTGTAACAAACTAGGGGAAATAAAAAATTTCTACTTGCTTGCTTTTACATAAACAGTGGCAAGATGCTTCAGAAAGTAATAAAGCTGGTTACTTAAAGGAAGCCGGGAGAAGACAGACAGGCTGGATGCGGACAAGATAGGAACAAGTTTTTATAAAGTATACTTTTAAAGTCCATATTGAGTTTCAAACTGTGAAGGTATTATCTTTTGGAAAAACATAACTTCGGCAAACTGTAATGTACTTTTAAACATAATACAGCTTAGATGAGAAATGTTTTTACTAGGAATTCATGTTCATAATAACTAAACCATGTCGAGTTTAATCATCTAGAACCCAACTGTTACTAAATGCTCTAATGCACTTGTACAAATCACGAAAGTATAAATTTGAGCTCTCCTTCTAAACACAGTGACCAGAGATATCAGAATCTGAACACCTATATTCTCTCAGCCAGAAGAATGCTTCTAAAATGACTAAAGTATTTAACACATTAGGGTTTTCTGGCATGACTTGTTAAATGTAACAGGAGTCTTTAAGAACCTTCTCACGATTGAAGTCAGCTTTAGAGTAACTTTTACATCAGTTAAAATAGGCATTCCTCTGTGTTTGAGAAGTTTATATCCACTAAATTGAAAAATTCTCTGCGGAAACACAGTAAATGATCTAGAAATTTTCTTCCAGGGAAACTGTAAACCCAAGAACTTAAATACACACATCTTGTATGTTAGCCTTCTCTAGCAAAAGAAAACACTTTAATTTTAGATTGTTATTCAAAACTATGGAGAACATCAACAATTAGAAAGATTAAGTATTTTTTTCTTTTTCTAGCCATAAATGGGAGAACAAGGACCTAGACTAGGGAGTCATGCTTCCCACACACCTGAAACCCTCAAGGCAAAAAAGCCTTCTCCACTGGAGAAAAAATGTGTCTAGAGAACCCACACAGGATCCACCTGGACACATTGTCCCCAGCTTCATGCCTTTGGTGATGTCAGGACAGTTACCAACACCCCCCAAACCAAAAAAAAACCAAACCCGTTGCCGTTGAGTCGATTCTGACTCATAGCGATCCTATAGGACAGACTAGAAGCTTCCCCATAGGGTTTCCAGGGAGTGCCTGGTGGAATCGAACTTCCAACTTTTTGGTTAGCAGCCCTAGTTCTTAACCACTATGCCACCAGGGTTTCCCAGCAACACCCAGGACCCCATAAACAGTCAGGGCCTTCCCCTACAATCTCTCCACCCCTTCTTCTAACCCATCACACAATGTGAGAGGAAAAGCTGTAGTTTTAGAACTGCACAGAAAATGTTCCACTGCCTGGGGGGAGTCACAAACACTGACCAGAGAGATGGGACAAGGGTTCAGCCTCCACAGCCAGAGGCGCTCCATCTTCAGACTCTGGTCAGGAGACTCTGTCATTCAATACAGAGCACCAAGGCCCAGGGTGGGGATGTTAACACCCCAGGGTGCCAGCTCTGAGAGTCACATAAGGAAGGTGATCCCAGACATCTAAATCCTGAAAAGCCACCTGTGTATAGGGGAAGGGCCCAATGACAGAGGAGCAGGGCCTCAAGGTGCCTCCTAGGCCTCAGTCCCTCAGCCTCCTCTGCTACCTTTTCTCTTCATTGAGGAACCACAGCCCCGCAGCACACAGCTGCTCCCCCAACAATTCAGATCCAGCCTCACCCACTTATGCTAAGGATAACCCAGTTCTCCACAGAACTCACCATTTCCTTCTCCAGTTTCTGGAAGTCTAAGGGAATGTCGTCCCTGAGCCCAAGAAGCCACTTCAGGAAGAGGGACAGGAGTGGAAGCAGAGGCCGGGGCAGTCTGGAGGCAGATGAACAATGTCTGGTCCACACGTGAAGAGGAGCAGTTGAAATCCTTACTGTGGAAGCCAGTCACAGATATAAACAGAACTGGAAAAAGCAGAGGTAACATTTAATTAAAAAATGCTTGTATTTACATAATGAAGGTTAATGTCAACCTTAGCTGGATTTACCCCATTCCGAAAGCTGCAATGATATTTAAACATAGACATACGTGGCAGTAACTGAGGGGACAGGAAGGGTACTCTCTGAGGAGGTGACATGGAAGTGAGACCTGAATTCTAAGAATTATTGAATTCCTAGGGTTAAAAGGTGTTTCTCTAATCAGAAGACATACCTGGTGCAAAGGCTAAAGGCAGGGAAAATCCTGACATCTTTGAAAAAGTGTTTTAAAAATGTGTCAAGAGCTTATCTAACATGGGGGTGTTACAGATTTAAGTCAGAGCACTGTACATAAACCTGAATGTGGAAGGTCTTGTCAGAGAGGGTAAAATATGTGGATTTTAGTCTGTATGTGATTGATAGTTCACTTGGTTTACATTGCTGATACCTGCCTCTTGCTGCTGGGTGGAGACTGTACCTTCTTCTGAAAAGAGAAAAAGGAGGAGAAAGTTCAGAGCTGCTTTTATAATGGAGCTCTCCTCTCAGGGTAAAAAAAAAAGAGGCTATCCCCGAATCTAGTAAATGGATGGTGATGCGGCTTACTGGTTGGGAAAGCCAGGTGAGAAGTAGATTTGTTCTGGTGAAATTTTAAAACCTGCCTTGGACACGTCAAGTTTTAGAGCCTTACAGTCCTTAGTGTCCCAGGTGGACTATGGCAAGGGTTTGGTGTCTGAGTCCGCTGGTACCCAGGAGCCGGTATCTCAACCTGCAGGGTGTCTCCCACTGGCCACGAAGGACCAAACTGTAACCTCTGAAACACACTCCATTCCCACTGCTGAAGCTTCAAGCTAAAGGAGAGGAAGAACACAGTTCTGGCACACATTAGGCCTTTAGCAGATGGAAGCTGATACTGCGGTGTTATCTCAGGGGCAATTCCTAGATTCTGCACTAGGAAAATCAAGTAGTTTCAAATGAAGGCTTGAATTTGACATAAACTGACTACAACACCAGTCACGTCTCCGACAGCAGAACTTTCAGAATATCAATCTCTAGGGAAGGAGAGGGAAAAACAAAAGGCATATTTTTTCTACCGATGTTGAGATTACAAACCAAAAAACCCATACGCCATCGAGTCAATTCCAACTCATAGTGACCCTACAGGACAGAGTACAACTGCCCCACAGGGCTTCCAAGGAGCAGCTGGTGGACTCCAACTGCCGACGTTTTGGTTGGCAGCTGAGCTCTTAACCACCGTGCTGCCAGGACTGTCGAGATTACAAGCGGTGTTTCATGATCATTTTTACTCTACGCATTTTTTAGCTTTTTGGCACATGCACTATTTTTTATAATTTTAAAAAAGAGACGCATATGTTTTCCAACAATGAATTCTCAGATATGATATTAAAAGCATGAGGCATAAAAGACAAAACAGATAAATTAAAAATCCTGTGTGCCTTAAAAAGACCAGATTAATGGTCTGACTGAGATTGGAGGAACCCCCGAAGCCATAGCCCTTGGACACTCTGTTACCCCAGGACAAAAACCATTCCCGAACACAACTGTTTAGACACAGATTAGACTCGACTACGAGACATAAAATAACGCTCGTGAAGAGTGTGCTTCTAGTTCAAGCAGACACCAAATCGGCAGTTCCTCTCTGGAGGCAGGATGAGAAGGCAGGAAGGGACACGAGCTGGTTGGATGGACATGCGAAGCCCGGGGTGGAAACCGGGAGTGTGCTGTCACATTATAGGGACAACAACTAGTGTCACATAATGATACGTGCATACATTTTTGTATGAGAAATTAAATTGAGCTGTAAACGTTCACCTAAAGCACAATTAAAAACAACTCACGTATCAGACGATTTTGTAAGCAAAGTACACAGACAAGCTACAACATGGGAGAAAAGACAGTGAAAGCTGTGAAAGACACAACTAAAAGGGGCTGTTTTGTTTTTCCGGGTCTCGCAATTTTTCTGCCTTTGACAGGGTGCAGCCTTACCACGTTCCTATCGCTTCTTTCAGTGAAAAACAAATTTGAGCTTTCCTTCAACAGTTTCAGCCTGAGAGAGGTTCTGGCTTTCATAGTTTTTACTATAAGTGCGATTCATCTAACTCCTAAGAGTTTAGTATCCAGGATATATAAAGAACCCCTACTGCTCAACAACAAACAAACCAGCCATTTTAAAAATGGGCAAAAAAATTTAAACAGGTCATCAAAGGCGACAGGCAAATGGTCCAGAAACGCATGAAAAGATGCTTGCTACCCTTGTCCTTAGGGAAATGCGAATCACACCCACATCAGAGGTCACCTCATCCCTACTATAATGGCTACTATCAGAAAAACAGAGAACAAGATTTGGGGAGAATACAGAGCAATTGCTAGTGGGACTGTAAAATGCTGCAGCCTCTGTGGAAAACTCTGGCGGTTCTTCAAAATGTTAGGCGTACAAGTACCCTATGACCCAGGAGTTCCCATGCCTAGGAGGGCTGGCGGTGCAAGTGCTTAAGTACCCAGGTGCTGACAACAAGGTTGGCTGCTGGAAGCCATCCGGTGGCTCTGCGGGGGAAAGACCTGGCGATCGGCTTCCCTAAAAATGATTAAAGCCAAGGAAACCTATGGCGCTGTCCTACGCTGTCACTTAGGGTCGCTGTGAGTCTTAAATCCCCGCCAGGACACGCAACAACAGGTAAACACCCAAAACGCTGGAAAGTAGGGACGCACACAAGAATTATTGCTCCAAACTGCCAAAAAGTGGGGAAAAACATGACTTCCGGCTTACGTGGTTTTATTCCAGGTCTCCGAGGCCTCTGGATGTCTCCCGGCTCCCTGAGCAGCACAGGTCTGCGCGGCTCCCACGGTGCCCACCCCTTCACCTGTCCACGCACCGACACACACAGGGAGCGAGCCCGGGGCCCGGGACGCCCGGGACACCCAGGACCCTGCATGTTTCCCGACTCCCTGAGGAGCACAGGTGTGCGCGGCTCCCACCACCTCACCTGTCCACGCACCGACACAAGCAGGGAGAGACCCCGGCGCCAGGGAGGCCCGGGACCCTGCATGTCTCCCCGCTCCCTGAGCACCACAGGTCTGCGCGGCTCCCACGGCTCCCACCACCTCACCTGTCCACGCACCGGCACACGCAGGGAGCGACCCCCGCGCATAGGAGGCCCGGGACCCTGCATGTCTCCCCGCTCCCTGAGCAGCACAGGTCTGCGCGGCTCCCACCACCTCACCTCTCCACGCACCGACACACGCAGGGAGCGACCCCGGCGCCCGGGACACCCGGGACCCTGCATGTCTCCCCGCTCCCTGAGCAGCACAGGTCTGCGCGGCTCCCACCACCTCACCTCTCCACGCACCGACACACGCAGGGAGCGACCCCGGCGCCCGGGACACCCGGGACCCTGCATGTGTCCCGCTCCCTGAGCACCACAGGTCTGCGCGGCTCCCATGGCGCCCACCACCTCACCTGTCCACGCACCGACACACGCACGGAGCGACCCCGGCGCCCGGGACACCCGGGACCCTGCATGTCTCCCCGCTCCCTGAGCAGCACAGGTCTGCGCGGCTCCCACCACCTCACCTCTCCACGCACCGACACACGCAGGGAGCGACCCCGGCGCCCGGGACACCCGGGACCCTGCATGTGTCCCGCTCCCTGAGCACCACAGGTCTGCGCGGCTCCCACCACCTCACCTCTCCACGCACCGACACACACAGGGAGCGACCCCGGCGCCCGGGACACCCGGGACCCTGCATGTCTCCCCGCTCCCTGAGCAGCACAGGTCTGCGCGGCTCCCACCACCTCACCTGTCCACGCACCGACACACGCAGGGAGCGACCCCGGCGCCCGGGACACCCGGGACCCTGCATGTGTCCCGCTCCCTGAGCAGCACAGGTCTGCGCGGCTCCCACCACCTCACCTCTCCACGCACCGACACACACAGGGAGCGACCCCGGCGCCCGGGACACCCGGGACCCTGCATGTCTCCCCGCTCCCTGAGCAGCACAGGTCTGCGCGGCTCCCACCACCTCACCTCTCCACGCACCGACACAAGCAGGGAGAGACCCCCGCGCATAGGAGGCCCGGGACCCTGCATGTGTCCCCGCTCCCTGAGCACCACAGGTCTGCGCGGCTCCCACACCTCCCACCTCACCTGTCCACGCACCGACACACACAGGGAGCGACACCGGCGCCCGGGACACCCGGCACCCTGCATGTCTCCCCGCTCCCTGAGCAGCACAGGTCTGCGCGGCTCCCACCACCTCACCTGTCCACGCACCGACACACGCAGGTCCCACCTCCGCGGCCTCCAAGAAGCAGCTGCGGCCGCGGGGCCGGGGGCGCGCAGGAAACAAGCGCACAAGCGGCGGCGGCTCCAGGGAGGCCCGAGGCTCCGGGAGCGGAGAGACCAGGAGGGCGCGGGGAGCGGGCGCGGCGCCCTCAGACCCGGGACACGACCTGCGCTCACCCCACAGCGGACCAGATGGCTCACACCGACCTCACTCCGGAGCGGGACGGACACCGACCAAGGAGACACACTTCCGCTGTTTCCGGGACGCTAGGTGTTTAGGAGAGGGATTCCGTGCGGGAACTCAGAGCACTGTAACTCCGGTCCGTGGGCTTCAGTGGTTCCCCCTTGTGATTGGAATCTTTATACAGAAAATCCTGGGATTCAAATGCGTATAGGAGCTGAAGCGCGCATTTTAGTAATCAGAGATACCCTTGGGGAATACAAAATGTTCGTGTTTGCATCCGAAGAAAATTTTCCCATATTCTGTACAGAATTAATTGCGTTGCTCCTCATACCTATGTCCCCATCTTTGGAATTGGTGAAGTCTCTAGTTTGGCTTCTGGTTCATGGTTTGTTGTTTCTTGCACCATCAAGTTATCTTTCCCTAAGAGCAGCGCGCACCCAGTCTGACCTCTCCAAGTGCTGAGGACCCTGGAGAAGGGAGTTTTCCAGGGTGACAGGCAAGAAGGGACCAGTCGTAGGTAAAAGGTGAAGTACCTTTGAAAATGAAAATTATGAACTGTTTACTTTTGTCTCATATATACACATGTAATGAAGTCCGTAATGTGTACTCATCTTAGGTGTTCCACGTGATGTCTGGATATACACTCATATAACCTCCTCTGAGACCAAATTAGGGAAATTATCCAACACACAAGATTTCCCCATGCCGTTTTCTCAGTTGATATTCACCCTAGAAGTAACCAGTGTTCTGATATTTCCAGAGATATGGTTTGCCCATTCTAGACTTTATATAATCAGAATCAGGTTGTATGAAGTATGTTGTGTCTGACTTCATCTGGTCAACATAATATCTGTCAGATTTTGTCTATGTTGTTGCATGTAGCAGTAATTTGTTATTTTTTTCTGCCATGTTTTCCTCCAATGGATGAATAACAATTTTACTCATTCCCTTATTCATTCATTTTATTCCGATGTTAAAGTTTGTATTATAACCCAACATATGATCTATCTTGCTGAATGTATAATGAGCACTTAGAAATAATATGCCTTATATTGTCGTTTGCTGGAGTGTTCAGTGGATGTCAATTAGGTCAAGATGGTTGATGGTATTTGTCTTAGTTATCTAGTGATGCTATAACAGAAATACCACAAGCCAAGGGCTTTAACAAACAGAGATGTACTTTCTCACCCTTTAGGGGGCAGGAAACCCTGACGGTGTTGTGGTTATGTGCTATGGCTGCTAACCGGAAAGTTGACAGTCCAAATCCACGAGGCACTCCTTGGAAACTCTATGGGGCAGTTCTACTCTGTCCTATAGGGTCGCTGTGAGTCGGAATCCACTCGATGGCAATGGGTTTGTTTGTTTGTTTGTTTGTTTTTTGGTTAGGAGGCTAGAAGTCTGAATTCAGGGTGCTGACTCTAGTGGGAGGCTTTCAGTCTGTTTGCTCTGGAGGAAGTTCCTTGTCTGTTTGTATCTGCTCCTGGGTGATCTTCATGTGGCTTTGTATATATCTTTCCCATCTCTGCTTCTCTTGCTTATTTGATCTCCTTTATATGTCAAAAGAGATGGACTCAAGACACATCCTACATTAACCTGTGTTATTAACATAACAAAGACGACCCATTCCCAAAGAGGTTTATAACCACAGGCATAGAGGTTAGGATTCATAATACATATTTTGGGGGGACACAATTCAATCCATAACATTCCACCCCTCGGCCCCCCAAAATTCATGTCCTCCCCACATGCAAAACCCATTCACCCCATTATATCGTTCCAAAATCTTAAATTGATTCCAAGTTCAAAATCTCATCTTCCAAATCATCTAAATCCAATATGGGAGAGACTTCAGGGGTATTCTATCCTGAGGCAAGGTACTTCTTCACCTGTGAAATCTAGATTACAAGTTATCTGATTCCAAAGACCAGTGGAGGAATAGGCACAAGGTGGACATTTCTGTTACAAATGGGAGAAATTGAAGGGAAAGAAGGGATAATGGGGATCAAGGAAATCCAAAACCCACCAGAGTAAATTACATTAGCGCTCAAGTTTTGAAAATAGCTCTCTGTTCTCTGAGACCATCTAGGCAAAGGCCCTGGTGTGTTGGCTACGCTCTCTGAATTCTGGATGGAGATCCTTCAGCCCTAGGCTTCAGCTCAGCCTTTCAGATCCACTGGGATGGCAACTCTGTTCCCTTGGCTTTAGGTGGCAACATTCTTGTAGTCCATCTGAGTTGCAACTGTGCACCCGCACTCTGACAGGCCCCATTCTTCTACTTCTTGGGCATAGCAGCCCCAGCCCCTCAGCTTTAGCCAGTGAACTCATCCTCTTGGCCAAACTGAATGGCAGCCTCACACTCTGAAACCGTGTTGGTGAAGATTTGACTCCTTGAAACCTAGAAGGCCATGACTTTACCTTTGGCACCCCAGAGGCCATAGCCCCATTCTTTTAGACTCCAGAGACCATGGCCTCACCCTTTGAGACCAAGGCAGTTCTGTTTCCAGTGCTCCTTCCAACAGTTCTGCTGATGTCTGAGCTGCTCCTGGGATGGTTCTTTTCTTTTCTTGGAGGACAACTGTTACAGCTCCTTTGGCCATTTTCCTGCCTGTTGAATTCCAACAGATAGTGTTCTTTCTTTTCAATCTTCCTTTGTCTCCTTCAGTCTAAGCTGGTGGGTTTTCTTTTGTGGTAGTTGGTTAGATCCATCAGTTTTAAGCTACTTATAAAGTATTATAAAAAGTACAAATTGTACCATGACATTTACCGTAACTGTGTGATGTATATCCAAAGTATGATTATTATGATATTCCTTGATTTCACCATAACTGCCCTCCCCATGATTTAGTTCCTTTTTTGAGTGTATAATTTCTTTTTTTTTTTTTAATAACTTTTATTAAGCTTCAAGTGAACGTTTACAAATCCAATCAGTCTGTCACATATAAGTTTACGTACATCTCACTCCCTACTCCCACTTGCTCTCCCCCTCTTGAGTCAGCCCTTTCAGTCTCTCCTTTCTTGACAATTTTGCCGGCTTCCCTCTCTCTCTATCCTCCCATCCCCCCTCCAGACAAGAGTTGCCAACACAATCTCAAGTGTCCACCTGATATAATTAGCTCACTCTTCATAAGTGTCTCTCTCCCACCCGCTGACCAGTCTCTTTCATGTCTGATGAGTTGTCTTTGGGGATGGTTCATGTCCTGTGCCAACAGAAGGTCTGGGGAGCATGGCCGCCGGGATTCCTCTAGTCTCAGTCAGACCATTAAGTTTGGTCTTTTTATGAGAATTTGGGGTCTGTATCCCACTGATCTCCTGCTCCCTCAGGGGTCCTCTGCTGTGCTCCCTGTCAGGGCAGTCATCAATTGTGGCCGGGCACCAACTAGTTCTTCTGGTCTCAGGATGATGTAGGTCTCTGGTTCATGTGGCCCTTTCTGTCTCTTGGGCTCTTAGTTGTCGTGTGGCCTTGGTGTTATTCATTTTCCTTTGCTCCAGGTGGGTTGAGACCAATTGATGCATCTTAGATGGCCGCTTGTTAGCATTTAAGACCCCAGACGCCACATTTCAAAGTGGGATGCAGAGTGTTTTCATAATAGAATTATTTTGCCAATTGACTTAGAAGTCCCCGCAAACCATGTTCCCCAGACCCCCACCCTTGCTCCGCTGACCTTTGAAGCATTCATTTTATCCCGGAAACTTCTTTGCTTTTGGTCCAGTCCAATTGAGCTGACCTTCCATGTATTGAGTGTTGTCTTTCCCTTCACCTAAAGCAGTTCTTATCTACTGATTAATCAATAAAAAACCCTCTCCCACCCTCCCTCCCTCCCCCCCTCGTAACCACAAAAGTATGTGTTCTTCTCAGGTTTACTATTTCTCAAGATTTTATAATAGTGGTCTTATACAATATTTGTCCTTTTGCCTCTGACTAATTTCACTCAGCATAATGCCTTCCAGGTTCCTCCATATTATGAAATGTTTCAGAGATTCGTCACTGTTCTTTATCGATGCGTAGTATTCCATTGTGTGAATATACCACAATTTATTTACCCATTCATCCATTGATGGACACCTTGGTTGCTTCCAACTTTTTGCTATTGTAAACAGAGCTGCAATAAACATGGGTGTGCATATATCTGTTTGTATGAAGGCTCTTGTATCTCTAGGGTATATTCCTAGGAGTGGGATTTCTGGGTTGTATGGTAGTTCTATTTCTAACTGTTTAAGATAACGCCAGATAGATTTCCAAAGTGGTTGTACCATTTTACATTCCCACCAGCAGTGTATGAGAGTTCCAATCTCTCCGCAGCCTCTCCAACATTTATTATTTTGTGTTTTTTGGATTAATGCCAGCCTTGCTGGTGTGAGATGAAATCTCATCGTAGTTTTAATTTGCATTTCTCTAATGGCTAATGATCGAGAGCATTTTCTCATGTATCTGTTGGCTGCCTGAATATCTTCTTTAGTGAAATGTGTGTTCATATCCTTTGCCCACTTCTTGATTGGGTTGTTTGTCTTTTTGTGGTTGAGTTTTGACAGAATCATGTAGATTTTAGAGATCAGGCGCTGGTCGGAGATGTCATAGCTGAAAATTCTTTCCCAATCTGTAGGTGGTCTTTTTACTCTTTTGGAGAAGTCTTTAGATGAGCATAGGTGTTTGATTTTTAGGAGCTCCCAGTTATCAGGTTTCTCTTCATCATTTTTGGTAATGTTTTGTATTCTGTTTATACCTTGTATTAGGGCTCCTAGGGTTGTCCCAATTTTTTCTTCCATGATCTTTATCGTTTTAGTCTTTATGTTTAGGTCTTTGATCCACTTGGAGTTAGTTTTTGTGCATGGTGTGAGGTATGGGTCCTGTTTCATTTTTTTGCAAATGGATATCCAGTTATGCCAGCACCATTTGTTAAAAAGGCTATCTTTTCCCCAATTAATTGACACTGGTCCTTTGTCAAATATCAACTGCTCATACGTGGATGGATCTATGTCTGGGTTCTCATATCTGATCCATTGGTCTATGTGCCTGTTGTTGTACCAGTACCAGGCTGTTTTGACTACTGTGGCTGTATAATAAGTTCTGAAGTCAGGTAAAGTGAGGCCTCCCACTTTCTTCTTCTTTTTCAGTAGTGCTTTGCTTATCCGGGGCTTCTTTCTCTTCCATATGAAATTGGTGATTTGTTTCTCTATCCCCTTAAAATATGACATTGGAATTTGGATCAGAAGTGCGTTAAATGTATAGATGGCTTTTGGTAAAATAGACATTTTTACTATGTTAAGTCTTCCTATCCATGAGCAGGGTATGTTTTTCCACTTAAGTATGTCCTTTTGAATTTCTTGTAGTAGAGCTTTGTAGTTTTCTTTGTATAGGTCTTTTATATCCTTGGTAAGATTTATTCCTAAGTATCTTATCTTCTTGGGGGCTACAGTGAATGGTATTGATTGGGTGATTTTCTCTTCGGTGTTCTTTTTGTTGATGTAGAGGAATCCAAGTGATTTTTGTATGTTTATTTTATAACCTGAGACTCTGCCAAACTCTTCTATTAGTTTCAGTAGTTTTCTGCAGGATTCCTTAGGGTTTTCTGTGTATATAATCATGTCATCTGCAAATAGTGATAACTTTACTTCCTCCTTGCCAATCCGGATACCTTTTATTTCTTTGTCTAGCCTAATTGCCCTGGCTAGGACTTCCAGCATGATGTTGAATAAGAGGGGTGATAAAGGGCATCTTTGTCTGGTTCCCGTTCTCAAGGGAAATGCTTTCAGGTTCTCTCCATTTAGAGTGATATTGGCTGTTGGCTTTGCATAGATGCCCTTTATTATGTTGAGGAATTTTCCTTCCATTCCTATTTTGGTAAGAGTTTTTATCATAAATGGGTGTTGGACTTTGTCAAATGCCTTTTCTGCATCAATTGATAAGGTCATGTGGTTTTTGTCTTTTGTTTTATTTATGTGATGGATTACATTAATGGTTTTTCTGATATTAAACCAGCCTTGCATACCTGGTATAAATCCCACTTGATCAGGGTGAATTATTTTTTTGATGTGTTGTTGGATTCTATTGGCTAGAATTTTGTTGAGGATTTTTGCATCAATGTTCATAAGGGGTATAGGTCTATAATTTTCTTTTTTTGTAATGTCTTTACCTGGTTTTGGTATCAGGGAGATGGTGGCTTCATAGAATGAGTTGGGTAGTATTCCGTCATTTTCTATGCTTTGGAATACCTTCAGAAGTAGTGGTGTTAACTCTTCTCTGAAAGTTTGCTAGAACTCTGCAGTGAAGCCGTCCGGGCCAGGGCTTTTTTTTGTTGGGAGTTTTTTGATTACCGTTTCAATCTCTTTTTTTGTTATGGGTCTATTTAGTTGTTCTACTTCTGAATGTGTTAGTTTAGGTAGGTGGTGTTTTTCCAGGAATTCATCCATTTCTCCTAGGTTTTCAAATTTGTTAGAGTATAATTTTTCATAATAATCTGAAATGATTCTTTTAATTTCATTTGGTTCTGTTGTGATGTGGTCCTTCTCGTTTCTTATTCGGGTTATTTGTTTCCTTTCCTGTATTTCTTTAGTCAGTCTAGCCAATGGTTTATCAATTTTGTTAATTTTTTCAAAGAACCAGCTTTTGGCTTTGGTAATTCTTTCAATTGTTTTTCTGTTCTCTAATTCATTTAGTTCAGCTCTAATTTTTATTATTTGTTTTCTTCTGGAGCCTGATGGATTCTTTTGTTGCTCAGTTTCTATTTGTTCAAGTTGTAGGGACAGTTCTCTGATTTTGGCTCTTTCTTCTTTTTGTATGTGTGCATTTATCGATATAAATTGGCCTCTGAGCACTGCTTTTGCTGTGTCCCAGAGGTTTTGATAAGAAGTATTTTCATTCTCATTGCTTTCTAAGAATTTCCTTATTCCCTCCTTGATGTCTTCTATAACGCAGTCTTTTTTCAGGAGGGTATTGTTCATTTTCCAAGTATTTGATTTCTTTTCCCTAGTTTTTCTGTTATTGATCTCTAGTTTTATTGCCTTGTGGTCTGAGAAGATGCTTTGTAATATTTCGATGTTTTGGACTCTGCAAAGGTTTGTTTTATGACCTAATATGTGATCTATTCTAGAGAATGTTCCATGTGCGCTAGAAAAAAAAGTATATTTTGCAGCAGTTGGGTGGAGAGTTCTGTATAAGTCAATGAGGTCAAGTTGGTTGATTGTTGTAATTAGATCTTCCGTGTCTCTATTGAGCTTCTTACTGAATGTCCTGTCCTTCTCCGAAAGTGGTGTGTTGAAGTCTCCTACTATAATTGTGGAGGTATCTATCTCACTTTTCAATTCTGTTAAAATTTGATTTATGTATCTTGCAGCCCTGTCATTGGGTGCATATATATTTAAAATGGTTATGTCTTCCTGATCAATTGTCCCTTTTATCATTATATAGTGTCCTTCTTTATCCTTTGTGGTGGATTTAAGTCTAAAGTCTATTTTGTCAGAAATTAATATTGCTACTCCTCTTCTTTTTTGCTTATTGTTTGCTTGATATACTTTTTTCCATCCTTTGAGTTTTAGTTTGTTTGTGTCTCTAAGTCTAAGGTGTGTCTCTTGTAGGCAGCATATAGATGGATCGTGTTTCTTTATCCAGTCTGTGACTCTCTGTCTCTTTATTGGTGCATTTAGTCCATTTACATTCAGGGTAATTATAGATAAATGAGTTTTTAGTGCTGTCATTTTGATGCCTTTTTATGTGTGTTGTTGACATTTTCATTTTTCCACACTTTTTTGTGCTGAGGCGTTTATCTTAGTAAATTGTGAGATCCTCATTTTCATAGTGTTTGACTTTATGTTAGTTGAGTTGTTACATTTTTCTTGGCTTTTGTCTTGAGTTATAGAGTTGTTATACCTTTTTGTGGTTATCTTATTATTTACCCCTATTTTTCTAAGTAAAAACCTAACTTCTATTGTTCTATATCGCCTTGTATCACTCTCCATCTGGCAGTTCAATGCCTCCTGTATTTAGTCCCTCTTTTTGATTATTGTGATCTTTTACCTATTGACTTCCATGATTCCGTGTTATGTGTATTTTTTTTTAATTAATCTTAATTTGTTTGTTTTTGTGATTTCCCTATTTGAGTTGATATCAGGACGTTCTGTTTTGTGACCTTGTGTTGTGCTGATATCTGATATTATTGATTCTCTGACCATACAATATCCTTTAGTATTTCTTGTAGCTTTGGTTTGGTTTTTGTAAATTCTCTAAACTTGTGTTTGTCTGTAAATATCTTAATTTCGCCTTCATATTTCAGAGAGAGTTTTGCTGGATATATGATCCTTGGCTGGCAGTTTTTCTCCTTCAGTGTTCTGTATATGTCGTCCAATTCTCTTCTTGCCTGCATGGTTTCTGCTGAGTAGTCTGAACTTATTCTTATTGATTCTCCCTTGAAGGAAAACTTTCTTTTCTCCCTGGCTGCTTTTAAAATTTTCTGTTTATCTTTGGTTTTGGTGAGTTTGATGACAATATGTCTTGGTGTTTTTCTTTTTGGATCAATCTTAAATGGGGTTCGATGAGCATCTTGGATAGATATCCTTTCGTTTTTCATGATGTCGGGGAAGTTTTCTGTCAGGAGTTCTTCAACTATTTTCTCTGTGTTTTCTGTCTCCCCTCCCTGTTCTGGGACTCCAATCACCCACAGGTTATCCTTCTTGATAGAGTCCCACATAATTCTTAGGGTTTCTTCATTTTTTTTAATTCTTTTCTCTAATTTTTTTTCAGCTATGTTGGTGTTGATTCCCTGGTCCTCCAGATGTCCCAGTCTGCATTCTAATTGCTCGAGTCTGCTCCTCTGACATCCTATTGCGTTGTCTAATTCTGTAATTTTATTGTTAATCTTTTGGATTTCTACATGTTGTCTCTCTATGGATTCTTGCAACTTATTAATTTTTCCACTATGTTCTTGAATAATTTTTTTGAGTTCTTCAACAGTTTTATCGGTGTGTTCCTTGGCTGTTTCTGCAGTTATCCTAATTTCATTTGTGATATCTTGAAGCATTCTGTAAATTAGTTTCTTATATTCTGTATCTGATAATTCCAGGATTGTATCTTCATTTGGGAAAGATTTTGATTCTTTTGTTTGGGGGGTTGGAGAAGCTGTCATGGTCTGCTTCTTTAAGTGGTTTGATATGGATTGTTGTCTCTGAGCCATCACTGGGAAACTAGTTTTTCCAGAAAATCCACTAAAAAAAAAATGCAGTCAGATCCCTATCAGAGTTCTCCCTCTGGCTCAGGCTATTCGGATGTTAATGAAGCCGCCTGGGGAGGGTGGGGGAGGGAACAGAGAGATAGGAGAGTAGCACCTCAGAATATAGCCAGAGTTGCTTGTCTTGCTTGGAATGACTATTATATCTGAGATTCCCGTGGGCGCGTCGCCTATGTGTGCTGGCTGTGTGGAGATTGCCCCCGGGGGGTCTGGCCCGCTGGAGTCACGGTCAGATCCTCCGCTTCCAGCCCCATGCCCAGCGTCAAGGCTCCCCTACTGGGACGGTGCACTCTCGACTCCAAAATCAGTCGCTGCCTACCGGGGACTTCTCGTCCCTCCAGCCGCGTGGCCGTGCTGCCACCGAGAACCAGTTGGGCCTCCTCCCGGGGTTAGTTCAGATGGGTGGAGCAGCTCCCCGTGCTTTTGCCGTGACCGAGTGTCCCGGCTGGGACACTGTTCTCCCTGCTCCAATACCAGTCGCTGCCTCCCGGGGACTTCTACTGGCTGCATTCCATGCCGCCTGCGTGACCCGGCTGGGCCCCTTCCCGGGGTTAGTTCGGGGGGTGAAGCAGCTCTCCGTGTTTATGCCGTACCTGCTCCAGTCCAAATCCCTGCGGGACGGTTCTCCGGCTGGGACGCTGCTCTTCCTGCTCCAAGACCAGTCACTGCCTCCCGGGGACTTCTCCTACCGGCTGCGTCCCACGCCGCCTGCAGAACTGGCTGGTCCCCCTTCCGGGGTTAGTTCAGAGGGGTGGAGCAGCTCTCTGTGCTTGTACCGTACCTGACTGGTACGCTGGCTCCAGGCTCTGGAAACAATCGCTGCTTCCCCGTATTAGTTCGTTCTCTGTCTCTAAATCTGTGTTTGTTGTTCAGGGTTCGTAGATTGTTATGTATGTGATCGATTCACTTGTTTTTCCGTGTCTTTGTTGTAAGAGGGATCCGAGGTAGCGTTTGCCTAGTCCGCCATCTTGGCTCCGCCTCTCAACAATGTTTCTGAGTGTATAATTTCTTGATACCTTACCCTATTCCTCCAAACACTAATTTCACTTCTGAGACTTGTTTTCACTCTGAGTTTGGTACTTCTCCAATTTAGAAATTATGTGTTGTGCTCTTCAATAAAAGCCCTAAAATTCATTTTCCACTTTGACATAGACATAAATTGATGATGAGGATGGGATTTTGAAGAAGACCGCCTAGTAGACCCCCAAGGTATCATGGATTGGGAAGCCAGATGTCAACTTGAACCCATTGCATTCCATCTGATTTCCTACAGGTCTTCAGAGGAGGCCAAAGTGAATCCTCTCAAAATGAAGCTTCATGTGGCTTTTTTGAGGATTTTACTGAAAGCCTTTCTTTTTGTTGTTTCTTAAGTTTCTTGTTTAAAGATCCTAGTCTCTTGCATCTTCAGGTTTCTGTGTTGATAAGTGAATCATAAAGGCGGATGTGTAGCATCAGCCTGTAGTTCCTCCAGTTAAAATTTCTCTGATAAGAGCTTCAAGCCTAAGGGCTGCAAACATACCTCTACAGGGACACCAAGAAGGGAAACCGTCCGGGTTTTAATTTTTTTTTTATTGAGGGCAAAATCTTTTGTCCCAATTAAAATAACAGGATTCTGTGTAAGAGAGTCCACCTTTTAAGATAACAAGACTTTGTGAGAGGGAGTCCACCTTCCAGAGACAGTTTGGAGAAATCGGTCGCCATTGTTCTTGACCTTTTCGTGCAATCCGGTTGAATTTGAGTTACAAGCAGTTTTTTTTTGAAATCTGCTCAAAAAGCAGAAGAGAAAAAAGAAGTGTCCAGTTTAAAAAAGGAGAAGTTGTGCTCTTAACCAGAAAAAAAGCAGAAGTATATATGTAATAGGACAAAAGTGTATATTTTAAAAACATGCATGCCATCTACTGGTAAAATTTGAGAAATATCACCTTTAAAGATGTAGCTAGCTGGTCCTCCCAGAACTCCAGCTACTTTCATGTTTAAATATTATGGTCTTAAAAAAAAAAATTAGCTCAGTTTTATTCCTTAAATGTCGGCATACAGATACTCCAGACAGTTTAGAAGTTCAATGGCCTTTGTGGGGCAGTTTTGAATTAAGTTAACCTTTTTCTGCAGTAAATGGATGGAAAGGCCCCAAAATAAAACAAATTCACTGGGAAACTGAAGCTTCAAAAACAGAGTCAATAAGTAGATTTGCATCATTACAAGAAACAATCTCAAAAGAACCTAAGCAGCTTAAAGAACTACATGTTGTTAGTGTTTCTCTTCCTCGTTCTGCTCGTCTGGAGGACACTCTCCACCCTACTTAACCTGTCTGCACCCCAAAAGATTCTGATAACTTTTTATCAGAACTCCCATACTATCCAGAAGATACCTCACATTATCACTGAGCTATCTTTCAAGGTCCGCCCTGTACCACTAGGGATGGGAACTGGAGATAATCCTAAAGAAATTATTGTAACCTATGTTCCCTGGACCTGCAACAAATTACATAGTATAGTGTCCTAGTTATCTAGTGCTTCTATAACAGAAATACCACAAGTGGATGGCTTTAACAAGCAGAAATTTATTCTCTCACAGTTTAAAAAAAAAAATCACAGTTTAGGAGGCTAGAATTCTGAATTCAGGGTGCCGGCTCCAGGCGAAGGCTTTCCCTCTCTTTGTTGACTCTGGAGGAAGGTCCTTGTCATCAATCTTCCCATGGTCTAGGAGATTCTCAGCACAGGGACCCCAGGTCCAAAGGGCATGCTCCGCTCCTGGCTCATACTGCTTGATTGCAATGAGGGCCACCTCCTCTCTGCTCAATTCTCTCTTTTATATTTCAAAAGAGATTGACTGAAGATACAATGTAATCTCACAGATTGTGTCCTGCCTCATTAACATAAATTCCTCTAACCCTGCTTCATCAGTATCATAGAGGTTAGGCTTTACAACACAGAGGATAATCACATCAGACCACAAAATTGAGGACAACCACACAATATTAGGAATCATGGCCTAGCCAAGTTGATACATGTTCGGGGCGGGGGCGGGGGGGGACACAATTCAATCCATAAAATATAGCTAAAGATTTTCCAGATGTATGGGAGTATCCATTTAAACCTGCTAAAGACTGAAAGTTCTTAAAGTGCTTATGAGCCAGGAGTATCTGATTTTATACCAGTTGTTTCATATGTTAGTCAGTCCAGGAAATGCTCAAATATGGTTAAAAGACGCAGATTGGAAAAAAAAAAAAAAAACACCGAAGATAGCCTGCCTTGAAATGTTGATCAAACAAATGAACAAAGGCTTACAACTGCTACAGAACAAGCTAGTAAATTATATAAGGCTATCAAGGAAGTGGAAACCCTGGTGGCATAGTGGTTAAGTGCTACGTCTGCTAACCAAAAGGCCGGCAATTAAAATCTGCCAGGTGCTCCTTGGAAACTCTATGGGGCAGTTCTACTCTTTCCTGTAGAGTTGCTATGAGTCAGAATCGACTCAACGGCAGTAGGTTTGGTTTTGATTTGGTATCGAGGAGGTTTTCCCTTCAGTGATAGATTGAACTAAAATTGATCCCTGTGAGCAAAAGAAAGATGAATTGGTATATGATTGTCAAACTAGACTGCACCAGAAATTTGAAGAACATTTTTGGTTAGACACCAGTCGGCCAGGAACCACAGGAGTTTTTAATGCAGCGTTCATAGCCAGACTCAATCCTGAACTAGTGGCTTTAGTCAAAACAAAGAATTTAGCATGGAAAAATACTTGTATACCTGAATTAACAGAATTAGCTCATGAACTAGAGGCTAAAGATGGTGTTATAGATTGAATTGTGTCCCCCCAAAATGTACGTATCAATTCAACTAGGCTGTGATTCTCAGTATTGTGTGATTGTCCACCATTTTGTCATCTAACATGATTTTCCTATGTGTTGTAAATCCTATCTCTATGATGTAGATGAGATAGGATTAGCAGCAGTTATGTTAATGAGTCAGGGCCCAATCTACAAGATTAGATTGTGTCTTAAGTCAATCTCTTTCAAGACGTAAAAGAGAGAAGAGAGCGCAGAGACAAGGGGGACATCATACCAGCAGGTATCAAGATCCAGGAGAATAGCCAGGTCCCTGTGCTGAGAAGCTCCTCAACTGGGAAGACTGATGACAGACCTTCCTCCTGAGGCAACAGAGAAAGCTTTCTCCTGGAGCTGGCATTCTAAGTTCCAAATAAATGGAGAACTATGCAAATTTTTAATTGACATAGGTGTTACCGTGTTGGTGATTAACCCCACTAGTTTAGAAAAGCCCTTGTGCTGGAGTAGTACTACTTCAACAATTGTGGGAGTTACGAACCAAAAGTAAACATTAGTGTCTCTCAACCTGTTAGTTTACCTCCTTGGTTCTATAAGACATATGCATTCATTTTTTCTTAGTGAAGGTACTCCAATAAATTTCTTAGGAAGAGATTTATTATCTAAGTGAAATTGCCATATCTACTTTAATAAACAAGAGGAAATTTTTAGACCTTCCTAATGATTCTATAGAGACCAAAGAGACGTCCTCTGAAGTAACCCTTTGTCATTTACTAAGCCTTAAGCCTTCTTACACTTGAAAACCCTATGGTTATTCTTTCCAATTTATTAGATGATCTTTCAGCTGTGCCTGAAACGTTTTGGGCCACTAGTTCCACAGATGTTGGTTGTGTACTCTGCCGACCCCATAGAAATTCAAATTGGTACTTCTAAGCCTTTACCTCAGATTTCCAATATCCCTTAAGGAAGGAATAGCCCCCATAATTCAAGACCTTGTCATAAAAAGCTTAATTATACCCTGCACTAGCCCTTTAATACTCTTATCTTCCCAGTTAAGAAACCTAATATTCGGGGTTGTCTTAGAGCAGTAGCTGCAACTGCTAAATTAGTCAAAACCTACAGCAGACAGTTTTTGGAAATTTCCTCAACATTATGTCCTTCATATTGTGTCATCTATTTTAAATTCAACATTAACCCAACATCTTCCAGCCAGCAGGTTACTCCCATATGAGGCTCTCCTTTTGGCTACCTCCGATGTCTAGTTACATACCATAACATCTTTGAATCCGGCTACATTGCTTCCTCTCCCTAATGATGATTACTATGCATCTCATAATTGCTTAGATCTTACTGAACAACTTTTATCTCCTAGGCCAGATTTACAAGAAACTCCATTAACAAATCCTGATCTAGTTTTATTTGTTGATGGGTCATATTTAAAACCTCAGCCTGCCAGTTCTTGTTATCAGGGATGATACACTGTAACCTCCACTGAGGTCCTTGAGAGCAGTGCCCTTCCTGATGTTACTTCAGCACAACAAACTGAATTAATAGCACTCAGAAAAGCATACAACCTTGCTACTGTATGGTTGATGTCTTAGTTATCTAGTGCTGCTGTAACAGAAATACCACAAGGGGATGGCTTTAACAAAGAGAAATTTATTTTTTCACAGTCCAGTAGGCTAGAAGTCCAAATTGAGGGCATCAGTTCCAGGGGAAGGCTTTCTCTCTCTGTTCGGTTCTGGAGGAAGGTTCTTCTATCAATCTTCCCCTGGACGTGGAGCTTCTCTGCGCAGGAACCCCAGGTCCAAAGGATGCGCTCTGCTCCCAGTACTGCTTTTTTGGTGGTATGTGGTCTCCCTGTCTCTCTGCTCGCTTATCTCTTTTATATCCTAAAAGAGATTGGCTGAAGACACAATCCAATCTTGTAGATTGGGTTCTGCCTCATTAACATAACTGCTACCCATTCCACTTCATTAACATCATAGAGGTAGGGTTTACAACACAGGAAAATCACATCAGGTGACAAAATTGTGGGCAGTCACACAATACTGGGAATCATGGCCTAGCCAAATTGATACACATGTTTTGGGGGGACACAATTCAATCCTTGACAGCCAGTAAGCATTTTTATGGACTCCAGGTATAGAACTAGAGTAGTTTATGATTTTGGAATGTTATGGAAGCAAAGAGGGTTTTTAACCTTTTAGGGACCCCAATTAAAAATGGCCCCTTAGTATTAGACCTCTTAGAAGTTCTTTTGCTTCCCTCTGAGATTGCTGTAATCAATGTACTGGCCCACAAACCCAAGTGAGTTCCACAAACAGAAGAAATTAAGGGAAATAACTGTGTTAACAGGGCAGGCAAATTGGCTGCTTCTCAACTCCTCACAAAAATTAAAAATTTTATTCATTACCACAGCACATGTTATTCATGTTGAAAAGGAGGGAAGTAAATTAAAAAAAAATGTTGAATAAAATGTTATTATTAAAAAAGGGGACTTCCCTCCAATATTTGACTCACAATCATTTTTCAAATATCAACCATTAACCGCCATGAAAGAAATTTAAAAAAGGGAGCAAGCTGGTTGCCACCAAGACTCAACATCTGGCTTGTCACTTGTACCAAGTAAAAAACTAGTCTTACCAAAATGTTTGCATGGTCCCATGATCCAAGTTTATTTGCATACTAATGTAAGAGTGACAGCCAACCAATTGTTTAAAGTCTTGAAGTCATGTTGGTGGGGAGAATTTTCAGAAACAATGCATCCTGAACTTTCTGACAATCCCAGATAATCTCCAATTTTTCTGGCTTCTATAACTCTGTCCTATAGGGTTGCTAAGAATTGGAATTGACTCGATGGCAATGGGTTTGGTTTGGTTTGGTATACTTAAGGATATGAATAATAACAAAGAGCTTGCAAGTAAATGTCACATTTGCTAGGATGGTACGCTTACACCTAATGGTATACTGATTTTAGAACAGAGAGAGAAATTTGGCATAATTTAGTGGATTGTCAGATTATGGCCCCAAATAGAGAAAATGAACAATGGAAAAGAGATAGCTGTTGTATAAATTGGAAAGAACATACCCAAACCTGGGAAGGTCCCAACCAGAAGTCTGTCTTACCCCAAATATTTACATTACCCTTTGACTTTAATCTTGCATAAAAATAGTCACGTAGAGAGAGGTAAGTAAATAGAAATATTAAGGAAAAACTGGCAGGGGGATGTTTTTGGGAACTAGCAGATCAAGTAACCACTGTGTTGTCTGTTCCCAGTTTAAACCTGAAAAATTTTGCAGAACACAAATTGGAAAATTCTCACCACCTTCAGGTCCTATGCTTGAATGGCAAACTGATTTTATTTAACTTCCACCCTCTAGAGGTTATAAATTTGTATTGGTCCTGGTTTGCAGATTTTCACTTTGGATAGAAGCTTTTCCTAGCCACTAAGCCACTACTATCTGTGCAGCTAAGAAACATTTAGAAAACATAATCCCTACCTGGGGAGCTCCGAAAATCCTTTGTAGTGACTGAGCAACACATTTTACTGGACAAATACAGAAATATACAAGAGTCTACCAAATTTTCAAAGACTCCATTGTCCACATCACCCCTAGTCTTTTGGACTGGTGAAATGCACAAACGGCATTTTTAAAAACCAACTTGCAAAACTTTCCAACTCTTTACAATTATCAAGGACGGAAGTGTTACCCCTAGTCCTTTTAACTTTGAGGACCACTCCTTTTGAGCCTTATAAATTAACTCCTCATGAAATTATTACTGGGTGGCCTTTGGCCCTCCCATATGGATCTTTCTTTTTTGATACAAATTTAATTCTACCTGATCTACTCCAATATTGTCAGTCACTGGTAGAGTACTCTAGAAATTACTTTGCAAAAATGAAAGAAACTATTAATAACCCAGAACTTGAAATGTTCAAAGTCAATCAGATTCAACTTGGAGATTATGTATACTAGCATTTAAGATGTTTTGACAGAACAAGGACATCGTCCTACACTCAAGAACCCGAAGACATATACCCACCACCAGTTTCCATCCAAGTGACCCAGACTCGTGGTACTCCATGTGTGTCAGAGTAGAACTGCTCTCTGCAGGGTTTTCAGTGGCTAATTACTCAGAAGTAGATTGCCAGGTCTCTCTTCTAAGCCACTTCTGAGTGAACTTGAACCTCCAGCCTTTTGGTTAGCAGCTGAGCCGTTTAACTGTTCGCACAACCCAGAGACAGAAGTCACTTAATACGATGGTGGAAATAGATCTACTGGAATTCAAAATTAGAAGGTCATAGCATGCTGAGTGTGTTAGGATGAATAAAACCAGTTGTCATCTTTACATTATTCTATCAGCAGTAGTCTTCACGGCAGAACCAGTGAATGAATGGACAATGATTACTTTCCTTTTATCTGCTTAATTTCCTTTTTCCTGTAGAGAATGCCTTGCGTTTTTACTCACTGAATCATTATAAAATAAAACCAAAAATCAGTTGCTGTCAAGTCCAGTCCAACTCATGGCAAGCCCAGGTGTGTCTGCCTGAGGCCTTTCTGCAGAGGTGCCTCTGGGTGGGCTCGAATCACCAATCTGTTGGCTAGCAGTGGCGTGTTTCATCACTTGCACCCCTAAAAAGACAAGCCAAAGCAGCCGTCGTCGAGAGGATTCCAGCTCACCGTGACCCCACGTGTGTCAGAGTAGAATGTGCTCCACAGGGTTCCCAAAGGCTGATTTTTCCAAAGCAGATTGCCAGGCCTGTCTTTCTAGGCTCCTCTGGGTGAGTTGGAACCACAAAACGTTTGGTTAATAATAGACTGCTTTAACTGTTTGTGCCACCCAGGGACTACTTGAATTTCAAGGTTCTTGATAAGAAGAGACACTTTTTTTTTTTTCCCCACCAGCACTGACTTTAGAGAGTCTCTTACCCATCAGGGGAGCCCTTGATACACCCACTCCACAACTCAACTCCTCACATCCATGGCTTCATCTTCCAGGGCAGGAGAAGTAAAATAATCACATATTCTTTTAGCTTGTAAGCCATCCTTGAAGCACACAGAATCTAAGACCTTATTTCTCCAAAACTTTTAGTTTTACATGATGCCTTTATAACTTGAGGTCCACGGGTGGCAAAAAGGGTTGGTCCTCGACTAGTAATCTAAACGTTGGTGGTTTGAACCCAGCCAGTGGTGCTGCAAAAGAAAGGCCTAGCTATCTGCTTACATAAAGACTACAGGTAATCTTTTAAAGAACTATCTATATTAGATCAAGCTGACAACAGCAACTGAAAGATGAGATAGACACCTGGGGGCAGTGATTTTATGTTAACAGAGAAGGAACAATGTGGAAAAGAAGGGTGAGAATGGTTGCACAACTCAAAAAAGTGTAATCAATGTCATTGAGTTGTACATGTAAAAATCATTGAATTGGTGTATGTTCTCACATGTATACTCTCAACAATGACAACAACAAAAATAATTAAAAAAGAGATCAAGATTACAGCCAATAAAACCCCATGGAAGACAACTGTACTGTTTGTTACACAAGGAGTGGCCATGAGTCGAAGTCGGCTCAACGGCATCAGGTTTGGTTTGTTGTCATTGTTGTGTTATAACTTTATACAATTAAAGTGCTCGGGTTTGGTTTGTTGTTTATATATGTGTATATACAACTTTATACAATTTAACTGCTCTTGCAGCTTTTAAGTTCTTTGTTAATCCTTTATTTTTATCCAGCCTCTGGGGAAAATTATCAGCTCGAATCTCGGAAAAACACCAGGATTTCTCTGCAATATATATTGGAAAATATATGTAAATAATGCCTTTGAAAATTCTTAGTCTTTGAATGCTTTATACACAGCACTGTGTAGAGCACAACTAGAAACAAAGCAAAACTGCGGTATCTTCAAAGACAGTTATCTGGGAAATTTGTCGTTATGGATTGAATTGTGTCCCCCCAAAATGTATGTCAACTTGGCTAGGCCGTGATTCCCAGTATTGTGTGGTTATACCTCATTTAGTGATCTGATGTAATTTTCCTATGCGTTGTTAAGTCCTAAACTCTATGATGTCAATGGGAGCTCTGGTGATGCAGTGGTTAAGAGCTTGGCTGCTAACCCAAAGGTCGGCAGTTCGAATCTACCAGCCGCTTGTTGGAAATTTTATGGGGTAGTTCTACTGTGTCCTATGGGATCGCTATGAGTCAGAATGGACTCGATGGCAACAGATTTGGTTTTAGTAGGATCAGAGGCAGTTATGTTAATGACTTTGTCACTTTAGTTGTTTCTGGATTTAGCAAAATGAGCCACCCTCATCAAGTCTGAATTTCTTGTTTCTTCAGGTACTTCTTTTAAAGCATTCTTAGAATTCCAGACATTTCCTGCCTGGGATGTTTTGTTGGCCAGTCTGCCTTTCAAATAAAATATAATCTATTATGTAATCAAAAAATATGAAGTGTTAAATTGAAAATATTGGAGGACTGAACACTGGTGAAATGAGTTCCTTTATGTAGCCTTCGTCTCTGTTCTTTGGAAAAAATAGCTTAAGAGATTTTCCCCCTAAACCTTGAGGAGTTACCTTTACTCTCCTTTCCTATCCCAGAGGGTTTGTTACTTTTATCCAGGTTGACTATGACTTCCTGGGTAAGCTGTAAACAACTTGGGTTGATACTTCGTGTCTGGCACTGGGCTGCTGCCAGCCCTGTGAGTGGTACCTACCTTGTAGGGATTGGTCAATAGACTACGCAAATAAGGTTAGTTGTAGCCCATCCACACCTACTATGCAAACTAGGTATCTGTGGCCTAGGGAGAGAGGGTCAGTTGGTGACCCTGGTAGATGGAGGGGAGGGGGCATGTCTTGAAAGTTAAGAGTTTTATATAAACATAGCCAACCCCACAGTAGTTTGGGAGACAGAATGAAGCAATAAGAGAAGCGGCAAGAAGAGGCCGAGAGACAGAGAGGTGGATGGGGGGAGAGGGAGAAGGGGAAAGAGGGAGGGGAGGAAGCCTGGAACCTCCTAAAAGAGCTGTAACAGGGTCAAAGGCTGTAAGGCTGAAGACACTGACACGCAGCGTAATTGTCGTCCCCCATCTTAAGCAGGAAGCAGACTCGGGCGTTTCTATTCGCTAAAGTGGGTTTCCCAACGGGCTTTCAGGTGGCACAGTAGTTCTGTCTCAACTCTGAGCCGCCCTCAACCCCATTTCCTAATCCTTTTTAATTTTTCTTTCCTGGAACCACACCCTGCCTGTCCTCAGCTCCTTCTGACCTTCAAGGCCAGGAAGCACGTACCCTGGAGAGCCGGGGCCCCCACCCCGCGCGTCCCGCGCGTCCCACGCGACCTAGTCGCCGCGCTGTCCCTTGCTGTGGCCGGCTCCGGGGCGCCGGGGGCGGAGCGCAGAGGCGGGAGACGCCCCCAGCCCGAAGCTCCCCTATCAATAGCAGCGGCCCAGGAATGAACCCGGAAGGGGCCCAGATAGCCGGGACCCACCCCCGCACCCCAAGCCCGGACCCCGCGGTCTGCGACCGCCACAACCAGTGGCAGCTGCTCTTGCGGTGACCCGCCTTTGTTCCCTCCGAGCGCTCGGGAGCGGGGCACATGGGTGCAGCTGATGCCGCCGCCGCCGCCGCGCCGCCCTCAGAGATTGCGTCGAGGAAGCCCAGGCCCCATGGAGGCGCCCGAGGCGGCCGCGACTACGAGGACCTCGGGGGGACCCACGACTAGGCGCCGCGCCCCGAGGCGGGCTGGCTGCAGGACTTGGCGCACGCTTTCCACGGTGGGGGAGTGCGCTCGGAGGGCGGCCGGGGAGGCCAGACAAAGTGTCCCGGTCTCACCGCCGCCGTCCCACGGGTGGGCTCCCTGCTCTGTCCTGCCGGCCCCGGTTTCTCCGCGGGGTAGTCTTGACTCCCGGCGCGCCCCGGGGTCGGAGGGGGTCCCCAGGCGAGCTTCCCCAACCTGCTGGCCTCCTTGCTCGGGGGCTCGCATGTGTCCCTGTTCACACACCCCGGTACCAGCACCACCACCCCAGTGTCGGGGCCACGTGACGTCACAGAACTTACTGCATCACCCACAAGTGACCCTCCCAGGCAGTGACCCCCAGGGACAGAGGTGCTGGCTCCGAAGGGGACTGTGATCCTCACCCCGGTCTCCCTGGGCCTCGACCCGGCGTGGAATTGGCAGCCCAAGCCGAGGGCGGAAGAGCCGCAGGGCTTGCAAGGCGCAGGGGTCCTGTGGCGTTTGAGGGGTGGTAGCTGTTGCGCTGAATAACTCATTTCCTGACACCGCCTGCGTGTTTCATCTTGTTCCTTTCAAACTTGTGATTCTTTTATTAGACAATTTCTATTTCCTTTGTGCCCTGGCTGTGAAGTTGACCCAACTGGGCACCTTTGTAACCAACAGGGTTAAACTCCTCCGCCTTCTTCGGTGGACCCAGGGTCTGTGAGTTTCTGATAAGGTCCTGGGTAGTGACTCGACGGCACTAGGTTTTTTTGTTAGGTTAGCAACCCACGGTCACTTCGCTGCAATTCACGGCTACTCAGAAGTGCCTCGGAAGAAAGGCGATCTGCTTCCCAAAGGTAACAGCCGTGAAAACCCAATGGAGCGCAGTTCTACTTTGCGCACCTGGGGCTGCCATAAATAGGAGTTGACTCCAAGACAGTCAACAACATCTGACGTTTTTATGCTCAGTTCTGTCCCTCCGTGCCCGTGGAGGCTGCTCAACACACTTGTTCTTGTTGGTTTTTCTTTTCTTTTCTGGCCAGCCTCCTGCCTGCGTTCCCTTCCGTCCTCCTATCCTCTGCACCGTCAGGGACCTGCCACCTAGTGTGCGTGTTTGTGCTTTCGTCTGAGCTCAGAAAGCTGCACTCATACTCACACTTATACATACACAGACATACCACACATATACACCAGACACCACATACACACACTCACATACATATACACACCCACACACCACACACATACATGAACATACAGCACACAAACACGCCACACAGACACACCACACACGTAATACACAGAAATGCACACCCCCCCCATGCACCATACACATCACATGAACACACATAATTCACTCATGATGTGACCAGTCCTTGACACAGCTGGGCACCTTCAGGGGACAGCCACAGCTGAAAAGATCATAGGCTCCCTGCAGGTGGGCCGAGCCCGAGGAGAGGTGAGGGGAAGGGGCAAGGCCAGCATGCCTGGTCCCTCTGACCTAGTGTCTCCATCCTGGGGAGGGGTGACTGGGAGGTTGAGAGCGGGCATGAGTGGCCGTGTGCATTTCTGAGCCCGGCCCTTAAGAGCTCTTGTGTGTTTTCACGGCTCCCTCGAGCCTTGGCCACTGCAGTGACAAGTGCATGCCCTGGCTAGCCTACTGAAGAGACGGGGAGCAGCAGCAGCCTCACCGACCCCCAGCATGAAGCAGAGCAGCCTTGGCCACTGCAGCAAGAGCTCAGCAACCCACCCCAGTGAGCCAGAGAGAGACTTCCGCACCCACAGGTCAAAACAGTAGGTGCCTTAGTGAGCACTGCTCATGTGCCAGGCCCTGCTCAAAGCCTTTCATTTGCGTCTGTCTTTACTGGATGCTCAGTTAAGGAGTGTTTTTATTCTCATTGGCATATAAGGAAACTGAGGCTCAGAGAGATCGCAAGCCTACCACGGGAACAAGCAATACTAAAGGTAAGTACATATGTGTGTGTCCTGTTGTGGTAGAGTTGATTCTGACTCACAGGGACCCTATGGGACAGAGTAGAACTGCCCCATAGGGTGTCCAAGGAGCGCCTGGTGGATTCCAACTGCTGACCTTTTGGTTAGCAGCCAAGTTCTTAACCACTGTGCCACCAGGGCTCCGTGTGTGTATACATACCATATATATATATATATATATACTTATATACATGTACATACAGTATATATAATTCATGTTTATATATACACACATACATATATGTATATATATACGTATATACACATAGATACCTACATATATGTATGTATCTCTATGGAGTCCCTGGGTGGTGCAATCTGTTGACCTCTGAACAACTAACCGTAAGGCTGGTGGTTTGAACCTACCTAGAGATGCCTGGGAAGGAAAGGCCTGGAGGTCTGCATCTGAAAGGTCACGGCCTTGAACACCCTATGGACCACAGTTCTATTCTGACACCCGCGGGGTCTCCACGAGTCAGCACCGACTTGATGAACAACTGCTTTTGTTAGTGACTTGCTTTGAGCCATAAGAAAACCTAGTGTGTGCTAGGTCCCAGCCTAGGTCTCCAGGGCTGTGTGTGTCTCTTCTGTCTCTGGGCACCTGCCTTGGTGCTGTGAATACCCGGGGCTGCCCCACAATGCACTGGTGCTCAGTGCTGCCACCATTTACATCCTTAACACTCTGTTGTGGTTGCCCCAAAGGGCTGTTCCCAGGAATGTTAGTAAGAGAATTAATTCTCAGGCTATTGGAACCCTCAGCACAAATGTTTTGTTTTATATATATATATATATATATATATATATATGTATGTATATATATGTATATATATATCTATATATTTTACAATCAGAAAAAACAAAGTTACATAGAATTATCCTATGTCCAGCAAACACAGACACAAACACCCTATGAATGTTCACAGAAATATTATTCAAAATAGACAAAGGTGAAAACAACTCAAGTGCCCATCAAACATGAGTGAATAAACAAAATATATACACATACAATGGGATATTATTCCACTGTATAGAGGAATGCTCCGGTACATGCTATGACACGGATGAACCTCAAAGACATGACGAGTGAAATAAGGCAGACACCAAAGGACAGATATTGCCTGGTTCCATTTATGTGTATTGTCCAGAATAGGCAAATGCAGAGAAACCAAGGTTTATTAGTGGTTACCAGGGGCTGTGGGAAGGGGAGATAGAGACTCACTGCTTAGTGGGTTCAGAGCTGCTGTTTGGAGTGATGAAAATTTTTTGGAATAGATGGGGTGATGATTACACAACACTGCAAATATAACTAATGCATTTGTACACTTAAACAAAAAACCCGTTGCTGTCACGTCAGTTCCGACTCAGAGCAACCCTATAGCACAGAGTAGAACTGTCTCATAGGGTTTCCAAAGACTGGCTGGTGGATTCTAAACTGCCCACCTTTTGAATATCACCTGTAGCCCTTAACCACTATACCACCAGGGCTCCTTGTACACTCACGGTGGCGAAAATGGCAAAGTTTACATCCTGTGTATTTTACCACGATATTTTTTAAATTCAGTTGTAAAAAATGAAAACAAAGCCAAATGATGTCTAATCAGTTCACAGAAAACAAAATATAATTAGAAAGATTATGCAGCCTTTGCTGTAAAACCAAAAACCAAACCTGTTGCTGTCGAGTCAATTCTGACTCATAGTGACCCTATAGGACACAGTAGAACTGCCCCATAGAGTTTCCAAGGCGCACCCGGTGGATTCGAACTGCTGACCTTTTGGCTAGCAGCTGTAGCACTTAACCACTACACCACCAGGGCTTCCGCCTTTGTTATAAATTTTAATAAATGTTCAAAGGACTAATGGGATTTCTACTTTCTGCAGTTTGGACCCCATCTTCTAGTGGAGACACCTAAAAAGTCTGGATGAAGTAAGATTCATCTTCCCAAAAGCATTAGGGAAGTAAGATATTAAGGAATTGAGGACGCAATTAAGAAGAATATGAAATTAGAGAGGAGTCAAGCATTTCAAATGAACTTTACCCATAGAAGGCTGATTCAGTTATAAAGCTATGGAAATAAGGGGCAGAGATTGGAGGTCAGGCTTCCACAAAAATGGGAGCCATATAAATATAAAACAAGGATTTCACACCTGGTTGTGCGTCATTCAAACGGGAATCTCAAGCTCTAAATGTTTTAAGAAAAAGAAAAAACAAAAACCTTTTTGGAATAAGAAACTATCTTCAGTTATATCTGTAACTAAGACATCTAACATGTTAACAGTTGTTGATCCTTGACAACAAATATATGAATGATTGTTGTACTTTATTTAGTATATGTTAAAACTGTTCAGAGTAATAAGAAAACCTAATGAATGTAATGTCTATCACAAAACAACAAATTATCAGGCACACAGGGAATGAACCAGCACAGACAACAGAAACAAGACACAGATCTAAAACACCTATCCTTCCATGGTCATGAGGATAAAAGGCAGAAACTGGAAACAACAAATAACACTGTAGATTTGAAAGCAACCAGCCAGAAATTCTGTATTGAAACATATAGTTATGAAATTAGAGGGGTAGATGGGTTTAATATCATTTGATACACAGCAGGGTGTAGATTTTATGAACTTAAAAGATGGGTACAAAAAAATGAGCAAAAGAAAGCAGAGCTATAACAGTTGGAAAACAATGAAGGAATGGAAAGCAAAATGGAGTAAAGAACTCGTTGTAAGGAAAACAGGTGGGTTGAAGTATGCAAAGCTTTTTTCTGGGTAATTCCCAGCTCTCTGGTTTGTGGACAATCTATGTGAAAAAGTCTCTTTTCTCCATGTCGTTTCTGGATTTTAAAAAATCTATTTAACACTTGGATTTTATCTGACACCTTTTGTAGCTCTGATTCCAGGAGTGAGATCAGAATTGTTCTCAATCCCTAGTACCATTTGGGGGCTGATCTTCCTCCACTCTCGTGTAAAATCCCTGTTTCTTTTACTGCTTTTTGACTGTACCAGCTTCTCTCCATTACTGTTGTCTGCCCACCTCCTGGTCATTTACCTGACTCATGACTTTGGAAGCTGGCTCAGCATTACTCTCTCCCCTAAATTTTGCATCACCATATACAAAATGAGTGTATTTAATTGTATACAAAATAACATCAATAAAAACATTAATTATAAAACCACATTTGCTCAATTTGCTATATTTGTAATAGCCAAAGATTTCAGAAAGGTAAGATTTAGCTTGGACTCAAAAAGTAACACTGATGAGGACAGCCTCACAGTTACAACGAAACTGTCTTTTCACTCAAAGGCACAAAGTAGCTCAAGTGACCCAGCTTCTCTGAGTTAGTATTGCTTTTTTACTGAGAAACTTTGCCCTTTAACAGCAGACTTTTGGAAACTGGCTGTTTGAAATTATAGCAGTAAAGATGAAACATCCCACTTCTGAAGCAAGAGTAGTATCTCCGCTGTGAGTTCTTATATGTGAAGTGAGGTGTGAGGAACGACTAAAGGCTTTCCCACATTCTTTACGTTCATAAGGTCCCTTTCCACTGTGAAATCTTGTATGTGTAGTGAGTGCTGAGGCCTGACTAAAGGCTTTCTCACATTCCTTACATTCATAACGCCTTCACTGTGAGTTTTTGTGTGTCTAGTGACGGATGAGGAACGACTAAAGCTTTTCCCACATTCTTTACATTCATAAGGCCTCTCTCCACTGTGAATTCTTCTATGTGTAATGAGGGCTGAGGCCTGACTAAAGGCTTTCCCACATTGCTTACATTCATAAGGCCTCTCTCCACTGTGAATTCTTTCATGATTAGTTAGGACTGAGGAACAACTGAAAGCCTTCCCACATTCCTTACATTCATAAGGTCTCTCTCCACTGTGAGTTTTTATATGTGCAGTGAGGGCGGAGGAACAACTAAAGGTTTTCCCACATTGCTTACATTCATAAGGCCTCTCTCCACTGTGAGTTCTTCTATGTGTAGTGAGGTGTGATGACTGACTAAAGGCTTTCCCACATTCCTTACATTCATAAGGTCTCTCTCCACTGTGAATTCGCATGTGTGTAGTGAGAGTTGAGGAAACACTAAAGGCTTTCCCACATTCTTTACATTCATAAGGTTTCTCTCCACTGTGAGTTCGCATATGTGTAGTGAGGTCTGAGGAACAGCTAAAGACTTTCCCACATTCTTTACATTCGTAAGGCCTTTCTCCACTGTGACTCCTTATATGCTTAGTGAGGGATGAGGAACGACTAAAGGCTTTCCCACATTCCTTACATTTATAAGGCCTCACTCCACTGTGAGTTCTAATATGTCGAGTGAGGGATGAGGGCTCACTAAAGGTTTTCTCACATTCCTTACATTCATAAGGTCTCTGCCCATTGTGAGTTTTTATATGTTTAGTGAGGTGTGAGGAACATGTAAAGGCTTTCCCACATTCCTTACATTCATAAGGCCTTTCTCCACTGTGAGTTCGCATATGTTCAATGAGGTGTGATGACTCACTAAAGGCTTTCCCATATTCCTTACATTCATGAGGCCTCTCTCCAGTGTGAGTTCGCATATGTGTACGGAGGGATGAGGAACAACTAAAGGCTTTCCCACATTCCTTACATTCATAAGGCCTACCTCTGTGGTGAATTTTTTTTTGTAAAATGTGGGATGAAGGATGACTCCAGGTTTTACAACATTCTTTACATTCATGCTTATGGCCTCTTACGTGTGTGCAAAAGGATGAGAAACTACAGAAAGCTTTCCTACATTGGTTACATCCATAGCATTTCTCACCAGTGAGTGTTGTCACAGGATTATGCAGGGCTGAGATACAAATGAAGTCCTTCCCACATACCTTACATTTACAGGGTTTCTTTCCATTAAGAGTTCTTATAGGAGTGGTTAGATGAGAGGAACAACTGCTGGCTTCTCCACATTCCTTAAACTGACAGGTATTGCATCCAGTGTGAGATCTGGCATGATGGTTATGTGATGAGTGATCCATGAAGGCTTTTCCACACACACAGCATTTAAAAGGATTTACGTCTAGAGGAATCCAGCTGAAGGTTTTCCCGTGTTGATCAGTTTCTTTACTTTCACAGTGGTTCTCTACTGTATGACTTCTGTTAAAAATAGGAAATATGCTGTTGGAAATAGATTTGTTCCCATTTAACCATTACAAAACACAGTGAACATGCATGGTTTTTGCCCTGAGTTGTCTTATATTTTATAAGTTAAATCATCTAGCAGAAATACTATCATTACTATTACTGTTTTTCTAAAACAGGCTTTCTGATAACTGTCCAAGTAAAATATGTTTCAAATACTTGATACCTGACTCACATTTATGAAAATGTTGAACTGTGAAAGTTCTCTGAACACATAATTTTACAGCTAGGTTTATATATATAGACATGTACCAGGGCTTCAAACCAGTTTGTAATGGTTCAGCAATCCAATCTCTGGCATTGATCCTGAAGGTTTCAGGAGTCTCTTGAAGGAGACTGGATTATTGGCAGGACTGTGGAGAGTGAAACACATTCAAAGAGGCACGGTCGGCCACCATCTTGGAGCAGGACACTATTGATTGTTTCCTATTTGGGTCAAAATACAATGGGCAACAAATGAGATTTCTGTGCAATGTGTACAATGCCCTCATTTACACTGACAATGACTGAACTGTTAAGAACAGGTTCGAAGCCCTGGTATATATACATAAGTATATATGTGTGTATTTTAATGTCATGACACCTTAGGACTTTCTCCTGAGGCACTATTTTCTCTTGTTTGAATGACACTCACCTCACATGTCTCCACTGGTTTTTATGCTGATCTTTATTGCCATGCAATTCGGAGATTTCTCCTAACATGGAGGACCAGGTGTTATTCTTCATGAGTTGCACCATTATATGTTCACTGGATAACTTTTCTCCATCATTAAAGTTTTGAGAGACTGCCCCCAAAAATTCAAGTTGAGGTTCACCATATGAAACAAAAAAGAAAGGAATTGTTAGGGAAAAAAAGACTGCTGTGAACAAAAACTCAACCACATTTCACTCTTTCGGCACATTGACAAAGGTTAAAAAGCAATTTACTAGGAAATACTTTCATGAGGATTGACAGTCATGGTGAAAAAAATAGGTGTAATTAGGAGAGTTAAGCAGAAAGATACTGGACACAATACACATGTAACATTAAAAGAGAAAAAGGGTCACCGTGACCATAGTTATGAGGATTGCTAAAGTTAGAAAAGCAAGCTCAGGTATCTGGGAAGTTGTATCTTCAACCCAAAAGAGATTTTTTCTAGCTGATTGATGCAAATGTAATTCCCTCTGTGCAGGGATGATTCTTCAAAAAATTCTGGCTTTCCTGGTGCCGCCTGACACAGTGGCCCTGGATGAGTCCTATCTCTACTGTCCTCAGATCTTTCCCTTTGGGAAAACAAATGTGTAGAGCTGACATGGTGCTCATGGATAAGTGCACATCATGAGGGAAGACAGTGAAGAGCAATGAACATTTCCTTGACACTGAGCCAATACTGGAAACCCCAGTGGCGTTGTGGTTAAGAGTTTGGCTGCTAACCAAAAGGTCAGCAGTTCAAGTCCACCACATGCTCCTTGAAAACTCTATGGGGCACTTTCACTCTGTCCTGTAGAGTCACTATGAGTCAGAATCGACTCGATGGCAAAAAAGTTTTTGTTTTAAGGCAATACTTTGCTCTTCAGGGTCTCTGGAGATGGACAGGTCTGAGTTTATCTGCAATAAAATAATCATGTCAAACTTGTACTAAACACAATAAAATTCTCTACAAAGCCCCAAACCACAAATCTCAAAGTGCCCCACAGTGACCCCTAAAGCAAATGCTTACATTTACAAAACTTAGAAAGCTTTGGGGGTTTTTATCACAAGAGAAGTGAAAACCTCACTTTAATACATAGAGCTTTATGTTCATGGGGAAGTCAGGATATGTTAGCTGCACAGACCAAAGGATCATGCCTGTTTTATTTAACAATTTACTCCCTCGTCACCCCAAATACTGGAGCAAAGTCAATGACGAAACATTTTGTTCACTAAAGGAATGAATTTTCAAAAAATGATGCCATCCTTACCTACTGAGGCCAGGTTTCTGAAGGTTTCCATCATCACTTCTCTGTAGAGTTTCCTCTGGGCAAGATCCAGCAAAGGCCACTCTTCCTGGCTAAAGACCACGGCCACATCCTCAGCGATCACTGGATCCTAAAACATCCCACACATCCTGAATCAGCAAGGTGCCATGTACTCCATTGTGTATAAGAACAAAGGGTGAGACTGACAGTCCTGGGGAACTGAGAATTCTTAAGGATTTGATACTATGTTCTGTGTTCTACTAAGGTTTATTCTAGGGTATAGCCATCAGCCTCATCCCGTCACTAAGTACATTCACTTCCTCACTGATTGAATCCTGTCTCACAGACTTCAAACACAATGAAATAATCTCTCCACAGTTTGACTTCAACCAATTGCAGTCTTATTCCTCTCTCTTTATGCTCTAGAACAGTTAGGAAACATAGCAAGAATTAGAGAAATAATCTCATTTAGATCTTGATGGCTCGAACCCACCAACCACTCCGTGGGAGAAAGGTGTGGCAGTCTCCTTTTGTAAAGATTACCGCCTTGTGGGGACCATGGTCTTGGGGAACATCTAGCTCAATTGGCATAACATAGTTTGTAATGATACCCTACTTTGATGAGTAGTGTCTGGGGTCTTAAAAGCCTGTGAGCAGCCATCTAAGATAAAACACTGGTCTCACCCCTTCGGAAGCAAGGGAGAATGAAGAAAACTAAAAACACAAGGGAAAGATTAGTCCAAAGGACTAATGAACCACAACTACCATGTCCTCCACCAGCCTGAGTCCAGCACAACTAGATGGTGCCCAGCTACCATCACCGTCTGCTCTGACAGGGATCACAATATAAGGTCCTGGACAGAGCTGGAGAAAAATGTAGAACAAAATTCAAACTCACAAAAAAGGACCAGACTTACTGGTCTGATGGAAACTGGAGAAAGCCTGAGAGTATGACCTCCGGACACCCTTTTAAGTCAGTAACTGAAGTCACTCCCGAGGTTCACCCTTCAGCCAACGATTAGACAGGCCCATAAAACAATAATACACGCAGCTCAACCACATATAACAAGGTTAAATTGGCACACCAGCTCAGGTGCAAGGACAAGAAGGCAGGAGGGCACAGGAACGCTGGACGAATGGAAATGGGGAACTCAAGGTTGATAAGGGGAGAGTGTTGACATGTCACTGGGTTGCCAACGAATGTCACAAAACAATATGTGTATTAACTGTTTAATGAGAAACTAATTTGCTCTGCAAGCCTTCATCTAAAGCACGATTAAAAAAAAAAAAAAGGAAAAAAATTATAGGGATTAAATGCCAGCTCTAGGCACAGGTGGGAGGACAAGGACCTAGACTGGGGAGTCATGCTTTCCACACACCTGAAAACCTCAAGGCAAAAGCCTTCTCCACTGGGGGAAAAATGGGTCTGGACACCCCACACAGGATCCAGGGCAACTCACTGTCCCCAGTTTCATGCCCTTGGTGACATCAAGAGAGCACCACCACCCAGGACCGGTAAACAGTCAGGGCCTTCAGCTACAAACTCTCTCTGCTCTTTTCTGACCTATAACACAGTGTGAGAGGAAAAACTGTGGTTTTAGAACAGCACAGAAAATGCTCCAGTGCCTGGGGGGGAGTCAAGAACACTGCTCAGAGAGATGGGACAAGGATGTCTCTGGAGGGCAGAGCTCAGCCTCCACAGCCAGAGCTGCTCCATCTTCAGACTCTGGTCAGGAGACTCTGTCATTCAACACAGAGCACCAAGGCGCAGGGTGGGGATGTTAACGCCCCACGGTGCCAGCTCTGAGATTCACATAAGCAAGGTGACCCCAGGCATCCAAATCCTGAAAAGCCACATGTGTATAGGGGAAGGGCCCAGTGACAGTGGAGCAGGGCCTCAGGATGCATCCTCAGGCTCAGTACCTTGGCCTCCTTTTTTCTTCACTGATGAACCACAGTCCCGCAGCACACAGCTGCTCCCTGAACAATTCTGATCCAGCCTCACCCACTTATGCTAAGGATAACCCAGTTCTCCATAGAACTCACCATTTCCTCCTCCAGCTTCTGGAAGTCTAAAGGAATGTCGTCTCTGAGCCCAAGACGCCACTTCAGGAAGAGGGACGAGAGTGGAAGCAGAGCACTGGGCAGTTTGGAGGCAGATGAATAATGATTGGTCCACACACCAGCCAGAGCAGTTGAAGTCCTTCCCTGTGACTGATGGATATGCAAGATGGTCCAGCGGCCTAGACTGGACTAGTTCTCCCTGCAGCACACCTGAGACCTGAAATGGAAGAAGGATGGGGAGGAAACAGTGTTGAGGAAGCAGGGAGTGACAGGCCTTTGGCCTCCTCCCAGGCTCAGGGCAATGCTCCACCCTGAGGGCCTTTACACTGAAGGCAGAACAGGCTCCAGCCCCCAGAGCACACACCTGCATTCTTCAGGCAGCTCCATGGGCCTCTCCTTTCCGCAGCAAGATCACAGATGGAGGAATTTACCTCTCCCAGAGCATGAGGAGCAACCAGGCCTGGCCAGGCTGCAAAACTTGAACCTGATTTCCTCCAGGGAGTCAGGGGTCCAACGATGAAGTTGTTGGTGATTTGTTTCTCCATGTCATTAAAAAATGTCATTGGAATTTGGATCGGAATTGCATTGTATCTATAGATGGCTTTTGATAGAAGAGACATTTTTATGATGTTAAGTCTTCTTATCCATGAGCAAGGTAGGTTTTTCCACTTATGTAGGTCACTTTTGGTTTCTTACGTAGTGTCTAGTAGTTTTCTTTGCATAGGTTTTTTATGTCTCTGGTTAGATTTATTCCTAAATGTTTTATCTTCTTGGGGGCTACTGTAAATGGTATTGATTTGGTGATTTCCTCTTCGATGTTCTTTTTGTGGTGTAGAGGAATCCAACTGATTTTTGTATGTTTATCTTATATCCTGAAACTCTGCCGAACTCTTCTGTTAGTTTGTTTTCTTGAGGATTCTTTAGGGTTTTCTGTGTATAAGATCATGTCATCTGCAACTAGAGAAACTTTTACTTCTTTCTTACCAGTCTGGATGCCCTTTATTTCTTTATCTAGCCTAATTGCTGTGGCTAGGACCTCCAGCACAATGTTGAATAAGAGCGGTGATAAAGCCAACGTAGAAGTTGTGGGTTCACCTACGTAACTTTGTCCCCTGTACATCAACACATGCACTGTTATTTGATATTAATGTGGGGAAGTTTTCAGGAAGAACCTATTTTTCAAGTCTTGGCAGTGAACTCTTCAAGGTTCATTCATTTATAATTGTGTGCAGTTAAAACCCCTCTATTGTGCTTTTAAAACTATTTTTCATTTCATTTATAGCATTGTAATATGTGATCGGTATTTTTCCTGTTGGTTTTGCAATTAACATTTCTTTTTCCCTTTGAGGTTTTTTTGTTTTTTTTTTAGTTCCTTCTCAAACCGTGATATCACCAGTTCCTAAGCTTTTGAGAAATTCAGGCAGATTCTTTTTTTTAATCTTTAAAAGAAATTTTATTACAATAACTCAGCATTAGCTTTGAGGGAGAAAGTCAACACTAAGCCCATTTAAAATGTTTAAAAAATATATTTTACAACCAAGTCACGAGGGAGTATAGACAGTGGCTAGTTGCTTTCTTTCCTCTTCTATGAAACAACCTTTTAAGTCAGTTGTAATGGAATTTTGACAGCATATAAGCATCTGGAAAAATTATTTTCAGGGTTATTAGTCAACCTAGAGAAAGGCACAGTACCTTCTAATGCATTTCTCATCCAGGGTAATCACTTCCCCTAAGATTAAAATGGGACTTTAAGCACAGTCTTCAGACATGTCTTAAACATACCAGCCCTAGTTCTGTCTTGGCCCCAAGCCCCCGGCTCTGCTTTGAGCACATGGAGGCCCTGAGCTCATCACCCTGGTGTTTTTTCATCTCTATGAATTTAACCAGGTGTCAAACCCTACTAAGGGTTTTCATTGTAGAATTGGTTAACTTAGTTAAACATGATGATTGATAAAGATGATTTCACATTGGACGTTTCAGACCTGAATTAACAATAAAACATTGATAAAAACATGGATTTTACTGAACAAAATTCTGGTTCACCAGTGTTTTTTCTAAATAAAAATAGGGCATTGGCTAGATGTGAAATGTTAGGACTTCCTTTGAATTACAAGCTGTTTCTTTTTTTTAAAAATAACCTCAGTATTTTTAGAATATGATTGGTGGACTTTTCATTATACCCTATTGAAGATTTTTGTTTGTTTGTTTCTTTTTTTTTCTTTTGTTCACTCAACCAACACTTTCACTAGTTTTTAGTGGCTCAGTGGTTAAGAGCTACGGTGAGCTATAGCTGCTAGCCAAGGAGGTCAGCAGTTTGAATCCACCAGCTGCTGGGAGAATACTTGAACTCTTGTCCTTTGATCTTATGATAAATGGATCAACAAATAAATCAGAAAACGATTAACATTTCTCTAAGGAGCTGTCTCCTGCCTCTGTTCCCATTTCTTTCCACCCTGACCCCCTCCAAGCTGACCCCTATTGTTTCATTTCTTGGTCTCAGAGTCAGTGTGCTCTCTCTCGCATGATCTTTACAGCAGGGTCTCCCCTTTAAGAGTTATTCTTCCTTTTATCATTTTCTCTAATAGCCCTCTGTAATTTTAATTTACATCCTTATTTCTAGCCTTATTTCCAGCATAAACTAGGAGCTTTGTTCAGTACATAGAACCTCCAGTTCACTCCAGAATTGCTGAATAAAACCCACATTTTAACAAGATCCCCGGGTTATCCACATTGACAGTCAACTAGGAGAAGCATCTACTGATCCGTAGCCTGTAACCCAAGGAATGAGCACTCTGCGGAGGGATGCCCTGTGAGCATCCACACCTACATTACATTAGTGCACTACTTCCTGACCCGCAACCCATCTCCATGTCTAGGCCTCCTCAGCCTTCCCTAGTTTGTTCTTAACAAGCTCCTGCATGACGTCATTCAATCATGGCTGTCATTTCCAAAATCATTTGCAGCAAAGAACTGCTCAATGTGCACCAGTGGCCATCCGCTGTTCTTCAAAGAGCCCAGAGTAATCAGCAAGGTTCTGAGCGTCCACCTGCTATGCCTCCTCCAAGCCGCCTCACACAACCCCTCCCACCTCACCCCAGGCACACATTGTTTCCTCTGCTTCAGTAATTTCTGACTTTCATCAAGGACTGGATGATACTGGGTTCTCTGCTGCTGCCTCAAGAATTTACTTAAACACTCATTCTACCCAACTGAAATGCTCTTTCTATCCCGACCCATATAACATGGTATCAGCCCTACACAACTATGCAGGTACCTTAAAAAAAAAAAAAATCTGAATCTTCGCGTAAATAACTTTCCTTCCAAGCAGTCTAACGTGACTCCCCATTTAGGTCGTTTTATTACAGGTATCAGGTCAGAGTAGAACTGCCCCATACAGTTTCCAAGGAGCTCCTGGTGGATTAGAACTGCCGACATTTTGATTAGCAGCCAAACGCTTAACCCCTTCACCACCAGGGTTTCCTTTCTCTAATTCACATTCTTGTTCTAGGGATTTACAAACTAGTTTCTGCAAGCTGAAAAATTCTTTCCACCCCCACCCATAGCACATGCTGTCAGCCCTATACAACCACGCATGTTGCTGAATAAAACGAATTTTCCGAATCTTCACTTCAATAACTTTTTAAGCAGCCTAACTGGACTCCCGGCTTAGGTGGTTTTATTCCAGGTCTCCGAAGCCCCTGCATTTCTCCCCGCTCCCTGAGCAGCACAGGTGTGCGCGGCCCCCACGGTGCCCACCACCTCACCTGTCCATGACACACACAGGTCCACCTCCGCGGCCTCCAGGAAGCAGCTGCAGCCGCGGGGCCAGGGGCGCGCAGGAAAGGAGGGGCCAAGCGGTGGCGGCTCCCCGGCTCCAGGGAGGCCCGAGGCTCTGGGAGCGGAGAGACCAGGAGGGCGCGGGGAGCGGGCGCGGCGCCCTCAGACCCGGGACACGACCTGCGTTCGCCCGACAGCGGAGCAGTTAAAACTCTGTTCACTGGCTGGCGTTGCTGCTGCAGGCAGCTGGGGTGCAGAGAGGTGCCCCTAAAACTCTCTTCATTGGCTGGCGCTTGGGTTACTTAAAACGAAGGTTTGCAAAGTTACAAGTAGAGTAAGGGAGTTAGAAACAAGGGGGGCAGAAGGAGGTGTCTTCTGAGAATCCGCCGACCGCTAAAGTCATGTGTTTCCTGCACCTCCAGATGATCTAGACACCTGCAGCGTGTCTTAAACTAGGTGACTTCACCATTAAGGTGGTGCGTTCTGTTAAAATATGAGTGTACAGACTTTGTTGAAGGAACAGGATGATTACAAGTGAAAAGGGTAAGTATTCTAAAGCTCAAGGGGAGAAAAAGGGTTTCCATACAGAAAAGTCATCGATCTATCCCTAATATCAGCTTATTGCAACTTACTGTTTAAACTTATTGTTTGTTTTTTATTGCAACCCTAGGGGCCCTGGTGGTGCAGTGGTTAAGTGCTACGGCTGCTAGCCAAAAGGTCGGCAGTTGGAATTCACCAGCCGCTCCTTGGAAACCCTATGGGGCAGTTCTACTCTGTCCTACGGGGTTGCTGTGAGTCGGAATCGACTGGAGGGCCATTTTTTTTTTTTTTTTTATTCCAAGGCTAAGCATCTTAACCACCATTTGTTCTTTTTCCTGTTGACACCGTTGCAAGCGAGGTCAAGCAAAACCACATTTTCAGAAATGCGGGCAAACATGTCTCTGAAAAATTTCCGCTCTGTCATATATTAGAGCAGAAGTTCAAACGTATACGAGTCAAGATGGAGTCACTCTTGCTGACTCGATATGAGCCCAAGGTGGGCCCAAAGCTTGTTTTGGAACATTCTCTTTGTCAACTGAAATGCTAATTTCAATAACCAAAGATACCCTTGGGGAGCAGAGAAAGTTGGTATTTGCATACATGGCCATTTGAAAAAAAAAATTTACCACGTTCTTTAGAGAAACGATTTCTTTGCTTCTCATAAATATTTCCCCATCTTTAGAATTGGTGAAGTCTCTAGTCCGGCTTCTGGTTCATGGTTTGTCGTCTCTTGTACGTCTGGTATCTTCCCCCAGGAGCGGGGCACAGACTGTGCACACCCAGGAGAAATGGGGTAAGATAGATGCCAAGACACGAGGAGATGGCCAAGGAAACAGGAAGCGGAAGCTGAAGAGACAAGGATCTACCTCCAGAGGCTGTGCTCTAAATTCCGGACTTCTAGCTTCCTAAACTGTGAGAAAATGAATTTCTACACCAGTGTTTGACCAAGCACGTGGACGCCATTGCTCAGCCAAGTGGACACATGTAATTAACCATCACTATTTTTTTTTTTTACTGGCTACTATAGGGGGCAGTTCTACTCTGTTCTATAGGGTCGCTATGAGTCGGAATCGACTGGACAGCACTTGGTTTTTTTTTTTTTTTTTGGTTTTACTGGCTATTATGGAAACCCTTGTCGTGTAATGGTTAAGTGCTACAGCTGCTAACCAAAGGGTCGGCAGTTCGAATCCACCAGGCGCTCCTTGGAAACTCTATGGGGCAGTTCTACCCTGTCCTATAGGGTCGCTATGAGTCGGAATCGACTCGACGGCATTGGGCTTGGTTTACTGGCTATTATAACACTACTCTGGCTGGACAGTCCCTTATTCTACAGTGAATGGGAGACGTCCTTGGACTTTGGCATTTTAGCTGTATCTGGATTTAGCAAAATGAGTCACCGTCATCAAGTCTGAATTTCTTTAATCAGGTCATTTTCTGGAATCATTTTTAGAAGGGAATTCCAGGCAAGACCTGTCTGGGATGTTTTCTTGACTAGTTTATCTTTCAAAGGAAATATAAATTATTATGTAATCAAAAAAACAGGTACTAAATTCAAAATATTGGAGGGTTGCATACCGTGAAGAAATTAATTCCTTTGTGTGCTCTTTTCCCTTGGTTCTTCAAAAAAAAAAAAAAAAAAACCTGCCTGATTTCTCCTTAAGCCCTGAGGAGTTACTTTGCCAGAGTTTTCTACCCCAAAGTGTTTGTTACTTTGTCCAGGTTGATTGACATTTCCTGGGTAAGCTGTAAACAGCATGGGTTGATACTTGGTGCCTGGTCCTAGGCTGCAGGTTGCCTTGTAATTGGCATGCAGCTTGCATGGACTGGTCAATAAACTATGCAAATAAGGGGAATTATAGCCCAACCATGCCTACTATGCAAATGAGGTATCAGTGGCCTAACCAGGGGGAGGAACATGCTTTGAAATTGAGGAACAGTTTGTGTATAAATAGAGCCAAACCCGCACTGGTTTAGCAGTCAGAAAAAAATAGAAGCTGCAGGGACAAAGAGAGATACAGACGGAGGGCCAAGCAGACAGAAACACAGGGAGAGATACAGACAGAGGGCCAGAGAGGGAAAGACAGAAACACAGGGTCAGTGACACAGAGCAAAAGCAATAACAACGGTCAAAGGCCAGATAACTGTCCTTTCCCCATCTGAGCCAGGAAGCTGACCTCAGGGGCACTTGTATGCGCCAAACTGTGTTTTGCGGCGCACAGAGGCAGCAAGATAATTGTACTCCAATTCTGATCCGCTCTTGACTCCACTTCTTGGTTCTTTTTAACTTTGCTTTAACCGCACCCTTCCCATCCCCAGCTCCTTCCCACCCTCCTTCCTGGCCAAGGCGAGCATTCCCCGGGGGTGCATTCCCCACCCCGCGAGCCCAAAGCTGGCCCAGTCCCCACCCAGCCTTCGTCGTCGCCGGCTCCGGGGCGCAGACGGCAGAGGCGGGGTCGGGCGACCACCCCAGCCCACAGTCCCAGCGTCCAGCCCCGGCTTCAGCCCGGCCTCCTCTTAGTGCGCACGCCCGGCGCTCTGGTCGCAGCGCCGCCGGGAACGAACGTGGAGCCGGGCGCCCCGCCACCCAGCACCCCGAGCCCGGCCCCCGCGGTGCGCGGCCGCCACTACTAGCTGCTGCTGCTCCTGCAGTGATCCTCGGCCGCGCCCCGCCTTTGTCCCCGCCCGGCGCTCGGGAGCCGGGCGCATGGGCGCAGCTGATGACGCCGCCGCCGCGCCGCCCTCCGAGGCTGCGTTCGGGAAGCCTGGATTCCAAGGAGCCGCCGGAGGGGGCCGCGACGACGAGACAGCCGGGGGGACCCCCGACGGAGCGCCGCGCCCCGAGGCGGGCTGGCTGCAGGATTTGCACACACTTTCCACCATGGGTGAGTGCGCGCGGAAGCCGGCTGGGGAGGCCAGACAAAGACCCTGGTGCCACCGGCGCCGTCTCTCGGTTCGTTTCCCTGTGCGGCCCCACCTGCTTGGGTCCCCCCGCGGAGCTCTCTTGGCCCTCGGTGCGTCCCGGGAGTCGGAGGTCTACCCCAGCGAGCTCCCCTGACCTGCCGGTCGCCGTGTTCCGCAGTTTGCGTGGATCCCCATCCACACGCCCCTTACCGGCACCACTAGCTCGGTGTTGGGGCCACACGACGTCACAGAACCTCCTGGGCCACCCACATGCCAGGCAGAGACCCCCAGGGACAGAGACGTTGGCTCCGAAAGGGCCTGCGGACCTCACCCCGGCCTCCCTCGCCCTCCGTGGAATTGGCATCCTGAGCCGGGGGTGGAAATGCCGCTGGGATTAGGAAGGAAGGGGCAGGGGTCCGGTGGCGTTTTGGGGGTGGACGCTGTTGAGTTGAATTCCGCTTTTCCTGATCCTCGTGTATGTTCTTTCCTGTTTCTCTGAGACTTGGAATTCTTTTATTAGACAGTTTCCATTTCCTTTGTGCCCTGGCTGTGAACTTAACCCAACTGGGCAGCTTGAAAAGTTCGAGTTCTCTCTGGGCGTCTGAACCCCTAAATTCGCTGGAGTAGGTCCGGTTATCCTGACCGCTGCGAATTTAAACTGTGGGCACAAGCGGGCGTGTAGCTTCTTAGCAACAATTTGTTGTTTATTAGGAAAATAAAGAGAGTATGTCGTGGTATGGAGCCTTGGTGGTGCCAGGGTTAAGCAGGTAAGCGCTTCTCTGCTAACATACTGAGTGGTGGTGTGAACCCACCTAGCGGCTCTGCGGGAGAAAAGACCTGACCAACTGCTTCTGTAACGATTACAGCTAATTGTGTGTGTGTGGTGTGGATGTCAGTGTATGTGTTTCTGATGTGTGGTGTGAGTTTATATGAGCGTGGTGTGAATGTAGTGTGTTTGTGTGAGAGGTGCGTCCAGTTGAAGCCTCCACGTTGGCATCCGCCGGTCTGTGAATAGTCCCCTGCGCACACTGGCTGTGACCCTGAGCTGCAGTTCCCCACAGCCCCGTCCTGACCTCACTGCCCCGTCCCCATCCTGATGGCTGTCCTTGCTCCCCACAGGCACAGGCACCTTTGGGCGGGTGCGCCTGGTGCGGGAGAAGACGGCCAAGGGTTTCTTCGCGCTCAAGGTGATGAGTATCCCTGACGTCATCCGCCTGAAGCAGGAGCAGCATGTGCAGAATGAGAAGTCAGTCCTGGGGGAGGTCAACCACCCCTTGTCTGGCTGTGAGTCCCCCGGGGTCCCCTGCCTCCTCTCCTTCCTTCTCCTCTCTCTGCCTTTTTCTCCTCCATGGAGAGACAACCCAGAAGTGCCCCAGAATAAAGTCCTGGAATGTGCGAATGAAATCCTGTCAGTGTAGGGTGGGTCCTAAACCTAATCACTTTCAAGATACAAGGCACACACAGGGGAAGACAGACAGCAGTGAAGACAGAACTCCAGTGACTGCTGAGATAGATGGGACCGTTGTGATCCACAGGGTTTTCGTTGCCTGACGTTCAGAAGTAGATCTCAGAGCCTTTCTTTCTAGTCCTAGTCTGGAAGCTCGGCTGAAACCTGTTCAGCATCACAGCAGCATCCAAGCGTCCACTGACAGACGCGTGGTGGCTGCACAGGAGGTGTACTGGTAGGGAATCGAACCCAGGTCTCCTGCAAGGGTGGCAAGAATTCTACTACTGAACCACCTCTCGAGTTAGTCCTGTTGTGTGAAATAAAATAGCCGTTTAAAGAGAGGAATCGATCTAAGTTAAAAAAATTTTTTCTTTTAAGAAGATGTAGACTCATTTGTAACATTGTTGTCATGTTCTCACACGATCTAGGCGCAAAGTCTTGGTTTTTACCAAATACCAGAAGTCTCAAACTTAATTTTCCTGAGAGTGTATTTTCCTATGGAAGCACAATGGGCTGAGCAGTAGATTTCTGTTGGCCTTTGAAAACCAAGTATCGAGGTCTATTGTGCGTTTATGGTGCAACTGTTGTTGTTGTGTGCTGTTGAGTCGATTATTTTAGTGACTCTATAGGACAGGGTACAACCGCCCCATCATAGGGTTTTCTAGACTCTAATTTTTACAGGACCAGATAGGCCTTTCTTCCACGGAGCTGCTAAGTGGCTTTGAAATGCCAGCTTTATGGCAGCCAAGTGCTTAACCGTCGTTCCACCAGGGCTCCTTGAGTGAAATTAGGAGAACGTAAAAGAACCAGACACAATTAATAACGGAAATAAAGTACTGGGACGCTGCTTTTGAGAAGGAAAAAGCTTTGAGAAAGGATTAGAACCAAGTGGGCAGGGGGTCCTTTCCAGGACTGTAGAATGAGCGGTGGGGACGTTTCTGGGTCCAGTTTTGCCTTGTGCATTTTTTCTAGGGTGCAGGGACATGCCTTGGGTATCATTTGGGTGAGGTTGTGGGGTGCAAGTGGCATGGAAGCTGAGATCTTGGGGGTCTCTGACTATGCATCCTACCCTTACCTGACTGGGTAGGAGACTAGGGTGGATGTGGGGTCTTTGCAATTCCAAAATGCCAAAGTCCGTGAAAGAATACCTAAGATGTGAAGGTGGGTGGGTGGGGGTCTCCAAGTCAGACTGGATAGAACTGTTGAACCGCTGGGAGTTAAACTGGGAAAAAGAAGGGACGTGCAACAGAGAGGTTTAGTCTCCATCCACTTGTGGTATTTCTGTTACAGGAGCAACAGATAACTAAGACAACTTGGATGTCCCATGAAACCACGTTCATAAACCTCCAAACCAAGAAAACCAAATACCACGCAATTGAAGCAGTCTCAACAGGTACTGGCTTTTTTTTGTCATTGTCGTAAATGTATCTATCATACGAATTTTGCTAATTCAACTTTTTAGAGGTTGTAACTTAACAGTTATTATGACAATCACCCATGCAACCCTACCTTTAATCAATGTTATATTTCTATCGTCCTTAATCCCTTCTCCTTTCTGCTTTCCCATCCCTCCTGCCCCGTAGCCACCAATGAACTTTGTTCTCCATACGTTTACCTTTTCTTGTCTTTTTATGGCACCTTGGTAGCACGGTGGTTAAGTGCTTAGCTGCTAACTGAAAGGTCAGCAGTCCGAACCCACCGCTGTTCCACAGGAGAAAGATGTGGCAGTCCATTTCCATGTGGCAATCTTGGAAACCCTATGGGGTTTCCTGTCAGGTCACTATCAGTTAGAATCAACAAGATGGCAGTGAGTTGGGGTTTCTATTTTTACTTTAGTGAAGTCATACAATATTTATCCTTTTGTGATTGACTTACTTGATTTCAGTATAATGTCTTCCAGCTCCATCCATGCTGTAACATGTATCAAGTCTTCATTTCTTCTGCTGGCCGAGTAGTATTCCACAGTATGTGTGGACCACATTTTGTTGATCCATTCATCTGTTGATAGGTTTTGTGGTTGAAGCCAAGGATGTGGGTGGCTGTAGCACAACTTCAAAGAGGTGTAAACATGAGGACTGTGAAAAAAGCTCAAAAATAGCTAGAAGAGAGTTCAGTTAGGTGGGAGAGATTTGATAGTCGGGGCAAAACGTCATGAGACAGGCGATACTGGAGATGCTGGAGAGAGAGTAAATGACTGATGGTGTGATGGATCAGAGAAGGGAGGGGACCCAGAGCTGATGGAGAGGGCCAGATCTTTCACTGAGATGCAGAGTGGAGATGTGGATGGGTGTGGGAGCAGAAACTTTGTAAGGAGAAGCAGAAAATTGAGGAAGTCCCTGCCTGATTTCCTCTAAATGTATTCATTTATTCATTCACTCACTCATTAAAAATTATTTATTCAGTTCTTGTGATATAAAGACATCAAGGGCACAGACATCAGTCTAGGTCAACTGGTTTTCCAACCCTCACTAAAATTCCATCATTCATGTAAATACAGTAGTTGAGACATCAGCTTTAGGATCAGATGACACTTATCATTTTCTACTTACTATCTACACCAAGGACACTAAGAAATCCCACTTCACAGGCCAACTGTGTCATGTGGAAATCTCAGATTCCTGTCTTTGTTTAGTTCTGACACCAAGCACCCACGCAGGATTTTCCCTCTGATGCTAGCCACCTGGGGCTAGGTCAGACCTCACAAGTTAAAAGGATACCATCCTTCAGACAGCAGCTGCCAAGTTGGGAAGTCTGAATGACTGCTGACTTGTGATTTGCTGGCTCAAGTCTGGAGGTTCCCTCTACCCTCCTGAGAACACTAGCTGCGAGATCCAGGGGTACCTGGCTCCCATACTTCTGAGCTTCCTTTTGGTTCAATAATCCACTTGGATGACTCAGATATCATGAAAAGGCCAGGCTTAAGATAATGGGTTGAACATAAAAAAGGATGCAAATGAAGAGATGCATGGGGCAAGGTCTGGGAGGGTCCAGGTGCAGAGCTGCCATGTGCCCAGAACATCCCACCCTCCACATGGATGGATGTTTCTCATGAAACAGGTAGCTCCCTTAAGCCTCCAACTTCCGTTGTTTTATTGGCCAGGCCTGCTTGAAAGCTAAATTATGCCTCAAGAGGTGAGCATCAGGCCACCAGGTGGTCCCTCTGATCCTGCCAGCCCTCACATATCAGCCTCAGCTCCAGTCCACCTTTCAGGAAAAAAAAAAAAAAAAAAAAAAAATTCAGGAACCTCACATAAAGGCCAGATTGCTTTTTGCAGGGCAGTTCATCACCTCACAGTTCGCAATTCTGAAACTATGTATATTCTAAGAGTCAACAAATAATGTATTGTGGATAATAAGAGACAACGGTGTTACTGTTAGAGAAAGGAGTAACATACAAAGTAAGGGAAAAGGCTAAGCTGAACTCTGTGGTGTTGGACTGGAATCAGAGATACAGGTCTGATCTTGTAGTTTTTGAAATATATACAGATACATGCAGAAACAGGTATAAATATGTGTCTTATGAGTATACTCAACACATATATTTCCTAGCTCTTTTCACTTTGAGGACCCAGTAGCAATACATATACTCAATGTCCAGATCTTTGTTTCTAAATATCCATCTGTTAAAAAAAGGAACCAGGCTTTCTTGGAGAAAAGTTTGATCCCAGGGCTTGGGCAGAAAAGGACAAGAGGAGCCTCAAACACTACAGAAAGTAAATGTACGAAGTATAATGGGGAAATGTGGGAAAAAAAAAAAATACAGGAATCTACTTAAGGGAGGTCCTAATTAAATCTGGGACAATTTGAGCAAGAAAAGAAAAAAAGTAACACGGATTAGTTCCCAAGTTACAAACTTATGCACAACTTACGTCTGACTTATGTCCAACCTGTAGTTATGAACTAACTCCTGTAAAACCTATTACAAATCAAGAATTCTTTCCGCAGGAATGCAAGTCATATATCCTTTGCTCGCTGGTCGCACGGTGTCTGCCCACTGCTTGGTCTCAAAGCTCTGAGGCGGGCAGAGGCCGACACCCCCCGCGACATCATGGGAGTAGCCACGCAAAGGCAGGGTCTGTGCTTGATGCTTACCTATCCTCCCCACCCGTCTCACCCCACTGTGGGATTCTGCGTGCATAGTGCCCATGCGGGTGGCTTTCTTGCCTCCACAGGTTGCGGCTGGGGAGGACATAGCAAAGGGAATCCAGTAAAGCCACAAAGGTTCCTAGTAACAAACGAGAGCTACTTTGAAACTCGCATCAAAACATTATTATGTTCAAGTTGTTTCAGAATATCAAGAAGTGTTTAATGGTTTTTATGCGTAGAAAGGTACACTGTACACGATATACTAAGACAGACAGACATTTGACTAATTAATCTCAGATATGAATCGTACCTAACTGTTCTGACTGGTGTACAAAATCGACTTAAACACAAACTTAGGAATGGAACTTGTTCGTAATCTGGGGACTGTCTGAACTGTTCACAATTTAATAAAGAGGAGAGAAGTGAAAAGTATTCTCTCAGAACTAATAAACAAGAAATGATTGGATCAGAAAACACCATTTGGTGAACTCCACAGTAATAATAACCAAAGGTGATAATTATGAGTGCATACTAAAAACAGGTCAAAGTAGGATGAAAAACAATATTTGTACAGTCTCAAAGTATTGCCCTATAAGAAACTCCTACTTGTAAAGGTAAAATAGTTAACTTTACCATAGGCAACAGTGGAAGGAAACGGGTTAAATATGAAAACAAAACACTCTTAAACCATTTGCAAGATGAGTGTATTTAACTGAATACAAAATACCAACAAAAACATTAAAAACCATAAAACCACATTTGCTCAAGGCTATTCTCTGCAACTTCATTTGTAACAGCCAAAGCCTTCCAGAAAGGTAAAATACCGCTTGGACTGAGAAAGTAATAAATACTGTTGAGGACAGCCCCACAGTTACAATGAAGCTGTTAATTCTCCCCAAGGCACAAAGTAGCTGTAAAGGCTGCTTCTTTAAGTTAGTACTGATTTCTTATTCACTGAGAAACTTTTTATTTAATCGCAGACTTTTGGAAACTTGCTCTTTGAAATTACAGCAGTAAGGATGAAATATCCCACTTCTGACATAGAATAATCTCTCCCTTTTGAGGTATCATATGTGAATTAAGGTATGCAGAACGACTAAAAAAAAAAAAAGGCTTTCCCATATTCCTTACATTCATAAGGCCTCTCCTCTGTGAGTTCTTCTATGTGCAGTAAGGTGTGAGGAACACTTAAAGGTTTTCCCACATTCCTTACATTCATAAGGCCTCTCTCCAGTGTGAATTCGCATATGTATAGTGAGGTTTGAGACTTGCCTAAAGACTTTCCCACATTCTTTACATTCATAAGGCATCTCACCACTGTGAGTTCTTTTATGCGTAGCGAATCCAGATGAGTAACTAAAGACTTTGCCACATTCCTCACATTCATAAGGCCTCTCTCCACTGTGAGCTCTTAAATGTGTATTGAGATGTGACGAACACCTAAACGTTTTCCCACACACTTTACATTCATAAGGTTTCACGCCACTGTGAATTCTTATATGTTGAGTGAGGGATGAGGAACAGCTAAAGGCTTTCCCACATTCCTTACATTCATAAGGTCTCTGCCCATTGTGAGTTTTTATATGTATAGTGAGGTGTGATGACTGACTGAAGGCTTTCCCACATTCTTTACATTCATAAGGCCTTTCTCCACTGTGAATTCTTCTATGTGTAGTGAGGTTTGAGGCTTGCCTAAAGACTTTCCCACATTCTTTACATTCATAAGGCTTCTCTCCACTGTGAGTTCTTGTATGTAGAGTGAGGGATGAGGAACAACTGAAAGCTTTCCCACATTCCTTACATTCATAAGGTTTCACTCCACTGTGAATTCTTTTATGTTTGGCGAGGGCTGAGGAATAACGAAAGACTTTCCCACATTCCTTACATTCATAAGGTCTTTCTCCACTGTGCGTTCTTGTATGTTGAGTGAGGTGTGAGGAACCACTGAAGGCTTTTCCACATTCCTTACATTTATAAGGTCTCTCTCCACTGTGAGTTCTTAGATGTTGAGTGAGCGATGAGGAACAAGTAAAGGCTTTCCCACACTCCTTACATTTATAAGGCCTCTGCCCATTATGAGTTTTCATATGTGTAGTGAGGTGTGATGACTGACTAAATGCTTTCCCACATTCCTTGCATTCATAGGGCCTCTCTCCACTGTGAGTTCGCATATGGGTAGTGAGGGCTGAGGAACAACTAAAGGTTTTCCCACATTCCTTACATGCATAATGTCTCTCTCCACTGTGAGCTCTTACATGTTTAGTGAGGTCAGAGGCCCGACTACAGGCTTTCCCACATTTCTTACATTCATAAGGCCTCTCTCCACAGTGAGTTCTTACACGTTGAATGAGGGATGAGGCTTCACTAAAGGCTTTCCCACATTCCTTAGATTCATAAGGCTTATTTCTGTCATGAGATTTTCTATGTAAAATGAGGGCTAAAGGACGGCTACATGTTTTACATTCTGTACTGTCATGATTATGACCTCTCATGTATGTCAAAAACGATGAGCAACTACCGAAATCTTTCCCACATTGGTTACATTCACAGTGCTTCTCTCCAGTGAGTGTTGTCACAGGATTCTTAAGGGTGGAGAGAGAAATGAAGTCCTTCTGAGATACCTTGCATTTATGGGGTTTCTTTCCACTAAGAGTTCTCATACAAGTGGGTGGGTGAGTGAGACAATTGCAGGCTTTTCCACATTCCTTACACTGACAGGTACTGCATTCAGTGTGACATCTGGTGTGGTGTTTATGTGATGAGTGATCCGTGAAGGCTTTTCCACACTGACAGCATTCGAAAGGATTTGTTTGTGGAGGATTTCTTTTTAGCACAGTAAGATTTGGAATCTGGCTGAACGTTTCCCCACACTGATTGCCTTCATTACTTTCACAGTGGTTCTCTGCTGTACGACTTCTGTTAAAAATAGGCAAGATACTGTTGGAAATAAATTTGTTCCATTTCACCATTACCAAACACAGTCAACATGCATGGTTTTTGCCCTGAGTTGTCTTACATTTTATAGATTAAATTATCTAGCATAAATACTGTCGTTACTAATACTTTCTAAAGTATGAGGCTCCTGATAATTGTGTCCAAGTGAAATATATTTCAAATATACAACATCTGACTAATACTTAGGAAAATGTCATATTGTGAAAATTCTCTGAACATGTAATTTTACAACTAGGTTTATATATATCAACATATACCCTCACTCCTCACTTACAGACATGATTAGACTTAAAAAGTCTAGGAGGTTATATGAAAATCAGCAGTATGTGAAAAAGGAGGATGACCACACAGATCACAAAATGGAGCTTGATTACAACATCACGTAACAGCCACACAACTGAAATTCATGGCTTAGCCAAGCTGACATATAACCTTAATCATCGCAGCCAGCATTACCCTTGCCTTGTGTCTCCGCATTTGTTACTGCCAGACACACATCATTAATCCGCAGAATAGTCGGAAAGTAGATTCTTTACTATTGCAATAAATGCAAAATGTTGGATGTGTGATAGTAGATAAGTGAGGAGTCGAAAAACCAAAAAAACCATTACTGTTGAGTCGATTCCGACTCATAGCGACCCTACAGGACAGAGTAGAACTGCCCTGTAGCATTTTCAGGGAGCAGCCAGTGGATTCGAACTGCCAACATTTTGGTTAGCATCTGAGCTCTTAACCACTGTGCCACCAGGGCTACAAGTGAGGAATACAAAAACCCACATACATATACATATTAGCACGTATCAGGGCTTAGAATAGATTTGTTATGGTTTATCAATTGCTGACATAAACAAGGGCAGCGTATGTCTTGCACAGCAACCAAATCTGTTATCCTTTGGATTTTGACCTGAATAAAAAACAAACAGGGGTACCCTGCTGCTTTAAATATGTGTTGCTCTCCACAGTCCTGCCAACAATCCAGTTGTCCACATGGATCCTGAAAGTTTCAGGAGCCTGATGCAGAAGGTTGGATTACTGGCAGGACCTGGACGGTGACACACACTCAAAGTGGGGAGGTTGCCCGCCATCTTTGAAAGGAACAATGTTGATTGTTTCTTCCTGAGGTCAAAATCTGACAAGTAACAGATTAGGTTGCTATGCAACACATATAGTGCCCTTGTGTTAGCTGGCAATTACCGAACCATTAAGAAAGTGGTTTGAAGTCCTGGTATATATACAGAAATATTTGTATATGTATATTTTAACGTCATGATAATTTAGCACGTTCTCCTAAGGCACTGTTTACTCTTGTTTGAATGATACTCACCTCACATGTCTCTCCTGGCTTTTATGCTTATCTTTATTGCCTAGCGATTGGTCAGAGATTTCTCCAAACACGAAGGACCAGGTGTTATTCTTCATGAGTCGCACCATTACATGTTCACTGGATAACTTTTCTCCATCCTTAGGATTTTGAGAGACTAACCAGATAATTCAAGTTGAGGTTCACAATATGAAACAAAAAGAAAAGAAATTATCAGGGGAAAAAAGGCTGCTGTGAACAAAGAAAGACAGCCACATTTCACTGTGTCAGCACTTTGGCAATGGTTAAAAAGCAATTTACTAGGAAATACTTCCATAAGGATTCAGAGTGATGGTGACGTGAGTAGGTGTAATTAGAGAGGTAAGTAGGAAGACTCATAGCAACACTGCAGGAACAGAGCAAAACTGCCCCATAGGGATTCAAAGGAGCTGCTGGTGAATTCAAACTGCTGACCTTTTGGTCGCTATGAGTCGGAATCGACTCGACCGCAACAGGTTTGGTTTTAAGTAGGAAGACATTGGGCACAATACACATGTAACAAGGAAAGAGGAAAAGGGGTTCCAGGACCCCAAGTCTGAGAGGATTGGTAAAATAAGAAAAGCAAGCTCAGGTATCTGGGAAGTTGTGTCCTCAATTCAAAAGAGACTTTTTCAAGCTGACTCATTCAAATGTAATTCCCTCTGTGCAGGGACGTCCTTCAAAAAATTCTGGCTTTCCTGTTGCCTCCTGAAACTGTGGCCCTGGATGAGTCCTATCTCCACTGTCCTCAGATCTTTCCCTTTTTTCTCTGGGAAATAAAATGCGTATAGCTGACGTGGTGCTCACAGAGAAATGCCTATCATGAGGGAGGACAGTGAAGAGCAATGAACATTTTCTTGACGCTGAGCCAATACTTTGCTCTTCAGGGTCTCTGAAGATAAAAGACAGGTGTGAGCTTTTTGTGGCAAAATAATCATGTCACACTTGTAATGAACACAATAAAGCTCTCTACAGGGTCTCAGCCCCCAAAGCGACCCCTGAAGCCAAAGCTTACAACACTTAAAGAGCTTCAGGGCTTTTAATCAGAACAGAAATGAAAACTCACTTTAACACATGGAGGTTTATGTTCATGGGGGAAGACAAAATAAGTGGGTTCCATAGACCAAGAAACCCGGCCTGCTTTACTTAACAGTTTATTCACATTCCTTAGCCCAAGTACTGGGGCAAAGCCAATGAGTAAGATATTTTTGTTTACTAAAGGAATAAATAAATTTTAAAAATGATGCCATTCTTACCTACTGAGGCCAGGTTTCTGAAGGTTTCCATCATCACGTCTCTGTAGAGCTTCCTCTGAGCAATATCCAGGAAAGCCCACTCTTCCTGGGTAAAGACCACGGCCACATCCTCAATGACCACTGAGTCCTAAAACATCCCAACACATCCTAGATCAGCCAGGTACTGTGTACTCCATCGTGTACAAGAACGAAGGGTGAGGCTGACAGTCCTGGGGAACTAAGAATTTATAGAGATTTGACACAAGGTTCTGTGTTTACCAAGGTCTATCCCAGGGTATTGCCATCAGCCTCTTCCCATCCCTAGCTACACTGACTTCCTCACTGATTACATCCTTTGTCACAGATTTCCATTGAGATAATCTCTCCACAGTGTGTAACCAACTGCAGTCATATTCTTCTCTCTCTATGGTCTAGAACAGTTAGAAAATGTAGCAACAGTTAGAGAAATATTCTCACTGAGATCATCACTTCCTTGTGAACAAACAATTCCACTTCCTTCCCTAAGACCCACCAGAGCACTCAACCACACATAAATCACAGCGTGAAGGCAGGATGACGTATTAATAACTGGGAAACACTGCGGAAGGGCAGTTTTTCTTTTTGCTGCTCACAGCCATGGGAGGACCAGTGGCCTGTAAAAAACAAAGTGGTAACCCAAGGCCCTGAGCTGGGCATATTTTCTAGAACAACTCTAGGAGATCAGGAGGTGACAGGTCTATCTGCTGAAAAAAGAATATATTTTTGCATATTTATGAATTTTTACATGTCAGTTGCCTATTTTCAAAAACTCAGTTGTTCGGTCACCCCGTCTGTCTCATAGGGACAAGTAAAGGTAACTGAAGTTAAAAAGAGCTCAGGTGACACAGGAAACGTGAGAATCAGATCTCCCCATGATGCTCAAATTTCGAGACCTGATGCAGCTGTCCACTAATCACACATTAGTGATTGCCCCCTCAACAAACATAAACTCATACTCCCTCACACACACATACTCTAATGTTACAAGACGGACAAAGAACACTACCTGTGCAGAAACAAGAACACGACACCCTTGTGTTTGTTGAGTGGCAAGAGGTTACAATGCTCATTTTCTTATGACAGAACAACATGATAAGTGTAATTAATGTCACCTAATTACACATGTAAGCACTGTGGAAATGGCAAATGTTTTATTATATATAATTCTTACCAGGAACATTAATTTTGTAAGTTGAAGTGTTGACGGTTTACCTGTTAAATTGCTTGTGAAGCCTAGGAAATGGAGACTTAGACACCAGCCTTCTAGAGGCTTCACTTAAAAATTCTCTCAAGTTTGCAGCCCCTGGAAGGCACACAACCACGACTACGCTGGAGTCTTCTGGTCTGTAAGAGCGACCTCTGTGAAACAGCACGAATCCACTGGCTTCCTCGTGGGGTGAGGAGAGAAAAGTCTGCTAAATGACTCTTTGGGTGCTAAAACAGAGCAGCTTTAGAGTAAGAAGACTCCTCTTGTCAGGGGAGTGGTGAAGTGAGCTGTCTGAGTCCTCTCTAATCAATCCTTGTATGATGGGTCACAACACACTCTGAGCTACAGCCAAAATCCAAAAATGTCCTCTTCGGCAGTAGGCAGGGTTACAGAAAGTCATCAAAAACCCTCATGTTCGTCATACAATAATGATAAGGAGTTCCATGTATTGAGCAACTACGATTTGTGAAAGGTTTCCCAAAGAGTTTTCAACACTAGTTCATTTGTATCTCATGACTGTCCTCAGCAGGTATTATCTCTGATAGTTCATAGCTGAGTAAAGACAGAGAAAATCAATCCCATGCTCTCTGTTGGCCACAGAGCCCTGATGGTGCAGTGGTTAAGAGCTCAGCTGCTAACCAAAAGGTCAGCAGTTCGAATCCACCAGCCGCTCCTTGGAAACCCTATGGGGCAGTTCTACTCTGTTCTATAGGGTTGTTATGAGTCAGAATCAACTTGATGGCAGTGAGTTTTAATGTCAAGTAGCGATATGGTCTACGGAAAAAGCACAGTCGGGATGAGCAGTAAAGAAGCATACTTAGTGAGTTAGTGCAGGGAGCAACAATCATCTTAGAAAATGTTAGCTAGTGAAACCTGGCTTGGTAATGTAAAAAAAAAAAAGATCGCACTTTTAATTCCAAAAATTTGGAAACAGGTTGTGATGATTTTGCAAACAGTCATATACATTTCACATGTTAGTTGACTTCAACAAATCCCCAAGTAGAGGTACAGAAGTCAAAGGGCTCCACTGACCTTCCCGCCCAGGAAAGGGAAGACACACTGCTTATAACCAGACAAGGCCATTAGCAGTGCGAAAAACATGTAAATTTGGGAAACTGGTAAAAAAAAAAAAAACCAACGTAAATGAATAGTATAAAGAAAGTAACATGAAAATAAAGACCACACTAATGACACAAAAAACAGATGGAAGACCTCCGGTTTCTGGTTTAAATCGTCTGTCTCATCCTCCCCAGAAAAAATCTGAATGTATGAAACGCAGAAAATTGAGGTCTCAGGGCAAAGTGCTGCCCCAAGACTGGACGGACACATAGGCAGCTATAAAGAATCATGCCAGAGCAAAAGCCTAGGAGCAGAAGCCACCTGTAGGATCAGTACCAGCGTAGGAAAACTTAAAGTGCAGTTGATGGATTGCTAGAGCCTAAATGTGGATAAGCTTCTGGGTTAAAAACGCCAGGGGGCCCAAACTTAGGGGGACCCACAGAGTTTTGCGAGTTTCATTTGCAGGTACTCTTAACAGGTCCTCAGTGTGACCACCAGAGAAAAATCTCCTTGTGCTTTGAAAGGCAGCCATTTCAGAAATTACCCAGAGGATTCTGTTCTCCCTGACAAGGCCTGCCCTCAAGGGAACCTATTTACCAGGGCCTTCCTGACCTGCAATAGTGAGATACCCAACTCCAGTCCCATCTAGGCTTCCTGTTCTCACCAAAGTGGGTGAGGGGAGAAGCAGGAGAGCACTTGTAGGGTCACTGCCCAGGGCACAGGCTCACTGAGACTTAATCACTGGACTAAAGCAGGCTTCCATTTGTGTACACCTTACCACAACATTAAAAAGGTTCTTACATAATAACGGCATTACAAAATAAAGGACTCCAAGTCTCAGACCTGATTTAAGAAGCCTCCAGAAAGGGGGACATCTAGGTCAATTGGCATTATTAAGTTTATTATGAAAATGTTCTGTATCCCACTTTGGTGAGTGGTGTCTGGGGTCTTAAAAGCTTGAGAGTGGCCACCTAAGATGCATCAATTGGTCCCATCCCACTTGGAGCAAGGGAGAATGAAGAAAATCAAAGATGCAAGGAAAATATTAGCTCAAGAGACTAAAGGACGATGTGAGCCAGAGACTCCACCGGCCTGAGACCAGAAGAACTAGATGGTACCCAGTTGTCACCAGTGACCGCCCTGACAGGGAACACAACAGAGACTCCTGGATGGAGCGGGAGAAAAGTGTGCAGCAGAACTCAAATTCACGTAAAAAGACCAGACATAATGGTCTGATAGAGGCTGAAGTATCACCTGAAACCATGGCCCCAGTTTCTCTAACAGAGAACTAACCCAGAACTGAAACCATTCCCAAAGGCCACTCTTCAGACAAAGATTAGACAGGACTATGAAACAAAAAAATAATACACGTGAGGAGTGTGCTTCTTAGTTCAGTTCAATACGTGAGACCAAATGGGCAGCTCCTGTCCGGAGGGAGGAGGAGAAGGCAGAAAGGGACAGGAGCTGGTCAAATGGACACAGGGAAAGCAGAGTGGAAAGAAGAGTGTGCTGTCACATTGTGCAGATTGCAACTAATGTCACAAAACAATATATGTATAAATTTTTATATGGGAAATTACCTTGAGCTGTGAACCTCCACCTAAAGCACAAAAAGAAAAGAAAAAAAAAGTCTCCAGGAAACTGAAACACTACAGAGGAAAAAAAAAAAAAGAACATCAGAGCAACAATTACAGCAAACTGTAGTAAACACAGCCTAGTGTCTGGCCTGATAAAGATAAAATCTCATATTAAAGGCCTTTTTATTTACCTCATTTACTTAGTACATAATCTCTGGCTTCCAACAGAAAACTACTAGGCACCCTAAAGGCAACAACACAGCTGGAAGAGACAGCAAGCATCAAAATCAGTCTAAGATACAGCACAGATTTGGGAATTAAAAGGCCAGAACTTCCAAATAACTATAATTAACAAGCTAGGTGCGCTTGTGCAGAAAGTACATCAACTGTAACTACACGTGGGTAAGACAGGCAGAGAGATGGAAACTAACAAATCAAATACTGGAAAATCAAAAGCAATGTAACAGAAATGAAGAGTGCCTTTAACGAGTTTATCAAATGACAGGACAAAGGAAAGGAAAGAATAGGAAGCTCGAAGGTATGTTAATAAAAGACTCTCAAAACTGAAATGCAAAGAGAAAAAAGAATGAAGAAGAGGGAATTGAATGGCCAAGGACTGTGGGACAAAATTACAAAGGTGGGCCATCCATGCATTGAGAATACCAGAAAGGAAGACCGTAGAAATGAACAGAAGAAATAACTGAGGTAATAATGACTGAGAAATTTAGAAAATTTATGACACACAGCAAACCAAAGATTCAGGAAGTTCAGGGAATGATTCTCAGCGGTTTGGCAGTTATGAGGTGGTTTGGCAGTTCCGAGGTAGTTTGGCAGCTGTAGGATAATGTGATCACTTCCATGATGAGGTTTGATACGGTGTGATCACCTCCGTGATGGAATCTGCTGTGAGCAGCCAATCAGTTGAAAGGGAGTTTCCTTGGGGGTGTGGCTGCGTTGAATATAAGTGGACCTTCTGGCGAGTCTCACGGGCTTTTGCTAGTTCTGGATCCTGCAGCTGGTTCCCGTTCACATGACCTCCGGTTCTCTGGATTTGAGCTAGCAGTTTACCTGCCTATCTTGGGATCTGTCAGCCTCTAACCTGACCCAGACATAGATACCTGACATAAGTGCATAACACAAAGTGTACCCTAATGTAAACTGTGGCTTCCTGTTGATGATAATGTTATCAATATTGATCAATTTTAACAAATTCAGCGCACTAACACAAGATGCTGTAACAGGGAAAACTGAAGTGAGGGGACAGGAGGAAGTAGGAGTCTGTGGGAACTCTACTTAACCATTCTTCCGTAAACCTAAAACTGCTCTAAAAAAGAAAATCTATTCATAGAAAACAAAAATGAGTAAAAGTAAAATCAGATCAACTATGTAAGACAGTCGTCTCTGTGACTGGGATGTATAACTGAAAACTTAAGGATGTCCCTGCTCTAAAGGCTGGTAACTCAGCAATCAACAATGTAACATTACATCACATATATGTACGTGGTGGATTCAGAAGAGGACCTGGAACCAAAAACTATCAAGTTCATAGAAGAAAAAATAGGATCAACGCTACAGGCCCTAATACACGGCATTAACAGGATACAAACCACAACCAACAACACACAAACGCCAGAAGATAAGCTAGGTAACTGGGATCGTCTAAAAAATTAAGCACTTATAAAAAGACTTCACCAAAAGAGTAAAAAGAGAACCTACAAACTTGGAAAAAATTTTTGGCTATTACAAATCAGACAAAGTGCTAATCTTTAAAATCTACAAGAAAATCTAATACCTTTACAACAAAAAGACAAATAATCCAATTAAAAAATGGGCAAAGGAAATGAACAGACACAAAAGAAGACATTCAAGCGGCCAGCAGACACATGAGGAAATGCTTGGGATGACTAGCCATTACCGTACCATACCCGTTGCTGTTGAGTCGATTCCAACTCATAGCGAACCTAGCCATTAAAAAAAGAAATGCAAATCAAAACTACAGGGTGATACCATCTCACCCTTGCATTACTGGCATGAATCAAACAAAGAGAAAATAACAAATGGTGGAGAGGCTGTGGGGAGATTGGAACTCTTATGCACTGTGAGTGGGAATGCAAAACGGTACAACCATTTTGGAAAACAATATGGCGCTTCCCTAGAAAGCTAGAAATAGAAATACCATTTGATCCAGCAATTCCACTCCTAGGAATATATCCTAGAGGAGTGAGTCGTCACACAAATAGACACATGCACACCCATGTTCACTGCAGCAGTGTTCACAATAGCAAAAAGATGGAAAGAACCTATATACCCATCAAAAGATGAATGGATAAACAAACTGTGGTACATAGGCACAATGGTCTACTATGCAATGATAAAAGAACAATGATGAATCTGTGAACATGGATAACATGGATGAATCTGGCAGGCATTATGCTGAGTGAAATAAGTCAATCACAAAAGGACAAATATTGTATGAGACCACTACTATAAAAACTTTTATGAAAAGATTTACACACAAAAAGAACCTTTGATGGTTACAAGAGAGGGGTGGGGTAGGGATGGAAAAACACTAAACAGACAAGAGATAAGTGGTAACTTCGGTGAAGGGTAAGACAGTACACAGTACTGGGGAAGCCAGCACAACTTGTACAAGGCAAGGTCATGGAAGCTTCACAGACACATCCAAACTCCCTGAGGGACAGAATTGCTGGGCTGAGGGCCGTGGGGACCGTGGTCTCAGGAAACATCTAGCTCAACTGGCGTAACAGAGTTTATAAAGAAAATGTTCTAAACTCTACTTTGGTGAGTAGCACCTGGGGTCTTCAAAGCCTGTAAGCAGCCATCTAAAATATTCCACTGGTCTCATCCCTTCAGGAGCAAGGGAGAATGAAGAAAACTAAAAATACAAGGGAAAGATTAATCCAAAGGACTAATGGACCACATCTACCATGGCCTCCACCAGACTGAGCCCAGTACAACTAGATGGTGCTCGGCTACCACCACTGACTGCTCTTGACAGGGATCACAATAGAGGGTCCCTGGTCAAAGTTGGAGAAAAACATAGAACAAAATTCAAACTCACAAAAAAAGACCATATTTACTGGTCTGACAAAGACTGGAGGAACCCCGAGAGTATGGCCCCCGAACACCCTTTTAGCTCAGTAATGAAGTCACTCCAAAGATCAGACAGGCCCATAAAAAAAAAAAACGAAACTAAAGGAGTACACCAGCCCTGGGGCAAGGACTAGACGGCAGGACGGGACAGGAAAGTAGGTAATAGGGAACCCAAGGTCGAGACGGGGAGTGTTGACATATCATGGGGTTTTGTTAACAAATGTCATAAAACAGTATGTGTACTATTTAATGAGAATCTAGTTTGTTCTGTAAACCTTCATCTAAAGTACAATGGGGAGGGGGGAAGGTCTTAAAAACAAATAACAGATAGTAGTTATCTCCAGGCAGAAGGAGATAAGAGATCAGGGTGGGACACAAAGGGAGGCCATAAAAATAGACCAAGATCTATTTGTTATCAGTGACTCAGATTACTATTTAGATTATACAGGAGAAGTGTATACGCCCCTTGCTTATATAGCTGATAATAGAAAGTTTAAAGCATTATTTAAAACACAAAAGAAATGAAATTTTCACATATTATAAAAAGTCATGTGAAGACTCCTTTATTTTCATTTTACTTACCTTAGTTCAGAAGAGCTTTTTTTTACACCTTATCTGTTTATCTTAGAAATTCTGTTTACTAGAAGGTACGCTAGAAAAGCAAAATGGCTGCAATCCTAACGTCCATGCATTAAATACAGTTAAAAACAAGAAGAAACCTTGGATCAGTTGTGTTCTCAGGTTCTATAATAATTTAGATTTGAGCTCTCTACTGTTAGGAAACCCTGGTGGTGTAGTGGTTAAGAGCTATGGCTGCTAACCAAAAGGTCAGCAGTTTGAATCCACCAGGCGCTCCAGGGAAACCGTATGGGGCGGTTCTGCTCTGTCCTACAGGGTCTCTATGAGTTGGAATTGACTCGACGACAGGGGGGGTTTGGCTTATGTACTGTTATGAAAAGGTCACCAGGATGGTTTGTTCATTAAAAAGAAAGTGTAAATTCCATGCTATCTTTTATGTAGCAAACTAGATGAAATAAACTATTTGCTTGCTTCTACATAAACACTGGCAAGATGCTTCAGAAAGTAATAAAGCTAGTTATTTAAAGAAAGCTGGGGGAAGAGGGGTGGGCTGGATGAGGGCAAGAGTAGGAACAAGTTGTCATAAAGTATACTTTTAAAGTTCACATTGAATTTCGAACTTTGAAGGTATTATCTACTGGAAAAACAATTTCAGCAAACGATACTGTACTTTTAAAACATGACATAAGTCAAATAAGTGTTTTTACTAGGAATTCATGTTCATAATAATAAAACCATTTAATCATTTAGGACCCACCTGTTATTAAATAGTAAACTTGTATAAATCACATAGCTATAAATTAAAGCTCTCTTTCAGGAGAGTATCATCACCACGCGGGACCCCATAAACAGTCAGGGCCTTCCCCTATGAACTCTCCCCCCTTTTCTGACCTATAACAGAGTGTGAGAGGAGGAGCTGCAGTTTTAGAACTGCACAGAAAATGCTCCACTGCCTGGGGGGAGTCACAAACACTGGTCAGAGAGACGGAACAAGGATGGCTCTGGAGGGCGGGGTTCATTCAACACAGAGCACCAAGGCCCAGGGTGGGGACATTAATGCCTCAGGGTGCCAGCTCTGAGAGTCACATAAGCAAGGTGACCCCAGCCATCTAAATCCTGAAAAGCCTCATGTATATAGGGGAAAGGCCCAGTGACAGTGGAGCAGCGCCTCAGGGTGCCTTCTAAACCTCAGACCCTCAGCCTGCTCTGCCACCTTTTTTCTCCACTGAGGAACCACAGTCCCGCAGCACACAGCTGCTCCCTGAACAATTCAGATCCAGCCTCATCCACTTATGCTAAGGATAACCCAGTTCTCTGTAGAACTCACCATTTCCTTCTCCAGTTTCTGGAAGTCTAAAGGAATGTCATCTCTGAGCCCAAGAAGTTCCTTCAGGAATGGGGACAGGAGTGGAAGCAAAGCACTGGGCAGTTTGGAGGCAGATGAATAATGTTTGGTCCACACACCAGTCGGAGCAGTTGAAATACCTCCTTGTGATTTATGGATGTGCAAGATGGTCACCCTAGGTCCTCACTGCCTAGACTGGACTAGTTCTCCCTGCAGCACACCTGAGACCTGAAATAGAAGAAGGAAACAGTGTGGAGGAAGCAGGGACTGACAGGCCTTTGCCCCCCTCCCAGGCTCAGGGCAATGCTCCACCCTGAGGGTATCTGCACTGAAGGCAAACAGGCTCCAGCCCCCAGAGCACACACCTGCATTCTTCAGGCAGCTCCATGGGCCTCTTCTTTCTGCAACAAGATCACAGATGGAGGAATTTACCTCTCCCGGAGCATGAGGAGCAACCAGGCCTGGCCAGGCTGCAAAACTTGAACCTGATTTCCTCCAGGGAGTCAGGGGTCCAGTGTTGAAGCTGTGGGGTCACCTCTGTACCTCTCTGCTTTACAGATCAACACATGCACTGTTATTTGATATTAACATGGGTGAATTGCCAGGAAGAACATATTTTTCAAGTCTTGTCAATAAACTCATAATGCTTCTTTCATTTTTACATAAGTGCAGTTAAAACCCTTGTACGTTTTAGACAAATTCCTGTTTCATTTATAGCACTGTAATATGGAGCCCTTGTGGCACAGTGCTTAAGAGCTTGGATACTAATCAAAAGGTCGGCAGTTCCAATCCATCAGCTGCTCCATGGGAAGCTATGGGACAGTTCTACTCTGTCCTATAGGGTCACTATGCATCCGAATGGACCGGCTGCAAGGAGTTTGATCTGTTGGTTAGTACGTATCAGAATTTTCCAGTTGCTTTTGTAATTAACATTTCTTCCCTGTGAGTCCCTCCCCCCCTTTTGTTTTCAAACCATGACACCACTAGCCCCTAAACTTTTGAGAAATCTGGGAGGATTCCTGAACACATTGTTTTTCAAACTCATAACCGATAAATCAGAAAGTCATTAAGTTTTCTCTAAGGAGCCGTCTTCTGCCTCTGTTCCCATTTCTTTGCACCCTGCTCCTCCTCCAAGCTGACTCCTATTCTTTCATTTCTTGGTCTCAGAGTCAGTATGCTCTCTCTCCTGCATGATGTTTCCATCAGGGTCTCCCCTTTAAGCATTACTCTTCTTTTAATATTTTCTCTAATAAAAAAAAATAGCACTCCTTAATCACATCCTTATTTCTAGATTTGGTATTTCCAGCATAAACTAGGCGCTTGTTCAGTACGTAGAATCTCAAGCCCCAACCCAGAATTGCTCAATCGAATACCACATTTTCATAGGATCCCCGGGTTATCCACATTGACATTCCACTATGAGCAGCATTTATTGATACATAACCTGTAACCAAGGGCGGGGCGCCCTATCGACAGATGCCCTGGGGAACCATCCAGGCTGTGAAAGAATAAATGTCTCTGTGTTAAAGCCATTCACTTGTGGTATTTCTGTTATAGCAGCACTAAATGAGTAAGACAGAAGCCCTGTGAACCACGGACATTTAAACTACATCCCTGAACTACCTTCCTGACCCACAACCCATCTCCACATCTGGGCCTCCTCAGTCTTCCCTGACTTTTTCATAACAAGATCGTGTCTGACATCCTTCAGTGGCTGTGATTTCCAAGATCTGTTTGCAACAAGGAAGTGCTCAATGTCTGTCAGTAGCTGTGCCCTGGCCTTCAAGGAGCCCAGAGTCGTCAGCACGGCTCTAAACGCCCTACTGCTGTTGCCCCTCCAAGCGGCCTCCTACTCCCCACCTGCACCCCTACTTTGCTTCCTCGGCTTCAGTCATTCTCTGACTTTCCATCAAGAAATGGATGACACTGGATTATCTGCTGCCGCAGGGAGCGACCCCGGCGCCCGACCCTGCATGTCTCCCCGCTCCCTGAGCACCACAGGTGTGCGCGGCTCCCACCACCTCACCTGTCCACGCACCGACACACAAAGGGAGCGAGCCCGGCGCCCGGGAGGCCCAGGACCCTGCATGTCTCCCCGCCCCCTGGGCAGCACAGGTGTGCGCGGCTCCCACCACCTCACCTGTCCACGCACCGACACACACAGGTCCCACCTCCGTGGCCTCCACGAAGCAGCTGCGGCCACACCGACCTCACACCGGAGCAGGACAGACACAGACCACGGGTGCACACTTCCGCTTCCGGTTTCCGGGACGCTCGGTGCTCAGGAGAAGGATTCCGTGCGGGAACCCAGAGCGCTCCAGCTCCGGACCGAGGGGTTCAGTGGCTCCCTATTGTGTTTGAGTCCTGGTCACCAAAAAACCAAACTGTCCCTGGAGTTGATTGCGACTCAAAGCGACACTTAGGACAGAGTAGAACTGCCCCATAGCGTTTCCAAGGAGCACCTGATTCAAACTTCAGACCTTTTGGTTAGCAGCCATAGATCTTAACCACTAGACCACCAGTGTTTCCGCAAGAGTATCACACTTATATTTATAGGAATAAACAAACAAAAAAATAGTTGCCATTGAGTCAGCTGTGTTTCATGGTGACTCCCTGTGTGTCAGAGTAGAACTATGCTCCATAGGCTGTCCTTGTTTCTTCAGAGAGACGCCTGAGTTTTCTTAAGTTCATCTACGAGCTGAAAAGCCTATTTTAGTCATCAAAGATACCTTTGGGGAGCAGAGAAAGTTGCTATTTGCATTGTCAAAAAGTCTGAACTGCTAAATAAGTCATCTGTAAAGTAAATTATTTTGGAGGTTTTAGTGAAGCACACAACACACAATGTATGAATCGGTGAAGCACCGAACTCACAGAATGAAAGCAAGTCTCACAAGTGAAATCGGTGTTCCCAGCAGCGAGAGTGTTGTAGAGAAAGGACTTTCACCAAAGCGTTCTGTGACAAAGACATTTTCGTTGTGACATATCACAAAACAGAATAGGAAACTGGCTGCAAACACTCAGGCTATTAACAGACCAAAATCCAATGAATTACAATTTGTAAGTGTTTTTTATACTATTGTGCTAGATGCTGACTCATTGTGAGTAAATTACTTACAGACTATGATTGGTTAAAGACAAGACAGAGAAGTAAGATCATGATCGAGTGACCCTTTTTTCTAAGAGTGTAGTGTCTTGACACAGGGATCCAAGGTCTATCATATAATGTTTTTTTTTTATTTGTTATATCAGCTACATATGATATTGGGTAGATATTTAACTCAGTTGCATGAGTGTCTGTTGTATGCGAGTGTGTGTAATGTGTGTGGTGTGTCTGTATGTGTGTGTGGCATACGTGTGTGAGTGTGGCTTTCTTAGCTCAGACGAAAGCACAAACACGCACACCAGGCAGTGGTTCCCCGAGGGTACAGAGGAGGAAAGGGAGCCCAGGCAGGAGGCCGGCTGGCAAAGCACAGCAAAGCAACCAGGAACAAGTGCGTGAGCAGCCTGTAAAGGCATGAAGGCACAGACTGTGCAAGGCTTTTCCCCAGGAGAGTTATCAGCAGATTCACCTGGGGCTCTGGGGGCCTCACCCCAGGTATGAGGAAGCCGGGCAGCTGGGGCTGTTAGCTCTGAATTGTAGCTTTCATCACAAGCCCTTCAACCCTGTTTCAGTGTAAAGCATTTTTTTCCAGTTACAGAAGCGAATGACTTTCTATGTTCTTGCTTGAGCCACAGTTAACAAGAAGTAGCACTTAACACAAATTATTAGTCTCAACGGTTTTGGAGAAAAAAAAAAAAAAAACAGAAACAGATAACCTAAAGCATTCTACCACCAGCTGTTTGTCAGTCGATTGTCCCACGGATTGTTGGAAGATTGAGGCCCTGAGGTTGGAAGGCGCTCAAAATTCACAGTGGCTGCAACCAGGCACTCGAGCTTACCAATGATCGTGGAGATGGCGTCAGGACAGGGCAACGTTTCGTTCTGTTGTGCGTGGGGTCTCCGTGAGTCGTGCTGACACTGTAGCAACTAACCAGAACAAACTTTCATCGTTAGTAGTCATTAAGGCTGGTGGCTGGTTGTGAGAATGATGCAGGACCAGGCAACGTTTTGTTCTGTCGTACGTGAGGTTGCCGTGAGTCGATGACCCATTCGGCGGCAACTAAGAGCGACAACGGAAGGATTTTTGATAAACGTCTTGTCGTCTGCAGCAGATACCGTTTGAAAAAAATCTTATTGCTCCTCCTAAGAGATGGATTGAATGGCCGAGGGACATCAAGTGACCACGTGTCTAGGGCCACCGGGCATTGAGCTGGATCACAGGGCAGTGCCTCACCCAAGTATTTGCCTCTGCTGATGAGGGCTGGCTGATGTAGGGATACACAGGTTGGGTCTCCTTGTGTCAGTGTGGGACAATTCTGAAGGACCGTCCCAGCCCCTGAGCTTCCTCTGTAGGATGGGCTAAGACCCAGTTGCAACCCCATTGTGGGTCTGCTTTGCCTTCTGCTCAACCTTGTTTTCCCTACTTCCCTACAGGGGTTTCTCTGGGGAGCACTTCCAAGTAAACTCCTTCTTCACATAGCTCTCCATCTCAGAATGAAACGTTGTCTGGTCCTGCGTCATGTTCATGATTATTGGTGTGTTTGAATCCATTGCTGTAGCTGCCATGTCGATCCGTCTCATAGACGGTCTTCCTTCTTTCTGATGACCCTCTACTCTACCAAGCATGATGTCCTTTTCTAGCCATTGGTCTTTCCCAGTGACTTGTCCAAAGTAAGCAAGACGAAGTCTCACCATCCTTGCTTCCAAGGAGCACTCTGGTTGTATTTCTTCTGAGATTAATTTGTTCATCCTTCTGGTGTCCATGGTATGTTCAATATTCTTCACCAACACCACAATTTGAATGTGTCAGTTCTTCTCTGGTCTTCCTTATTCTCTGTCTAGGTTTCACATGCATATGAGGCAATTGACAAGACTATGTGGGGGGAGAAAGGAGCTATTGCTAAGAGTGGCTCTTATGGATTGAATTGTGTGTTCCAAAATATGTATTGTAAATCATAACCTCTATGTCTCTGGTTATAATATCATTTGGGAATGGGTTTTCTTTGTTATGTTAATGAGGTAGTATTAGTGTAGGGCGTATCTTAGGTCAATCTCTTTTGAAATACAAAAGAGCAGATCCAACAGGCAAGCAGAGATGGGGGAAGATGGATGCCACATAATGGCGGCCGAGGAGCAGAAGGTCAAAAGAGACAGGGACCTTCCCCCAGAGCCGATAGAGAGAGAAAGCCTTCCTCTGGAGCTGGTGCCCTGAATTCGGACTTCTAGTCTCCTAACTGAGAAAATAAATATGTTACTTAAAACCACCCATGTCTGTTACAGCAGCACCAAGAGACTAAGAGAGATGACATTGTGCTGTAAGCTCTGGGGACAGTGGGATCGCAGAGTATCCTTTTTGCCTGTTTTAAAAACCCATTGCCATGGAGTGGATTCTGACTCATAGTGACCATGTAAGACAGAGTAGAATGGCCTCATAGGGTTTCAAGGAGCGGCTGATGGATTCCAACTGCCCACCTTTTGGTTAGCAGCTAAACTCTTAACCACTGAGCCACCAGGGCCCCACTGTCTGTGAGCTGGGTTCTAAACGGCCTGGGCTTCCTTGTACTGCTCCTTCTCTCTCTGTCAGAGTTACCTGCAGAAAGAGAATACCGTGTGCTTCAGTTCGCCTGGGAATTTTCATTGTTGGATAAATCTATGTAAAGTGACTTCCCTTCTTTTAAAATTTCCTCTAGCCCCCGCCCCACTTTTTTTTTTTTTTTCCTGAGAGAACATAAGTCGGATCATCAGGATGACAAAGACGATTTCAAGCAGTTTTCAGGACAGAGAGGACGTGTAAAACTCTGTTGTTTAAATGAGGCTAAAAGGGTAATGGGACTGCTGTGAATGATGGGGTGGGGGATTGGGGTGCAAGCATGCCTCGAGAGGCGCAGCACCCATGCCTGTTTACGAAACCAAACCCATTGCCCAGTTGATACTGACTCATAGGGACCCTATAGGACAGAGTAAAATTGCCCCACAGTGTTTCCAAGGAGCAGTTGGTGGACTCGAACTGCCGACCTTTTGGTTAGCAGCCGAACTCTTAACCACTGCGCTACCAGGGCTCCTTGCTTGTTTAGAAACCTGTATTATAAAAGCTGGTCGGCCATGTAAATTCATCCCTACCAGGGTTTCACCGTGAATTGTCAAGGAATCCCCACAGCCTGCATGCTGACCAGGAGTGCTCTCCTGAATTCCAAGGGGTCTGCTGTTTTGATCTCTGACTTGTCATTTTGGACACACAAGTGGCTGATTCTGAAGCCTCTCCTGGTATCCACCTGGGGCCCGTGGTTGGCAGTGGGAGTTTTGCTGCCGGTTAGAATGAAGCATTAGCTCATCGAGACTTGGAAGGCAGTGTTACCAGCTCTGTTTAATTTGTGAGTCTCTCAGCCTAGAGGGCTGTTCAGGAACAATGGCATCAACAGCCCCTCTGCCATTGATTTATTCAAGTGCCGGGGGAGAGGAACCCACGCAGCTGCTGATTTGCACCATCTGACATTGCTAGTGAAGAGAGGATCTGCTGAAGAGCCTCGCCTGTTTGTTGGCTGAAAAGGTTGTTAGTGAAGAGCCACTCTTAGGAATAGCTACTTTGTCTCCCCACCGGGAGCCAGCAGAGTAGAACTAGGCTCCATAGGGCTTTCAGTGGCGGATTTTTCAGAAGTAGATCTCCAGGCCTTTCTTCTGAGGCTCCTCTTGGTGGACCCAAACCCCCAACCTTTCAGTTAGCAGCCCAGAATGTTAACTGTTTGCACTACTCAAAAGCAAAACCAAACCCATTGCTGTTGACTTGTTTCCAACCAACTCATAGTGACCCTATAGGACAGAGTAGAACTGCCCCATAGGGTTTCCCTGGAGTGGCTGGTGGATTCAAACTGCTGACCTTTTTTTTTGGTTAGCAGCCAAGCTCTTAACCACTGTCCCACCAGGGCTCCTTGCACCAACCAAAAAACCCATTGCCGTCGAGTCGATTCTGACTCATAGCTTGCACCATCCAGGGACTCCTAAAAACCAGCCACTGTCAAGCCGACCCTCACTTATGGTGACCCCCATGGGTGTCATATTAGGACTGTAGTCCATGGAGTTATCAATGGCTGATGTTTTAGAAGTAGATTGCCAGGTCTTTCTTCTTGAGGTGTGTCTGGGAGGACTTGTACCTCCATCCTTTTGGTTAAGAGCTAAGCATTTTAACCATTTGCAGGTATTACATATTTCATTTTTTAGACTTTTTTTGGGTTGTTTTTCTAGTTTCTGTAGTCATTTCTTACGGTATCTTATTTGTGTAGGTTTATCCCTTCTTTTATTTCTTGAAAGGCCCCTTGGATGACATACATAGTTTGTACCAGTCTACCAACCGAAACGTTGGTGGTTTTAACCCACACAGAGGCACTGAGGAAGAAAGGCCTGGAGACCTGCTTTTGTAAAGATTACAGCCAAGAAAATCCTATGGGGCAGCTCTACTCTGGAACACGTGGGGTTACCCTGAGTTGGAATGTAGTTCAATGGCAACTGGTTTTTGGTTTATTTCTTTAAACATATGCTGTTGTTATTAGTTGCCATCAAGTTGACCTTGCCTCATGGTGACCCCGACTCAGGTGACCGAATGTGTGCAGAGTAAGACTGCTCCATAGGATTTTTACAGCTGTGACCTTTTGAAAGCAGATTGCCAGGGCTTTCTTAAAAGGCATCTCTGGGTAGGTTCAAACCGCTGACCTTCTGGCTAGTAGTTGAGTGCTTGAACATTTGAGCCATATCTAAAATATACATACTCTATGCCTGAAAACTCCGATGGCGGCATTCTTTGCAGATGTAATTTTGCTGCTACTTTTTGGCTGCAAGCTGATATTTTGGGGACTTCATCTGTTGGAAATATTTGGGGTTTGGGGATAAGGAGAGCCCTTCTTGCTAGGTTATGTAATTTTGCTTCTGCCCAAAGACTGAAGATGCGACTGGTCCCAAAGTGTTTTAAGCTGAATTATTGGCTTGGAGTTTTTCAGACTCCAAAGGAATGCGATTTTGAGTCACAAACTTGTGTAAAGCATGGTTTAAGGTTACCTGTTCAGAGGGAACTGGTATTTTTAAGCTTTTCTGAGACAGCTTGAGCTAGGCTATGTTGCAGTAACAAACAGCCACAGACCTCAGTGGGCTTAAAATAGCCCCAAATGCTCTCTCGCACTGTTAGGGATTGAATTGTGCCCGCCACCCCCAACATGTGTGTAAATCCTGACCTCTATACATGTGACGGAAACCCTGGTGGCGTAGTGGTTAAGTGCTATGGCTGCTAACCAAAGGGTCGGCAGTTTGAATCCACCAGGCACTCCTTGGAAACTCTATGGGGCAGTTCTACTCTGTCCTATAGGGTCGCTATGAGTCGGAATTGACTCGATGGCACTGGGTTTGGTTTGGTTTATACATGTGATGAGGGACACTGGTGGCCCAGTGGTTTTAAGCATTAGTTAGCCTGCTAACCAAAAAGTCAGCAGTTTGACTCCGCCAGCTGCTGGGTAGTTCTACTCTGTCCTGTAGGGTTGCTATGAGTCGAAATTGACTTGACGGCAGTGGGTTTTTTTATGGGTATACATGTGGAAACTCTGGTGGCCTAGTGGTTAAGAGCTACGGCTACTAACCAAAAGGTTGGCAGTTTGAATCCACCAGGCACTCCTTAGGAACTCTGTTCTATAGGGTTTTGGTTTTTTGGTGTGATGTAATTGCATTCGGACTGGGACTTTCTTTGTTAGGTTAATAAGACCTTATCAGCGTAGGGTGTGTTTTAGACCAATCCCTTTGACATCTGAATGGAGCAGATTAGACACAGAAGCAAGCAGGCAGAGACTAGGGAAGACAGACGCCACATGGGGATAGCCAAGGAACTGAGGGACAGAAGCTGAAAGACACAAGGACCTTCCCCCAGGGCCAACAGAGAGAGAAAGCCTTCCCCTAGATCCGGCACCCTGTATTCGGACTTCTAGCCTCCTGAACAGTGAGAAAATAAATGTCTGTTCATTAGAACCTCCCACAGGAGCCCTGGTGGCACACTGGTTAAAGCGCTCTGCTGTTAACTGAAAGGTGGGTGGTTCTAACCCACTACCAGCCGCTCCTTGGGAGAAAGATGTGGCAGTCTGCTTCCATAAAGTTTTAGTCTTGGAAACCCTATGGGGCAGTTCTACTGTGTCCTATAGGGTCGCTATGAGCCAGAATCAACTTGATGTCAAGGGGTTTGGTTTTGATTTTTTTTTAATTTCTCTCTGTATTTGTCTACGTATGTCTATCTATTTGTCTTTCTCTATCTACCTTTCATCTTCTATTTACTAGGCCTGTTTCCCTAGAGAACTCTGAGACAGCAAGGGCATAGAATCTCACTATGTGACTGGGAGGAGAACCAGATAGAGTTACTGAGTAGCAAAAGAATCTTGGTTGCAATTACCATGGTCTAATTCCCTTCTTTACACCATGGTAGGGAGCCATGGTGGTATAGTGGTTAAGCACTCGGCTGCTAACTGAAAGGTTGGTGGTTTTGTGACCCTAATACCTTGCAACATGTTTTCCCCTCTTCCAAATGGGTGATTGAGAGCTTGACATAACTAACGCCATAATGATACTCTAAGTAATCTGTGAGCATTTTTTACTGCACCAGCTGCACTAGTCTCTTTCCAAAGGGGTGTGGAGCCCTCTCGGCTCCTGTGGCCTTCATCTCTCTCCTCTTCTTTGTTCTCTTGAGAAATGGCCTTCAGCCTGCAGGACAAGGACAGCAGCTAGGAAGGCTGCCTGGTGCTTTTGGTCTGCAACTTTCTTTCTTGCTCTTTATCTTGGTCAGAGTGGACCTGGCAGGCCAGTTCCATTAGCCGAGAGAGTCTTATGTGAGTTTTTTTTCAGCCTGTTACAAACATACAGATTAGAGTCCAGAGTCCGACATTTACATTTTTAGTTCAATAAAGAGTTTCTTGTAGTTGTTTTGTGACGTATGCAACCATCTGTGGGCTACATGCTTGAAAACATTAGGTAACCCTTGCCAAAATAATATATAAGCTCTGATGTAAAAATCGCTTTTGGGGGACTTCATAAAGGACAGTCTGTGTTGCTGTTGGGGGCTCTCGTTGGTGTCACCTCCTAATAAACTCTCTCTCTCTTTCTGACTTGGAATACATTTCATTGGTTCGACTGCTTCAGAGCACAGACCCCAATTGGGTAACAGTTTGAACCCACCCAGCAGCTCTGCAGAAGAAAGGCCTGATAACCTGCTTCCATAAAGATTCCAGCCTAGGAAACCGTATGGGGCAGTTTTACTCAGTCACATGGGATTGCTATGAGTCGGAATTGACTGTATGGTATCTAATAACAACACCGAAACCATGGTAAGAGTTAGCTTTTGCTGTGTAACAAGTCACCCCAAATGTCAGGGGCTTAAACCAGCAAACATTTAATATTTCTCATAAATATAGGTCAGCTGGGAGTTCTTCTCTCTGAGATCTCTTACATTCATCTTTATTTTAAGTGTATACAGGAGTCCTCCCTGGTTAAGTGTTCGGCTGTTAACCGAAATGTCCCTCTCCACGGAAGAAAGATGTGGCAGCCTGCTCCTGTACAGATTTACAGCCTTGGAAACCCTGTGGGGCAGTTCTACTCTGTCCTACAGCGTAGCTATGAGTTGAAATCGACTGGATGGCAACATGATGAATGGGTAGCCCTGTATGGCTGCAGATTTGTGTGGGGTGGATGAATCTCATAGCAAACTCGTGTGAGCTAGCAATTTTGCTTTTAGGATTCCCAGAGGTGTGCTGATATACTTCAAATTCGGCTTCATCGGAGGGTGTAGCCCTACAGGGTTCCAGATATATGTAAATTCCTCTCATTTCATGGGCCTGTGAAAACTCCAGCCCACTTTGTCTAGATTCTACAATGCCCATCAAGGCTTTCTGACTTCTCACCGTCACTTAGACTTTGGGACCTAAATATTCCTTACATTCTTGCCAATGTGTTGAGGCATTTAAAAAAAAAAAGTAATCTTTTTATATTTTGCTCAGCGTTATTAATAGTTTTCATCAGGAGGATTAGAAAGTCCCATAATTTGTTGTTTCCATGTACTTCACAATCTAAATGGAATTGTTGTTCGCTGCCGTTGAGTCAGCCCCGACTCGTGCCGACCCCGTGCACAACGGGAGGAAACGCTGCCCGGTCCTACAGCACCCCCGTGACCAGTTGTGGATCAGACCATTGTGATCCATAGGGTTTTCACTGGCTGATTTTTGGAAGTAGATCACCAAGCCTTTCTTCCTAGTCTTAGCTGAAACCTGTTCAGCATCACAGCAACATGCAAGCCTCCATGGACAGATGGGTGATGGCTGTGTGTGCGGTGCACTGGCTGAGAATTGAACCTGGATTCCCCACATGGGAGGCAAGAATTCTACCCCTGAACTGCCAGTTTCCCCAAATGGAATTAGGTTAATGACAGTGAACCAAATAGTTGAGATTCAGTATTATACATTCCTGGTGGTGCAGTGGTTAAGAGCTTGGCTGCTAAATCCATCAGTTTGAATTCTTGGAAACCCTATGGGGCAGTTCTACTCTGTCCTATAGGGTCGATATGAGTCAGAATCAACGGCAGTGGGCTAAGTGTTTAACAAGGAGCCTTGATGGCACAGGGGTTAAACACTTGGCTGTTCACCGAAAGGTTGGTGGTTCCAAACCACCAGCCACTCCATGGGAAAAAGATGTGGAAATCTGCTTCTGTAAGGATTACAGCCTAGGAAACCCTACAGGGAAGTTCTACCCTGTTACATGGGGTCGTCACGAGTTGGAGTTGACTACGTCACGCAAGGCACATGACAACAATACACAATACCAAAGCAGCAGAAATTAGTATGCAAAAAGGATAAGTAATCAGGGCTCATTGATGGGTTTGTATCAGCAAGAAAATACCCTGCCACCAAGAAAAATAAATTTAAAAGAATGTTATCACAGGTGAGTATTTTCACGCCGCTGTTATTGTAGTTAGGTCCCATCGAGTAGACTCTGACTCATGGTGACTCCACATGACAGAGTAGGACCACCCCATGAGGTTTCCTAGACAGATCAGGAGCAGATTGCCAGGTCTTTCTCCCTTGGAGCTACTGGTGCATTTGAACCTCTGACCTTTAGGTTAGCAGCTGAGTGCTGAACCGCTGTGCCACCAGGGCTTGCTATTTCCATACTAATCATGTAAAAAATACTCCCTGCAGCATGCAAAATATTACTGTTCGGTCTAGCTACAAAGCTAACGGTTCTTTCTGGGGGGGAACGATCGTTAGAGCATTGTTCTGGAGAGTGACATGAGTTTGGGGAATCGCAAAGTGGGTGTTGTGATGGTTCTGGCCAGGTTAAGGGACCTTGGCGTGGGGGTCTGTGAGTAGTCATTGATTCCCAAGGACTCCTTCCAAAGACCGGCTGGAGCCCCTTGTCTGAAATGATGGTCACGCACCAGCCATTGCTCTCTCTGTGACAGGCCAAGTCAGCCTTGTCGTTGACAGGGAAGGGGACTGAAAACCACATTTGGGCTATTCGATCAGGGACTAAGTCATATCATTGCAAACGGCATTCCAAAATGACCTTCTAATCTAAATAGTTTTGGCAAAGCCAGACCCTCACAACCAGTCTTGGCAGGGAATTCAGCCACTGGACATCCACTGATACCTGGAGCCAGGGGCATGAAAAGCTTTAATGATTTTTTTTTTCATGGATCTAAGGTTCAGAGGACATGTTATCAGGAGAGACCAGTCCCTGGAGAAGGACATCATGCTTGGTAAAGTAGGGGGTCAGCAAAAAAGAGGAACACTCTCAAGGGGATGGATTGACACAGTGGCTGCAACAGTGGGCTGAAGCAGAGCAACTGATAAAAGGTTAACCTAATCACAGCAGGCCGTAACCGCAAAAGGCTGACTTGTTAGAATCTAAGGAGCTTAAAACAATAGCAAACTACATCAAAGATGTGGGACAGACAGAGTGCTCTAACAGGTTCAATGGACAGTGGACGTGCGTACCAAAAACTAAACAACAATTCATCACCGGAAGCACGTTAGAGATCTACCCAATATCATACGTAGCTCACATAACAAAAAACAACCATCATATGACAGATCCAGGACCCCTGAGCCAAGAGACTAAGTTTTTAGAAAAGAAAAATAGGAAAAGGTCACCCAATCATGGTCTTAGTTCTCTGTCTTTACTTTAACCAATCATAGCCTGTAAGTAATTTATGCACAATAAATCAGCTTCTGTTAGAACTGTATAAAAAGCACTTACAGATTGTAATTCATTGGATTTTGGTCTGTTAATAGCCTGAGTGTTTGCAGCCAGTTTCCCATTCTGTTTTCTGATAAGTCACAACGAAAACCTCTTTGTTGCAGAAGGGTTTGATGAAAATCCTTTCTCGCCAACACTGTTATGTCAATGACGTTATATCAGTGTAGGGTGTGTTTTAAACCAATCACTTTTGAAATGTAAAAACTGCAGATAAGGCACAGAGAAGCAAGCAAGCACTGGAGCTGCCACATGGAGATCACCAAGGAATCAAAGAACAGAACCTGAAAAGACACAAGGACCTTTCCCCAGAGCTGTCAGAGAGAGAGCCTTCCCCCAGAGGCGGTGCCCTGAATTCAGACTTCCAGCCTCCTGAACTGTGAGAAAATAAAGTCCTGTTTGTTAAAGCCACCCCCTTGTGGTATTTCTCTTACAGCAACACTAGCTAACTAAGACAGATGACATTGCACTGTAAGCTCCGGGGCCAGTGAGATCCCAGAGTACCCTCTGTGAGCTGGGCTTTAAGCTGCTTGGGCTTCCTTGTTCTCCTCCTTCTCTCTCTGTCAGAGTTACCTGCTGTCTTAGCCATCTCGTGTTGCTGGAACAGAAATACCACAAGTGGGTGGCTTTAACAAACAAGTTTATTCTCTCACAGTTTAGGAGCCTACAAGTCCTAATTCAGGGTGCCAGTGTCAGGGGAAGGCTTTCTCTCTCTGTCAGCTCTGGGGGATGATCTTTGTCTTCAATCTTCCTCTGGTTTAGGAGTTTCCCAGTGCAGGGACCCCCAAGTCCAAAGGAGGTGCTATACTCCTGGCTTTTGTTTCTTGGTGGTATGAGGTCCGCATGTCTTCCTGCTTGCTTCTGTCTTTTATGTCTCAAAAGAGATTGACTCAAGATACAGCCTAATCTTGTAGATTGAGTCTTGCCTCATTAAATTAAGTATCTCTAATCCTGCTTCATTAACATCATAGAGGTTAGGATTTACCACACCTAGGATAATCGCATCAGATGACAAAATGGTAGGCAATCACACAATACTGGGAATCATGGCCTAGCCAAGTTAACACACATATTTTTTGGGGACAAAATTCCATCCATGACACCTGCAGAAAGAGAATACAATTTGTCTCAGTTTTATAGACCACTGGGGTACGTTGGTGATGGGATAAATCTCTCAGACTCTTAGCTTGCAGAGTATTGTAGGGCATAAGAGAATCTCTTTCATCATCTGGTTTGTCTCCAGCACACACCTCTGTTTTAAGGCTAGTTGCATTTTGCTATAATTATTTGTTTACACATGGGTTGTCTTATCTAGATTGCTAGTCTTCTAAGACCATGCCCCAAATCTTGCTCATCTTTCAATTTCCAATGCCTCAACCTGGTTTTAGGAAGTCCTGGTGTGCAACAGTTAAGCGCTCCATTGCTAACCAAAAAGTTGGTGGTTGGAACCCACCCAGTGCCTCCACTGGAGAAAGACTTGGAGATCTACTCCTATAAAGATGATAGCCAAGGAAACCCTTTGGGGCAGTTTTACTCCATCACTTGTTAGCAGTCGAGTGCTTAACTATTTGCACCACCTGTTCACTCATTGCTGTTGAGTTGATTTCAGCTCATAGCAACCCTGTAGGACAGAGCAGAACTCCTCTCTCTGTCAGCAGCCGAGCTCTTAACCACTGTGCCACCAGGACTCCATTTGCACCACCCAGGGACTCCAAAAACCAGATGTCGTCGAGTCGGCCCCATGTGTGTCAGAGTAGAACTGTGCTCCACAGGGTTTTCGATGGCTGATTTTTCTGAAGTAGGTTGCCAGGCCTTTCTTCTGAGGTACCTCTGGGTGGGCAGGAACCTCTACCTTTTTGGTTAGCTGCTGCGCGCGGTCGCAGTTTGCACTGTTCCTAAAGCAGCGCAGCACCGTACGAATTCTAGAGGCATGTTTTACGTGCACTGGGTAATTTGCTTTCTGGCCAAGCGAAGCAAGAACAATGGATACCGTATGCATACCTTTGCCGTACCTCGTCTGTGCAAACTCTGTGACCTTGGTGTCCTCAGAGAGTGGACTTGGCTGCAGAGCTACTATCACCAGCTGCTGTGGTCACGGCTTTGATGTTCTCCCCTGATTCACGGGGGCTCCCGTTACACAGGAGTTCAGCTGTCTTCCACGGCTGGAGTGACGTTACCAGGCTCTCCGAGGTCATTTATAAGGTGAGGCCTTCAGAGCCCAACACAAAGAGAGAAGATCATTTATTTTCCACAGCGTTTTCTTCCCTCAAGCTCCGTGTCCTATTCCATTCTAAAGGGCACTTCAGCAAATGATGTATGGAACAGGAAAAAAAAAAAAAATCTGTATGGTTTCTCAGTAAAGGGTATACATAACTAGATACCAAAAAAGTTGATTCCAACTCATAGCAACCAGATAGGACAGAGTAGAACTGCCCCAGAGGGTTTCCAAGGAGCGACCAATTAATTCCAACTGCCGACCTTTTGGTTAGCAGCCGAGCTCTTAACCACTGCGCCACCAGGGCTCCATGTAACTAAACAGTAACTCCGAAATCATGTGCAAAAACAGCCGTCCATTTTTCTTTCAAAACACCCAAGGCTTATAGGTCAGTTAAGTTCATGTTGATTCGTCTAACGTTATGTGCTAATTAGGTACAAGGCACGGCATGGATTCCTCGGTGAAGTGTGGGTTTATTTCTAAGACATGTGCAGTGCCATAATCCTGTAGGGTAAGGGGCAGAGGCTCAGGGAGGTTTGTTGTTAGCTGCTGTTGAGTTGGCTCTGACTCATGGCGACCCCGTGTTCAACAGAACGAAACATTTCCTGGTCCTGCACCATCTTCATGATCGTTGGTATCCTCGAGTCCATGGCAGCAGCCACTGTGTATTCTGACACACAGGGGGGCGCCATTGCACTGTGGTTTAAATTAGTGTTACTCTCATCATGAATGAAAAATCAGCCGTTGAAAACCCTACAGATCACAGTTCTACTCTGACCCTCACGGGGGCGCCATGAGTTAGAGTCGACTCCACGACAACGTGTATTGGTAATTTAGTTTTTTTTTTTTTCAATGACTTTGTCTTTCTCTTGTCCTATTTCAAAAAATTGTACTATCACACATGCGTTATAATATCGTTGGGTTTTAAATAGAAGTCAGTTGAGGATTTATATCCTATTGAAAATCCACTCCAAATTATCCATAAAAGCCAAAACGGTGGAGCCTAGAGATCATTATCACATTACACTAAAATGATATTAATTTCCTGTTAAATGCTGAGTTTATGTTCTTTCGTCATGTCAATAATATCGCAAAAGTGAAAAATAAACAGCTTCAGGCATCTTTGTGCTAAACATGAGAACCTACTGTGTTTTACACATTAGAAGAAAAAATTGCCTCTGCTGGCAAGTATTAACCATGAGACCATTAAATTATTTATATTCAGTGGGATATGCTTGAATAATGGTATAGTCTTTGGGATCGTTGAAAAGTAAATGATAAACATGATCTAAATCCAAATGCGCAAATGCATTCAAGAAGCGTGCTGTTTTGGCTCCGTTAAAATAAATGCCCCTAGGAATTTTAAAAAAATGTCTGTCGTCGCAGCAATTTATTTATTTTGGAAACTTAAAACAACATACGAAAGAGGGCACAGTTTTCCCAAGCACTCGAAATTGTGTTTGCTTTCAGCAGGCCTTTGTACAATTAAGATATTTCTTTGAAGAAATAATCCCAAACCAACAGCACTGATGTCGAGTCGACCCTTGACTCATGGCAACTACATGTGTACAGAATAGAGCTGCTCCATAGAGTTTTCTTAGCTGTGAAATTTACAGAAGCAGATTGCCAGGCCTTTCTTCTGTGGTGCTGCTGGGTGGGTTCAAACCACCAACGTTTTGGTTATTAGTTCAGTGCTTAACTCTTTAGGCTACCCAGAGACCCTCTTCCCTTGAAGAGAGATTCCCAAGAGTGGATAAAGTGTGGTGAGTAAGCAACACTTTATTCCATTACTTTAGTTCATTGTCAGACTTTATTTTTGTGTGGATATGGGGCAGTTCTACTCTGTCCTATAGGGTCACTATGAGTCGGAAACGACTCGACGGCACTGGGTTTTTATGTGTTTTCATTTCTTTTGGGTATATACCAGGGAGGAGCCCTGGTGACACAATGGTTGTGTTTGGCAGTTAACCGAAAGGTTGGCAGTTCAAACCCACTCAGGGACCGGGGTGTGCGATGGCTGGGTTATATGGCAACTCTATCCTTAATTGTTTCAGGGACCACCAGGTTATGTTCTGACGTGGCTGCAGCACTTTACATTCCCACCCGCTGTGTGGAGCCCCGCTGGCACAGTGGTTAAGCATTCAGCTGCTAACCAAAAGGCGGGCAGTTCAAATCCACCAGCCACTCCCTGGGAACTCTGTGGGGCAGATCTACTCTGTCCTGTTGGGTCGCTATGACCTGGAATCGACTCGACAGCAGTGGGTTTGGTTTTACTGTTTTGGCCCGCTGTGTATGAGGATTTCAGTGTGTCTTTATTTTTTAATTTAACTGTATTTATCCATCTCCTCTGTTGGCCAAGGAGCCCCTGAGTGGTGCTAACAGCTAACATTCTCAACTGCTAACGGAAAGTTATGAGGTTGAAGATCACCCAGAAGCTCCTTGGGAGAATCCATTCAGGAGTATTTTACATACTGAATTTGCTTTAATTATCTGAAATTAATGTTTTACACTTTTCCCCCATGCACAAATATATTGAGCATAGATCTGAACTACAACCAAAACCCAAATCCATTGCCATCGAGTCGATTCCAACTCATAGTGACCCTATAGGACAGAGCAGAACTGCCCCATAGGGTTTCCAAGGAGCAGCTGGTGGATTGGAATTGCTGACCTTTTGGTTAGCAGCTGAGCTCTTCACCACTGTGCCACCAGGGCCCCAGATGTAAACTAGCTAGTACAGTCTTTCCTGGCTTCCAAGAAATTCATAAACTTAAAGAAGAGTTTTAATTTTTTCATCATTGCAAAAGGCTCAGGTCCCAGGAAAATGGATTCTTTTTGGATTTTGTGATCTTATCATAAAGACAATTTAATGTACTGATGATTGAGTAATATCCTTGATGCAATGAGTTCTCAAATGACTTGCAGGGAAATACCATATAATATTCAGGAAATATCCTTGTGATACCAAAACAGCCACTAAGTACAAAAGATCATTTAGAAAGTTTTGACCTATGATTAAATCTTAATTTTTCAACTTGTATGTCTGTCTTTGCACTCCACAGAGTTGGACAGCTATACTTATGCATGATCTAAATAACTGGGTGAGAAGAAAAATCAGGCAATATGATATTGTCTCAATATCTTGGGTATTTTATCAAATGGAATAAACACTTTCATTGTATGTAATCATAGGTCAATTATTTTTTTCCTTGAGTTTAAAGGATGTGCAAAGAAATTGAGATGGAATACAGAAATGCAAAAAACCAAACTGCACTAGTTGCCATGGAGTCAATTTTGACTCCTGGTGACCCCAAGTGCATCAGAGTACAACTGTGCTCCACAGGGTTGTCAGTGGCTGATTTTTCACAAGTAGATGACTAGGCCTTTCTTCCAAGGTATCTCTAGGGAGACTCAAACAGACAACCGTTTGGTTAGCAGCCAAGCATGTTAATCATTTGCACCATCCAGGGACTCCCATGATGTTGTGGTGGAATAGAATCTCTCCATCCCAGTGAGCTGAAGTGTGGAGACAAAATGGAGGGTGGAGACAAGATGGAGTGTGGGTACAAGATGGAGGGTGGAGACAGGATGGAGGGTGGAGACAAGCTGGAGGGTGGAGATAAGATGGAGGGTGGAGACAAGATGGAAGATAGAGGTAGAAGACAAGATGGAGGTGGAGACAAGATGGAGGATGCAGGTTGGAGACAAGATGGAAGGTGGAGACAAGTGGAGGATGGAGACAAGATAGAAGGTGGAGACAAGATGGAGGGTAGAGACAAAATGGAGGGTGGGCACAAGATGGAGGGTGGGCATAAGATGAAGGGCAGATACAAGATGGAGGGTGGAGACAAGATGGAGGGTGGAGATAGGATGGAGGATGGAGGTTGGAGACAAGATGGAAGGTGGAGACAAGATGGAGGGTGGAGACAAAATGGAGGGTGTGCACAAGATGGAGGGTGGAGACAAAATGGAGGGTGGGCACAAGATGGAGGGTGGAGACAGGATGGAGGGTGGAGACAAGATGGAAGATAGAGGTTGAAGACAAGATGGAGGTGGAGACAAGATGGAGGATGGAGGTTAGAGACAAGATGGAGGTTGGAGACAAGATGGAAGGTGGAGACAACATGGAGGGTGGAGACAAGATGGAAGGTGGAGACAAGATGGAGGGTGGAGACAAGATGGAGGGTGGAGACAAGATGGAGGGTGGAGACAAGATGGAGGGTGGCGACAAGATGGAGGGTGGCGACAAGATGGAGGGTGGCGACAAGATGGAGGGTGGCGACAAGCTGGAGGTCAGAGACAAGATGGAGGGTGAGTACAAAATGGAGAATGGATATGAGATGGAGGGTTGATAGAAGTAAATCAGCTGCTGACCTATTGACTCCGACTCATGGTGTCCCCCCTTGTGTCAGAGTAAAACTGTGCTTCATGGAGTTTTCAATGGCCTTTCTTCTGAGGCACCTCTAGGTGGACTCAATCCTCCAACCTCTCGTTTAGCAGTCGAGTGAATTCATCATTTGCACCACGCAGGGACTCCACATAAATGCAAGCCCTTACTATATTCTCATTTACTCACCTCTTAGATGATAGCTTGTGAAAATATTACATTATACTTACCTGAAGACGTGAGATCCAAAGTTCCCTTAGAGAGTAATCTTTCACTTCAAAGGTCTGTCAGAAAATTCAGTGTAGCGTTTACTCTTTTGATGACCAGCTTCTTCTGTTTGTTCCTTAGAATATTTTCACCAGGCATGTAACATTATATGGCAATAATCGGAATCTTTACAACTATTTGCTGTGAGGAGCAAGTTTATTTATTCACTAGAGGTCCATTTCTGGCATGAAAGGGAGCCAAAAACCATGATTTAAGCAATTACAGAATGTATTTTGGAATCTCAGGATTCCATAATAAATGATTTATTCTTCGAGGGAGAAAATCCAATGTCATATATCATTTTTCACTGCAAACAGAACCCAAAGCAGCTTAAGACTTTAAGAGTTAATATTTCTCCCTTGGGGATTAGGGAGGTAGGACAACCAAGTCTCTGAACCTTTCTGAAGTATGTCCCAGTTTCTGAGGAGATGAGCAGGCTTTCCTCATTCTACAGAAAAGAGAGTTTCCCTTCCCCAAGCTTCTGAAAGAGGAACAGGGTACAGCAGCAGAATAGAGAATTGATCCCCAAAGATGGATGAGTTTATGCCTGGCAGGTTAGTGTTTGTGTGTATGTTGCTGTAGCAATAACATCTGTCAATAGAGAATGTTTTGTGGACACACAATGGCCACAGACCCTCTTTTCTTTCTTTCTTTCTTTCTTTTTTGTTTTAAATTGTGCTTTAGGTGAAAGTTTACAGCTCAAGTGAATTTCTTATACAAAAATTTATACATGTATTGCTTTGTGACATTGGTGGCCATCCCTGTAATGTGTCTGCACACTCCCCCTTTCCACCCTGGTCACTGTGTGACCATTCCTCCAGTTTCTGTCCCTTCCTGCCTTCTCGTCTTGCTCTTGGACAGGAGCTGCCCATTTGGTCTTATACATTTGTTTGAGCTAAGAAGCACATTCTGCACGTGTGTTATTTTTTGTTTTCTGTTGTTGTTGTTAGGCGCTGTCCAGTTGGTTTTGACTCACAGCGACCCTGTGTACAACAGAACGAAAGACTGCCTGGTCCTGCACCATCCTCACAATCGTTGTTATGCATGAGCCCGTTGTCGCAGCCACTGTGTCAGTCCACCTCATTGAGGGTCTTCCTCTTTTCCGCTGACCCTCTACTTCACCAAGCATGCTGTCCTTCTCCAGGGACCGATCTCTCCTGACAACACGTCCAAAGTATGTAAGGTGCGGTCTCACTATCCTTGCTTCTAAGGAGCATTCTGGTTGTACTTCTTCCAAGACAAATTTGTTCATTATTCTGGCAGTCCATGGTATATTCAATATTCTTCTCCAGCCCCACAATTCGATGGCGTCAGTGCTTCTTCCGTCATCCTTCTTCACTGTCCAGCTTTCACATGCATATGGTGTGATTGAAAATATCGTGGCTTGGGTCAGGCGCACCTTAGTCTTCAAGGTGACATCTTTGCTCTTCAACACTTTAAGGAGGTCTTTTTTGTGAAGTTGGTAATGTATCCGTTGGGGTCTATTACGTTTCTCCCACATCTAATCCTTAAGGTCATTGTCATAATTATCTCCTTTTGCATGCCTCCAAGTAGTCGAATTTGTTACTTTTGGTTTATTTTCTGATTTTAATTTGCAATGGCGCAGCATTTCTCAGCCTTGATTCTCTGGAAACAGCAGGTAGTCTTGGAAGTCGTGGGTTCCAAGAAAGCACCCATGGAATTGAATTTTCATTGTTATGGACTAAAACAGCTAATTTGATGGGACTGGAGTCTCTGGGCGGGGCAAACAGTTGATGTTCTCTGCTGCTAACTGAAAGTTTGGAGGTTTGAGTCCATCCAGAGGCACCTCAGAAGAAAGGCCTGGTGATCTACTTCCAAAAAATCAGCCATTGAAAACCTTACAGAGTATATCTAATTGAAAACCCTATGGAGTATGTGTACTATGACACACACAGGGGTGCCATGAGTTGGGTCGATTCATGGCAACTAGAGCTGGAGACAAATCTTCCAATTGACTCTGGCAACCAAAGGTGCACTTTGGAGTATCATTCTGAACAAGGAAAGCCCTGTCATATAGGCCAATATCATTTTTTCTACACTCATATCTTCTGTTATTTCAGTGAAAGTGACATGGGAATTATTTCTCAACTCTGAATTTTTCAATTCGGATGACAATGATGATGGAAAGAGTGGGGATTATTTCACAATTAGGGCTGCTGACCTTCTAGTGCCTGAATCAAGAACAGCCAGAGTCCCTGAGGTGTGTAACTGCTCCCTGTTGTAGTTAACTTTGACGTAGAACTAACTAACCAATCCTCATTCTAGATTTCAGGATTGTCAATTACTGATCAAGATGGAAATGGTATGATGGATGGAGGTGCAGTGCTGTCTGCAAAAGAAAAAAAATCTGAGCTAAGAAGTTGTGGGGTTAGTTATGGGGCTGGTGGAGACGTGAACCTGATAACTTTCATAAAAACCAGTTGGCATTGAGTCGACTCTGACTTGTGGCACCCCCATGAGTGCCAGAGCAGAACCGTTGCTCCATAAGGTTTTCAGTGGCTGGTTTTTGGAAGTAGATTTCCAGGACTTTCTTCCTTGTCTGTCTTAGTCCGGAAGCTCAGTGGAAACCTGTTCTGTATCATAGTTACATGGAACCCTGCAATGACAGATGGGCGGTGGCTGTGTTTGAGGTGCATTGGTTGGGAATCGAACCCTGGTCTCCAGGATGGAAGGTGAAGATTCTACCACTGAGTTACCACTGTTCCCAGTTATTCCTATTATCCCATATAAATGCTATGCAAATTAAAAAAAAAAAATGGAAGAAAAAAAGGGTACATATTGAACCTGAATTGGTGAAATTGGGTTGTGAAGAGAACATTATTTGAAATATCAATAAAATAGTTTAAAAGTTACCCACTACCTGCTGCCATCAAGTCAATTCTGACTCATAATGACCGTATAGGACAGAGTAGAACTGCCCCATAGGGTTTCCAAGGAGCAGCTGGTGGATTCCAACTGCTGACCTTTGGGTTAGAAGCCATAGCTCTTAACCACTGCGCCACCAGGTTTTCCAAGTGTAAAAGTTAGTGAGGAAAGATAAGCTGCTTTGAACCTTCTGAAGGAATGCATCGAGTATGTTTTAATACAGCTCTTAGATAGATTTGAGGCATCACGTGTCAAATGATTTTGCCCTTAACCAACCCTGAGTACACAGAATAAACTTAATCTAACATAAAACCAAAAAAAAAAAAAAAACCAAACCCACTGCCGTTGAGTCGATTCCAACTCATAACGACCCTATAGAACAGAGTAGAACTGCCCGATAGAGCTTCCAAGGAGCGCCTGGTGGATTCGAACTGCTGACCTTTTGGTTAGCAGCCGTAGCACCTAACCACTACGCCAGCAGGGTTTCCTAATCTAACATAGTCTGTAGTCAATTCCTCTGTAATTCCAAACTATTATTAACACTGTCATCTATTGAACGAAAAAGCTGGAGTTGATAAACATCCCAACTCTTTTTATTAAGTATTTTGTTGTTGAGTCTCGTCTGACTCATGGCGACTTACGTACAACAGAACGAAATATTGCCCGGTCCTGTGCCATCTTCACGTTCATTGACATGTTTGAGTCCATTGTTGGGGCTACTGTGTCAATGCATCTCAGGGAAGGCTTCCCTCATTTTCACTGGCTCTCTACTTTACCAAATGTGATGTCCTTCTCCAGTGATTGGTTTTTCCTGATGACGTATCCAAAGTAAGCAAGCTAAATTCTTGCCATCCTTTCTTCTAAGGAGCGTTCCTTCAAGACTGATATTAAGTATTTTATTTGGTGTTAATTGTTTATTAAGCATCAGGTATTTATTAAACATTTATTAAGCTTTGAGTAAGGATGATGTAGGACCCCGCAATGTTTCGTTCTGTTATACATGGGATTGCTATGAGTCGGAATCAATACCACGGCATGTAACAACAACAACAACAAGAAGCAGTGTTGAGTATCAAATATTTATTAATTTTATTAATATTTATTAATTTGTTAATTTTTTGGGTTTTATTTATTAAGTATTCAACATTCAAAATATCATTAAAGAGAACTAAAAGTCACACGTTGTTTAACCATAGATTTCAGTGTGTCCTTTTTTAATTACTTTTACATATTTACATATTAAAAAAAAACCCTGATATTCTGAAAATATCTTCAGTAATGAGTTATTAGCAAGAATATTTTTTGTTCTTTTAAAGTCATTTTTATATTTTCCCTCCACATCCACCTAAATTCCTGAAATGGCCAAATGGCCCATGGGAGATTGACCGGGAGGCTGTTGATAACAGAAATGGTTTATGGTCTTTACTTTCTGAGTTACTATTATTTTATGATGCTGTTAAAATCGACCCAACAGAGAAAAATAAAGTAGTGTGAATGAGCCTGTCCATTTCCAACATAAAAGTCTGTTTCTTCATCCTGCAGAAAACATGAATAATAAAGACAAAGAAAGAAGATATTCAGGAATTAAATGAGCATTTGATGTTCCTTGGTATACTTGGCTCTACAGATGGGCTCCAGTAGGAAATCAGGTCGCCATTTCTTTGTAACAGGCCAACCCATTGCCGTTGAGTTGACTCCAGCTCATGGGGGCTGCATGTGTATCACAGTAGAATTGTGCCCCGTAGGTTTTTTTTTCATTCTTTAAATTAATTAATTAAATGTATTGTTGTTGAGAATATACACAGCAAAACATACACCAGTTCAACCTTTTCTATGTGTGCCATTTAAATTACATTGATTATATCCTTTGAGTTGCTCAACCATTCTTACCGTCCTTTTCTGAGTTGGTCCTCCTTCATTAACATAAACTCACTGCCCCCTGAGGTTCCTATCTAATCTTTTGAGTTGCTGTTGTCAATTTGACCCCATTTAGGTAGTTCTTCAAAAGAGCATAATACTCAAGGCAGAACTCTTTTTTACTAGTTAATTTTTTTTTTTAAGCTATTGTTTAGTTTTAAGAAGACTTCAGGGGATATTTTTGGTTTAAGGTTTAAAGATTATCTCAGGGCAATAGTTTCAGTGGTTCATCCACCCTCCATGGCTCCAGAAAGTCTAGAGGCCATGAGAATTTGAAATTCTGTTCTACATTTTCCTCCTTTTGATCAGGATCCTTCTATGGAATATTTGATGAAAATGTTGAGTAATGATAGCCAGGCACCATCCAGTTCTGGTCTCGTGGCAAAGGAGGAAATTAGCCACACATTCCATCAAAAAAACCCACTGTCATCAAGTCAATTGCAACTCATAGCAACCCTATAGGACAGAGTAGAACTGCCCCACCGAGTTTCCAAGGAGCGCCTGGTAGATTCAAACTGCCGACCTCTTGGTTAGCAGCTGTAGCACGTAACCACTACGCCGCCAGGTTTCCAACATTCCATATCCTCCTATTCCTGCCTTTCCTTCTTCCTCTGCTGCTCCCAGTGAACAGAGACCAATTCTTGTGCCTTGAATGACCCCTTACAAGCTTTTTAAGATGCCAGGCACTATGTAACAAACTAGGAGGTAGGACAGAAGCACTAAACACGTTATTAGGCCAGTTAACTGGGATGCCCTGTGAAACAATGTCCCTAAACCTCCAAACCAAGGAACCAAATCCTAGGAGGTGTTTGGTTGTACATAAGCAGCTTCAGCAGCTACTCTTTTTTTTTTCTTTCTGTCGTTGCTATAAATATATCTATCATATGACTTTTGCCAATTGAACTTTTTACAGGCATACAACTGATTGATAGTAATTACAGTATTGGCTGTGCAGCCTTGTCCTTAATGCGATTATTCCATCACTATTAACCCCCCCATCCCCCTTCTTCCTGCCCCTGGTAGCCACTAATGAACTCTGTTCTCTATACATTTGCCTTTTCTTGTCTTTTTATATAAGTGAGGTCATATAGTATTTGTCTTTTTGTGATTGGCTTATTTTGCTCAGCATTTTGTCTTCAAGCTCCATCCATACTGTAGCATGTATCAAGACTTCATTTCTCCAACTGGTTGAGTCATATTCCATTTTGTTTCTCCATTCATCTATCGGTGGGCATTTAGGTTGTTTCCACCTTTTGGCTGTTGTGAATAGTGCTACAGAGAACATTGGTGTACAAGTCTCTTTCTGAGTCTCTGCTTTCAAGTTTTTTTGGGTATATACCTAGGAGTGGGAGTGGAATTGCTGGGTCATATGGTAGTTCTATTTTTAGTTATTCGAGAAATCAGCACACTGTTTTCCACAATGGCTGTACCATTTTGCATTCCCACCAGCAGTGGGTAAGGGTTCCAATCTCCCCACACCCTTGCCAACGTTTGTTGTTTTCTGGATTTTTTTTTTTTTTAAATCTTAGCCATCCTCCTGGGAGTGAAATGGTATCTTGTTGTGGTTTTGATTTGCATCTCTTTGATGGCTAGATGATGCTGAAAATCTTTTCATGTGCTTGTTGGCCACTTGAATGTCCTCTTTGGTGAAATGTCTATTCAATTCCTTTAACCATTTTATGACTGTGTTGTCTTTATGTTGTTGACTGGTTGAAGTTTTATTATATCCATAGGGTTTTCAATGACTGATTTTTTTGGCAGTAGGTTGCCAGGCCATTCTTTCTAGGTGCCTCTGGGTGGACTTGAACACCTGACCTTTTTGTCAGCAGCCGAGCATGTTGTTTGCACGCCCAGGAACTCCCAAACCAGTTGGTGTTGAGTCGACTCTGACTTATGGCGACCCCGCAAGTAGATCTGTGCTCCATGGGGCTTTCAGTGGCTGAGATTTTGGTGGTAGATTTCCAGGCCTTTCTTCTGAGGTCTTCTGATCCCTAGGTTAACGTTTTTTCCACCAGCCATCTTTCTAGACATTCCTGGTATTTGTTATCGGTAGTTGCCATCTCGTCTGACATTTTGTGGTGCTGTGGTGGCTTGCATGTTGCTGTGATGCTGGAAGCTATGCCACCAGTGTTTCAAATACCAGCAGGGTCACCCATGTGGACAGGTTTCAGTGGAGCTTCCAGACTAAGACTAGGAAGAAAGGTCTGGCAATCTAATTCTGAAAACAAGCCAATGAAAACTCTATGGATTGCCACAGAACATTGTCTGATATAGTGCTGAAAGATGAGCCCTCCAGATTGGAAGGCACTCAAAATACACAGACTCCACAACAATGGAGTCAAACAGAGCAATGATCGTGAAGATGGCACAGGACTGGGCAACATTTTATTCTGTTATACGTGGGGTCACCATGAGTTGGAGCCAACTCAATGGCAACTAACAAGATCAATTGTTGATGGTACAGCAATTGACCAACCTAATACCAGGATTATCTGGGATCCAACAACATACCTTGAAAATTCAGATGCTAAGCTCTGATAAACATAGCAGATCCAGTGCTTTAGAAAAATGACACTCCCAATAAATATTCCGAAATCTCAAATGTCAAATAGCTTATCTAAAATGATTTGTTGGGGCAAATAGGATAAACTTATTATTATGGATTGAATTGTGTCCCCACAAAATATGTGTTGTAAATCCTAACCTCTGTGGTTATAATCTCATTTGGGAGTCGGTTGTCTTTGCCATGTTAATGAGGCAGGAGTAGTGTAGGGTGTGTTTTGAGTCAATCTCTTAAAAGATGTAAAAAAAAATCCCAGTGCCGTCAAGTCAATTCCGACTCATAATGACCCTATAAAGATGTAAAAGGAGCAGATTAAGGAAGCAGAGATGGGGGAAGATAGATGCCAAGCCACATATAGCTCTCCAAGGAAATAGGAAGCAGAAGCTGAAGAGACAAGGACCTTCCACTAGAGCTGACAGAGAGAAAGCCTCCCCCTAGAGCCAGCCTCCTGAATTTGGACTTCTAGCCTCCTCAACCGCGAGAAGATAAATTTCTGTTTGTTAAAGCCACCCACTAGCGGTACTTCTGTTACAGCAGCACTAGGTAACTAAGACACCTATGTTAGGGAATGCAGGTGTCATGGGTAGAAGATTGCTTCATTTTCTAAGTCAAGCCAAGTTAGCTAATATAAACCTCAAGAAGCAAATTAATTCAGAGCCAGTGAAGAAAGCACAGCATTGAATAAAACTCAGCAATGAGTGAATATTCAAGACCTGTTGCTGCAAAGCAAAATACAAAAATTTCAATTCAGATGGAATTTGCAAATCAAATGCAATCGTGGTGCCTAACACATTTCTAGGAGACCTCAAGATGTACCAAAACATCAAATAGGAGCTGAGATGTTTGTGAAAAGGGGTGTCCATAGCACAATGGTTAAGTGCTCAACTGCTAACTGAAAGGTCAGAGGTTTGAATCCACCCAGCAGTACCTCAGAAGAAAGGCCTGGCAATCTACTTCTGAAAAATCAGGCATTGAAAACCCTATGTGCCTTGAGCATTATACTCATTTAAAAACTATATGGGATCAAACTGACAACAGCAACTCAAAAGATTAGATAGGAACCTTAGGGGGCAGTGAGTTTATGTTAATGAGGGAGGAACAACTCAGAAAAGGGGGGTGAGAATGGCTGCACAACTCTGAGAATGTCATCAGTGTCACTAAATTATACATGGAGAAACCATTCAGAAAAAAAAAAGAATGTTGGAAGATTTCGATAAATGTAACAAATGTCACTGAATAATTTGTGTGGAAATTGTCAAATGGGAACCTAACTTGCTGTATAAACTTTCACCAAAAACTCAATAAAATACTATTAAAAAAAAAAAAAAAGAAAGGAAAGAAAACCCTGTGTAATACAGTTTTACTCTGACACACATGGGGTTGCCATGAGTTGGGGGAGACTTGATGGCAACTGTTTTTTTTTTTTTTTGAATATAGAAATATATATATATTCAAATATTTTATTGTTTTTGGTGAAGGTTTACAGGGGATACATTTTTTAACTCTTGAGCCACAGAGTTACATTCTTTGATAAAGAGAAAAATGCTACAAAGGCTCTGCCCCTCTTGCTGGCATGTCCACACACTTTTGTAAACTGTGCGCCCTCAACGTGTCAAGGAAAACTTGGAAAAGTTTCTCCAAGTTGGTTACTGTTCCCTTTCTCCAAGAGGAAAAACGTTGGAACGTTAGAGGGAGCTGTTGGTCTATGGAAGATAAATGCCGGGAGCCCTGCCTAGCTCTCCTTCGTCCCAGAGACGAAAAATAAACACAAAACAACCAGCACAGTTAGAGCGGGAGAGACAGGATTATCCGCAGTGATGTCATTAACAGGTCCTGTGACGTTGAAGTTGGGGACGGGACAGCAGGCCCCCCCCGCCATACACACAGAAATTGCGTGCAAATATCCGAGGAGCAAGCCCTCCAACGTTGAGCTTCTCAAGTCAGCAGGCTCATCCATCTCACAGACAGGAGGCGCTGCTCTCGGCTCCTTCATTAGCTGCAAGGGGATCCCCAGATGCCTGGCTGCAGGGTGAGGCAAAAAGAGTCTGGGGGCAAGAAGAGGTGTGTGTGTGTGTGTGTGTGTGCGCGCGCACGCGCGCACTCGCTCATAACGTTAAAGAGAAAAACTGCTCGGTGAACTCCCATCTAATCATCAAAGGGAAAAGAGGGCCAACTGTTGTTGTCATTGTGGTTGTTAGGTGATATCGAGTCGATTTCAACTCATAGCGACCCTATATACACAGAATGAAACACTGCCTGGTCCTGCTGGTCCATCCTCACCATCATTGTTATGCTTGAGCCCCTTGTTGCAGCCACTGTGTCAATCCATCTCGTTGAGGGTCTTCCTCTTTTTTGCTGTCCCTCCACTTTACCAAGGATGATGTCCTTCTCCAGGGACTAGTTCCTCCTGATAACATGTCCAAAGTATGTGAGGCACAGTCTTGCCATCCTTGCTTGTAAGGAGCATTCTGGCTATGCTTCTTCCAAGACAGATCTGTTGGTTCTTTTGGCCCCCCAAAACAGTCCATAGTATATTCAAGATTCTTCACCAACAGCATAGTTCAAATGCATCGATTCTTCTTCAGTCTTCCTGATTCATTGTCCACATTTCGCATGCATATGAGGTGACTGAAAATACCAAGGCTTGGGTCAGGTGCACCTTAGTCCTCAAAGTGACATCTTTGCTCTTCAACACTTTAAAGAGGTCCATTGCAGCAGATTTGCCCAGTGCAATGTATCGTTTGATTTCTTGACTCCTGCTTCCATGGGTGTTGATTGTGGATCCAAGTAAGATGAAATCCTTGACAACTTCAATCTTTTCTCCGTTTACCATGATGTTGCTCATTGGTCCAGTTGTGAGGATTTTTGTTTTATGTTGAGGTGTAATCCATACTGAAGGCTGTGGTCTTTGATCTTCATTAGTAAGTGCTTCAAGTCCTCTTCACTTTCAGCAAGCAAGGCTGTGTCATCTGCCTAACACAGGTTGTTAATGAGTCTTCCTCCAGTCCTGATGCCATGTTCTTCTTCATATAGTCCAGTTTCTTGGATCATTTGCTCAGCATACTTGTTGAATAAGTATGGAGAAAGGATACAACCCTGATGCACACCTTTCCTGAAACATAGTATCCACCTTGTTCTGTTTGAAGGACTGCCTCTTGATCTATGTACAGGTTCCTCATGAGCACAATTAAGTGTTCTGGAATCCCCGTTCTTCACGGTGCTATCCATAATTTGTTATGATCCACATAGTCAAATGCCTTTCCATAGTCAATAAAGCACAGGTAAGCATCTTTCTGGTATTCTGTGCTTTCAGCCAAGATCTATCTGACATCAGCAATGATAGCCCTCATTTCGCATCCTCATCTGATTCAGGCTTGCATTTCTGGCAGTTCCCTGTCAATGTACTGCTGTAACCACTTTTGATTCATCTTCAGCAGAATTTTGCTTGTGTGTGACATTGATGTGTGTGTATCGCTCAATAATTCCTGCATTCTGTTGGATCACCGTGCTTTGGAAGGAGTACAAATATGGATCTCTTCCAGTCAGTTGGCCAGATCTTCCCAATTTCTTGGCATAGATTTGTGAGCACCTCCAGCACCACATCTGTTTGTTGAAACATCTCAGTTGGTATTCTGTCAATTCCTGGAGGCTGTTTTATCATCTTCAATTCCATATGTTTACCTGTTCAGATTTTCTGCGTACTGTACCACCCTATGTTGGGAGATCACATTCTACAATACGCAAACCTTTTTTTATTGTTAAAATGAAGCCACATATCTCCAAACTGGGGCAAAGTTGCAACATTGCCATTGGGGTTGTTGGGTGCCGACGAGTAGATTCTGACTCATGATGACTCCATGAGACAGAGGGGAACTGCCCCATAGGGTTTTCTAGGCAGTAATCTTTACAGAAGCAGATTACTAGGATTTTCTTCCATGGAGCCACTGGGGAGGTTCAAATTGTCAACCTTTCTGTTAGCAACTCAGCGCTTAAGTGTTGCACCGCCATATCAAAACAAAAAACAAAACAGCCCGTTGCCGTCGAGTCGATTCAGACTCATAGTGACCCTATAGGACAGAGCAGAACTACCCCATAGAGTTTTCAAGGAGCACCTGGTGGATTCGAACTGCCACCAGGGTTTCTGTTGCACCACCAGGGCTCCTTAAAATTGCCATTAGCCACTTGATATAAAATGTTTGTTCTCGCCAAGTGTTCAAAGCTTCCTGCGCAGAAAAGTGGTCCCAAGAAAGCAGGGCAATAGAGGTGCAGTTTTTTATTTTTTTGTCTTTGTATTTTCATCAAGGATTGTCATCCTTGGTTGATAATTCTCTGGAGTGACTCTTAATTAATGACTGTTCCTTTTTTTTTTTTTAATGTGAATTTTTGTTTTTAATTGGGAGATAGGTTGGGAAATATTGCCTTGGGTATACCCCCCAGGGAATGTCCATTGTCTAGTCTAACCTTTTGGGATGGTTTTTCAGGATCACTAGCTGGTTCCTCTTTGGAGAAAGATTTCGTCCTCTTGGGGAAATGTGTGCTGACAGGCGTCACTTTGAGATCACTACTAAGCAGTTCGTCCTTGGAAAGATTTCCTTTTCTTGGGTTGGGAGAGAGCAGAGCTAGATGGGTCTCCCATTCCATTTTCTGTGGGATCCTCCTTGGACCTTTGGTTTTTCTTCTTTTTGGGTCTTTCACCCATCTCCTCACACTCCTCAGGAGCACTACTGCTGTTGTAACTGAACGAGGGCCCTCGTCCTGTCCTATTAGCTGATCAAAATAAGACTGACGCCACACCACCAGTTGTAAGGGAAACAGAAAGTGGAAATTTATTGTTTGTGCAAATAAGGAGCAACGTGAGGCCTAGCAGCTGAAAGACCACACGCTCTCTCAGCCCCAGGGGAGCTTGGAGCTTTTATGCCCGCCAGTCTCCAAGGGGCGGGATTGGCACCCAAAATCTGACACCCGGTCCCTCCCACGTCCATATTTGGAGATCTGGGTGCTGAGTCATTTGCAAACGAAGGGAACTTTCACTTGGCAAGCTGGCTCAGGTGCAGCTGTGTGCCAGATAACACCTTCCTTTCCAACGAAGTTCAGGTCTGGGGTCAAGTTCTGGGCCGTGGCTCTTCAGGTCCTGCACATGGGCTGAAATCTCGGTTTGCTCAGGTGTGGAATTTCAGCGCCAGATTCAAACAGTGGTGGGCTGCGGGGGTGGGGGGGAACTCCGGCGGAGAGGCAGATGCCTTGGTGGTGGCTTCACTGTGACTGTTCCTGCTTTCGACATTTCAAGGATGACATGTCAAGCAAATATTCCTTGCTCAAGATGCTATCGAAAAGTTTGAGCAGTGTTGTTTTTGTTAGTTGCTGTCACGACAGCCAACAACTCGTGGTGACCCCACGTGCAGTGGAACAAAACACTGCCCACTCCTGCGCCAACCCTGAGATCATTTGGAAATCAGACCATTGTGATCCATAGGGTTTTCACTGGCTGATTTTGGGAAGTAGATCCCCAGTCCTTTCTTCCTAGTCTTAGTCTGGAAGCTCCTTGGAAACCTGTTTAGCATCAAACCAATGCATGGTGGTGGCTGCGCATGACGCGCATTGACTGGAAATCGAACCCAATCTGGTGCATGGAAGGTGAGAATTCTACCAGCGAACCACTACTGTCCCTCTTGAAAGGGAATATAGAGGCATAAAGCCTTCACATTTAATGACAATGGATTTATTTCTTCTAAAGAGAAAGGAACCTATTTAATTGTACTTGTAGTAGCTGAGTGTCTTTATCCAGCTGATTTTCATCATCTGGACCACAGGAATTTGTAGATTATGTATCTCTCTGGCGTCCCTTTGATATTCCAGCTGTGTAGATTTATAACTCAAAAGAGTTTTATTTATTTTTTCCTATGAGACGTTTATCTTCTTCAAGACAACTTTCTCACCTCGGATACCTAGTGGACTGCAGACCGCGCTAGATGCTGTCATTTCAAGCACAATCACCTTCAATTTTGTTGAGAGCCACAGCCCCAGGTGGTGTTAATAAAGAAACACGGAGAAACATTCAAACCCTGGTTCTGCATCTCATTTGTTTACTGCAGGAAGCCAGGAAATTGGCTAGAGCAAGATATTCATGTGAAAAATAGAGATTTGGGGTATCCCTGGAAGTCACGGAACAGAATCCATATTTTTTTTTCTTTTTTTAGTTTTATTTATTTTGTTGTTGTTGAGAATATACACAGTAAAGCATATACCAGTTCATCAGTGAAACACTGATGACATTCTTTAAGTTACCATTCTCACCCTCCCTTTCTGAGTTGTTCCTCCTTCATTAACATAAACTTACAGTCCTCTAAGGTTGCTATCTAACCTTTCTAGTTGCTATGCTCAATCTGAGCCCTGGTGGAGCAGTGGTTAAGAACTACGGCTGCTAATCAAAAGGTCGGCAGTTTGAATTCACCAACCGCTCTTTAGAAACCCTATGTCACAGTTCTATTCTGTCCTACAGGGTCGCTATGAGTTGGAATCAACTCAATGGCAACAGGTTTGGGTTTTTTTTTTTTTTTTTGGTACATAGATCTTAAATGAGCATAATGCTCAAGGCAGACTTATTTTTCTGTTTAAGCTAAACTACTATCTGCTTTTCAGAAGTCTTCAGGTGGTATTTCTGGTTTAAGGTTTAAAGATTATCTCAGGACAGTAGTTTCAGGGGCTCACTCACCCTCCATGGCTCCAGGAAGTCTAGAGGCCATGAGAATTTGAAATTCTGTTCTGCATTTTCCCAGGTTTAAATTGATAGTTGTAGACTTACATTTAGTGCGAGAAAAGATTAAATTCTAATGAGTCCCAGCAAGACCAGGTCGAAGGAAATTTTCATAAGAAACTCCTCTTTTGGTTATGTTTTCTGTTTCTGTTTCCATAAAAAATTCTCCAGTTCCTCCCCCAAATACGAAACGGCAGCACATTTACACAGAGAGCCAACAGTGTCAACCTTTCTGTATCGAAAGGTGAAAAAGGTTTTGGACCTTCTTACATGTTTTTTCCCTTCAGTCACGTCATTTGGGTAACGCTGAGGAGGAAGTTTATATGTTGTTGTTAGTTACCGTCAAGCCAGTTCTGACTCGTGGTGACCCCATGCACAACAGAACGAAAGGTTGCCCAGTCCTGTGCCATCTTCACGATCACTGGTTATGTTCGAGTCCCTGGTTGCGGCAACTGTGTATTTTGAGTGCCTTCCAACCGAGGGGGCTTATCTTCCAGCTCTGTATCAAACAATATTCTGTTGTGATCCATAGAGTTTTCACTGGCTGATTTTTGGAATTAGATCACCAAGACTTTCCTCCTAATCTGTCTTAGTCTGGAGGCTCCACTGAAACCTGTCGAACATGGATGACCCTGCTGGTGTTTGAAATATCAGTGGCATAGCTTCCAACATCACAGCAACACTCAAGCTGCCGCAGTACCACAAACAGATGGGTTGTGGATTTATAGGATAATGTAGGTAAACTTGGAGCCCTGGTGGTATAGTGGTTAACATTCAGCCGCTAACCGAAAGGTAGGCAGTGTGATTTCACCAGCTGCTCCTTGGAAACCCTATGGGGTAGTTCTACTCTGTCCTGCAGGGTTGCTATGAGTTGGAATCAACTTGACAGCAACGGGTTTGGTTTGGTTTTGGTAGATAAACTTGAGTTTTTTCTGCTGGCCTGACCTGCTCAGTCTATTCCTGCATACAGAATCGATTATTTTTTCTTCATCAGCAACAGCTATATCATAATAAGATTATAGTTTACATCACAGCTTTGTGTGGGCCAGCTATTTATTGCCTTTCATTTCCAGCTTATAAACTAGATGCTTATAAATGTCAAGACCATTATTTCTCCTCAGAATATATCTAGAAAAGCAAACATTAATAATGAAATGCTTGATCATGCCAAACGGACTTTGAATCAAATTAATCCTTGGACTTCTTTTGTCCACTGGGAATGGAATTTCCACTTGTACCAGAAAATAATATTAGTTACATTTCTGCTCGTGACTTGGAGATGTCTGTTTTAATTATGGATGAAGACCATTGCCTGTGACAAAATTACTGCTCAAAGATGCTAACAGAAATGGGTGGAGAGATGAACACCTAGGAGGCAATTGCTCTTCATTGACTATGGACTCAGCGGTTGCCTTGCATGGAACTGCTTTCATTGATAATACTCTCATGGGTTTGAGTGATGAGATCCCACCTGTGATCTTTGCAAGATCCTGCAGAGCAAAAGTGTTCTAGGTAGATAGATAGATGGCTAAATAAATGGATGGATGGATGGGTAGATATTGTTATTGTTAGGTGCCATCTAGTCACTTCCAACTCATACTGACTCTATGTACAACAGAACAAAATACTGCCTGGTCCAGCACCATCCTCAGAATCGTTGCTATGTTTGAGCCCATTGTTGCAGCCACTGTGTCAACCCATCTCATTGAGGGTCATCTTCTTTTTCACTGAACCTCCACTTTACCAAGCATGATGTCCTTCTCAAGGGACTAGTCCTTCCTGATAACATGTCCAAAGTATATGAGACGAATTCTCGCCATCCTTGCTTCCAAGAAGGCTTCTGGTTGTACTTCTAAGACAGATCTGTTTCTTTTTCTGGCAGTCCATGGTATATTCAATATTCTTCACCAACAGCATAATTCAAGGGATAAATTCTTCTTTGGACTTCCTTATTCACATGCATACAAAGTGAAGATACATAGACAGAGAGCCTCTAATTGACTCTGACTCATGGCTACTTATGTACAACAGAAGAAGACATTGCCCATTCCTGTTTTATTCCCAAGATTGCCAGCATGCTTGAGTCCATCCTCGTGACTACTGTGCCAATCCATCTCACTGAGGGTCTCCATCACCCTCGCTGGCCCTCTGCTTCACGAAACATGATCACTTTCTTTAGTGAGTTATCCTTTCTGATGACCTGTCCAAAGCAAGTGAGTTGGACAATGTTCTGTTGTGGTCCATAGGGTTTTTATTGGCTGGTTTTCAGAAGTTGCTCACCAAGTTTTTTTTCCTAGTCCATCTTTGTCTGGGAGCTTTGCTGAAACTTGTTCAGCATCACGGCAACACACAAGCCGCCTCTGACAGAAGAGTGGTGGCTGCAAATGAGGTGCACTGGCTGGGAATCGAACCCAGGTCTCCCTCATGGGAGGCAAGAACTCTACCAGTGAACCATCACTGCCTCATTGGCAATTACATAACCTAATACAATAAACTGAGAAGGAGGGTGTAATCAAGATGGAGGAGAGTATGAGAAGAAGAAAGACATAAGAGGGAAGGTGAAGACAAGATGGAGGATGGAGGGTGGAGACAGGATGGAGGGTGGATACAAGATGGAGGGTAGAGGGTGGAGACAAGATGGAGGATGGACACAAGATGGAGGGTGGAGACAAGATGGACGAGGGAGACAAGATGAAGGGTGGAGACAGGATGGAGGGTGGACACAAGATGGAGGATGGACACAAAAGATAGAGTGTGGAGACCAGATGGAGGATGGAGACAAGATCGAGGGTGGAGACAAGATGGAGGGCGGTGACAGGATGGAAGGTGGAGAAAAGATGGAGGGTGGAGACAAGATGGAGAGTGGAGACAGGAGGGAGGGTGGAGACAGGATGGAAGGTGGAGAAAAGATGGACAGGGGAGTCAAGATGGAGGGTGGAGACAGGAAGGAGGGTGGAGACAGGATGGAGGGTGGAGAGAAGATGGAGGGTGGAGACCAGATGGTGGATGGAGACCAGATGGTGGGTGGAGACAAGATGAAGGATGGAGACAGGATGGAGGGTGGAGACAAGATGGAGGCAGAGACAAGATGGAGGCGGAGACAAGATGGAGGGTGGGATGAAACTCTGCCCAGTCTTGCACCATCCCCAGGATTAGTTGTGGATGGTACCATTGTGATCCATTGATTTTACCCTGGCTGATTTTTAGAAGGAGATTGTCGGGTCTTTCTTCCTAGTCTTACTCTGGAAGCTCTGCTGAAACCTGTTCAGGGTCACAACAACACACAAGCCCCCGCTGACAGATGGGTGGTGGTCGAGCATGGGGTGCCTTGGCCGGGAATCAAACCCAGGTCTCACTCATGGAAGGCAAAAACTCTGCCACTGAACCAGCAATGCCTCTTATGTCCAAGTTTGGGACCTCTAAAATAGACCATGGTGAAATTCAGGTGAAAGTTACTTATTTGAGAGATATCCCAGGGAATAGAGCAGCCTAGTGGGGAAGTGAGATGGGGGACAGGGGGCAGGCTGAGAAGTTTTATTTGTATTCATTTTTCTGCGTGTGCGTTTTATTTCTTTAGAATTGTATCACATGGAGGTTCATGTATCTACCACCATAGTCAAAACACAGAGTAGTCCCATCACAAAGGTCCCTCCTGTTAAAAAACCCAAAAAACCAAGCCCCTTGCTGTCGAGTTTAATCCGACTCACAGCAACCCCATAGGACAGAGCGGAACTGCCCCATAGAGTTCCCAAGGAGCTCCTGGCAGATTCGAACTGCTGACCCTTTGGTTAGCAGCCGTAGCCCTTAACCACTACGCCACCAGGGTTTCCTTGCAGGGGATGGTGGAAGAAAAACAAATTTAGAGAAATTCAAAGAACTTAACGTGTGACTGAGAAGATAAAACTCACTTGTGTGAAACAGTAAACAAGCTAGCAAAAAGGGGCCAATTATCATTATAAAAAACAATATCAACATTATTCGCATCAACTATATCTATATCCGGAGCCCTGGTGGTACAGTGGTTAAGAGCTTGACTGCTAACCAAAAGATTGGCAGTTAGAATCCACCAGCCGCTCAGTGGAATCCCTATGGGGCAGTTCTACTCTGTCCTATAGAGTCACTATGAGTCAAAAATGACTCAAGGGTACCTAACAACAATAAGGTGTCTATACCCATATGTTTGTCTCTCTCTCTCTCCCTCTCTCTCTCCCTCTCTCTCTCCCTCTCCCTCTCCCTCCCTCCCCATCCCCCTCCCCTCCCCTCCCCTCCCCTCCCCTCCCCTCCCCTCCCCTCCCCTCCCCTCCCCTCCCCTCCCCTCCCCTCCCCTCCCCCTCCCCTCCCCCTCCCCTCCCCTCCCCCTCCCCCTCCCCCTCCCCCTCTCTCTCATCTATCTATCTCATCTATCTATCTAGGGCAGTGGTGGTTTGGTAGGATTCCATACGGGAAACCCAGGTTTGATTCCCATCCAATGCACCTTAACTGTGGTCACCACCCACCTGTCGGTGGAGGCTTGTGTTTTGCCGTGTGCTGAACAGATTCCAGTGGAGCTTCCAGACTCAGACAGACTAGGAAGAAAGGCCTGATGATCTACTTCTAAAAGTCAATAAAAACCCTCTGGATCACAACAGTCCTGTGTGCAACTGATCATGGGGATGGCACAGGACGGGGCAACATGTTGTACTGTTGTGCGTGGGGTTGTCATGAGTCAGGGCCAACTCAAGGGCAGCGAACAACTTATGTCTTGTACCAACTCAATCGTGCAGTTATAAGATAATTTACTTTTCCATGTATTATGTATTTTATATGTCATATCTGAATGGAAAATTGGTTGGATTTGAAGCAAATGGTGACATATATTGGGAACAATAAGATGGAAAGGCTGTAGATGGCAAAAGAATTCTGTTCTGTTTTTTCTCCAGTAGACCACAATGGGAACGCAGAGCAACAGGTATAAGAATAATAAAAATAAACATGGACCTCATAAAAATTAAAAGTTTCTGTTCATCAAAAGAATTTATCGAAACAGTGAAAAGACAAGTAACCACTGGGAGAGTATCTTTAGAAACCGTGTCTGATAAGAATCTAGTAAACAAAATATGTATAAAATTTTGACAACAGTAAAAAGACAACCTAATCAAAAAATGAACAAAGGAAAATATATGTGTGGGTATAGATGTATGTATGTAGGTATATATGGGAAACCCTGGTGGCGTAGTGGTTAAGAGCTATGGCTGCTAACCAGAAGGTTGGCAGTTTGAATCCACCAGGCACTCTTAGAAACTCTATGGGGCAGTTCTACTCTGTCCTACAGGGTTGCTCTGAGTCGGAATCCATTTGACGGCAACGGGTACGGGCTTTAGGTCTATATGCGTATACCAAAACCAAAACCAAACCCATTGCTGTCGAGTCGATTCCAACTCATAGCGACCCTGTAGGACAGAGTAGAACTGCCCCATAGGGTTTCCAAGGCTGCAGATCTTTACGGAAGCAGACTGCCATGTCTTTCTCCTACAGATCAGCTGGTGGGTTCAAACTGCTGAACTTTTTGGTTAGCAGCTGAGCGCTTTAACCACTGCACCACCAGGGCTCCTTATATATGTGTATAGATGTGTACATATGTGTGTACATGTAGGTTTATGCATGTATATATGTATACTCATCTATGTGACCATATGTGTATGTATTTATATATGTAATAAAGGACCTAGGGGCCACAGTTATGGATACTTCTTAGACAGAACCAAACATCTTGCAGGATTGGATCTCTGAGTTTGAAAGATTAGGAGCGTTATCTCATGGCACATCTCTGTCAACTGGTATCATATAGTTCGTAAAGCTGTGTACTCAATTCTAGTTTGGTGAGTAGTGGCTGGAGTCTTAAAAGCTTGCGAGTGGCCATCCAAGATACAACAATTAGTCACTACCTGTTCAGAGCAAAAGAGAAAGAAGGAAACCAAAGACTCAGAGAAGAATCCAGTCTACAGGACGAATAGTCTACACAAATCATGGTCCCATCTGCCCTGAGACCAGAAGAACTAGATGGTGCCCGGCTACCACTACTGACCATTCTAATCAGAGCCACAATAGATAGATACTGATAGAATGGCAGAAAAATGCGGTACAGAGCCTCAAATTCCTAAAAACAAACAAACATACAAAGAAAGAGACCTACTGGACCGGTTGAGACTGGAGGACTCCCCGAGACTATTGTCCTGAGATATTCTTCAAACCTTGAACTGAAACTAACCCCTGAGGTCATCTTGTGGCTGAATAACAAATCGGCTCAAAAAATAATATCACCCGAAAGTACTGTGCTCCTTTAAAAAAGCACCTATATGAGACCAAATGGTCAACAATTATTTTAAAAACAAAAATGAGAATGTAAATGGGGTACGTCCTATGACAATCTGTGTAGAAGGTGGTGAATGGGAACCTGAACTCCTGTGTAAACCTTCACCAAAAACACAATGAAGTATTACTAAAAAAAAAGACTCAAATAGACATTTCACCAAAGAGGGCATTCACACGGCCACCAAACACATGAAAAGATGCTCAATGTCATTAGCCATTAGAGAGATGCAAATTAAAAACCACAGTGTGATATCATTTCACTCCTACTAAAAAAATAAATAAATAAAAATAAAAACCTTCTGCCGTCGAGTCGATTTTGACTCATAGCGAACCTATAGGACAGAGTAGAACTGCCTCATAGTGTTTCCAAGGAGCACCTGGTGGATTCGAACTGCTGACCTTTTGTGTAGCAGCCGAGCTCCTAACCACTACACCACCAGGGTTTCCTCAATCCTACTAGGATGCTTAAATTAAAAAACAAAAAAACAAACAAACAAACAAGAAAATCAGAAAATAACAAATGTTGGCAAGGGTGTGGGGAAATTACAACCCTTGTCCATTGCTGGTTGGTCTACAAAATGGTACACTGATTGTGGAAAACTGTAGTAGGTCCTCAAAAAATTAAAAATAGAACTACCATTGAAAAAAAACCCACCGCTGAGGAGTCGATTCTGACTCATAGCAACCCTATAGGACAGAGTAGAACTGCCCCACAGGGTTTCCAAGGCTGTAAATCTTTATGGAAGCAGACTGCCACATCTTTCTCTGCTGAACACGTTAACCACTGCACCACCGGGGCTCCTTAACACTATGACCTAGCAATTCCACTGCTAGGAATATACCCAAGAGACTCAAAAGGAGCCACTCAAACAGACACATGTACTCCAGTGGTCACTGCAGCACTGCCCATGAAAGGAATGGATAACCAAAATGTGGTACATACATACAGTGGTATACTACTCAGCCAGAAAGAAAAATGGAGTATTATGTGATTGTCTAGCCTTACAATCCGTGCTATGTTTGAGCCCATTGTTGCAGCCACTGTGTCAATCTATCTCATTGAGGGTCTTCCTCTTTTTCACGGCTCCTCTACTTTACCAAGCATGTCATCCTTCTCCAGGGACTGGTCCCTCCTGATAACACGTCCAAAGTATGTGAGACTAAGTCTCGCCATCTTTGCTTCTAAGGAGCATTCTGGTTGTACATCTTCCGAGACAGATTTGTTTATTCTTCTGGCAGTCCACGGTATTTTCAGTATTCTTCGCCAACACCACAATTCAAAGGCATCAGTTCTTTGGTCTTCCTTATTCCAGCTTTCACATGCATATGAGGTGATTGAAAATACCGTGGCTTGGGTCAGGTACACCTTAGTCCTCAAAGATTACTGCCTTGGAAATCCTATGGGGAAGTTCTACCCTGTCACATGGGGTCACCGTCAGTTGGAATCTACTCGACAGCATCCAACAACAACATGGCAACTCTACGTGTAGCATTTTGGGGGAAACGCCACACTGTTTTCCACATGACAGAAACATTTTTGGGGATGCTTGTACAATCAAGCAAGGTACTCTATCGAGTCACACAGCTGTCATTTATAGGGATTTGAAACTAGGTGGTTGTATTCTCAGGCTTGTGCTCTTTGTTCTAAACCCTGTGTCCCTTCATTTTATTGCGTTGGTCTCTGAATTCCCAGGAGCAGAAAGCAATTAAGCGGCCAGTGTAGCTGCCACATTAACTGTGGAGCAGAGAAAACTCAAATCACTGTGAAGTAGAGACTCACAGACAACCGTGATGGACAAGCCGCCCAAGAAGCTGGTCTCCCGTTTGCCAGTTTTGCTGATGTGGAGATAAATCCGTCGTCTGCCCTCCTTCTTTTCCTCTGTCTTAGTCTCCTACTGCTGCTATAACAGAAAATCCCACATGTGGGTGGCTTTAATGACCTGAAATTCATTTTCTCACAGTTTAGGAGGCTAGAAGTCTGAATTCAGGACACCATAGTGGAGGGCCCTCTCTGTCTACGCTGGGAAAAAATTCTTTGTCTCAGCTTCTCTAGTTCCTTCTCCACCTGGCATCTTTCTTTCCCCCATTCTTGCTTACTTGCTTCTGTGCCCAATGTGTTCCTTTTACATCTCAGAAGTGATTGGTTTATGACACGCCCTACACTGATATGGCCTTATTAACGTAACAAAGAAACCCTATTCCTAACGGGGATTCCATCCACTGGTACACTGTTGTTGACTGTCACCCAGTTGATACAGGTCCATAGCGACCCCATGTGACAGAATAGAGTGCTTATCCATCGCTCCACCTGGGCTCCTTATGGCAGCCCTACGAAGCTATCATACAACTTATCGGAATTAGTGGAAACCCTGGTGGCATAGTGGTTAAGTGCTACGGCTGCTAACCAAGAGGTCAGCAGTTCAAATCCACTAGGCGCTCCTTGGAAACTCTATGGGGCAGTTCTACTCTGTCCTATAGGGTCGCTCTGAGTTGGAATCGACTCAACGGCAGTGGGTGGGTTTTATCGGAATTAGTGGGTCAGTATTTCAGCTCTCTAACCTCATCACCCCCTGGGATTTCTCAGGTGCGGGCTCCACACCTTTCCTAGAGTTTCCCAGTGGGATTCACCTCCAGACCAAAGTTTATTAGTGCTTACGAGGGGCGAGTGGGAGGGGACATGGCGTGGTATTGATGAGGGGAACTGAGTTTTTTTTAACCAGTAATGGTCCAGTCCACTCCTACTTATGGCAACCTCATGAGAGAGTGGAACTGTGCACCATGGGGTTTTCAGTGGCTAATTTTTCAGAAGTAGATTGCCAGACCTTTCTTCTGAGGCATCTTTCGGTGGACTGGGACCTCCAACTTTTCAGTTAGCAGTTTGGGAGGCTATGAAGTGGGAAGCATGGGGATTTGGGGACAAGAGAGAACCAGAGTTCCACCATCTTTTTATGAATGTTGTTAGCTGCTTCCAAGTTGACCCCAACCCATGGTGACCCCATACACAAGGGAATAAAAAGTCCAAACTTGTGGCTAGTAGCCAAGCCAGTTGTGTGTCTGTACCACCCAGGGACTATAATACAATGTAGTTTAACATGATATAATGTAACATAACATAACATAAAAAACATTTGCCACGGAGTAGACTCTGACTCACGATGACCCCATGTGTGTCACAGTAGAACTGTGCACCACAGGGCTTTTAACAGCTAATTTTTTGGGAAGTAGATTGCCAGGTCTTTCTTGAGAGGAACCTCTTGGGTGGACTCGAACCTCCAACCTTTTGGCTAGCAGCTGAGCGAGGGTCACCATTTTCACCAGCCAGGGACTGCATTTTCTTTTAAGGGTGATACAAAAATCTGGAAACGGATAGTGGCGAAGGCGGTATAACATGGAGAATGTAATTAACGTCACTGAATTGTACACCTAAAAATGGCCAAAATGGCAAATGTTTGTTCTGTATATTTCACCACAATGACATTATTTTTTAAAATATTTGGTAAACTATCAAGACCACCTGTTGGTATTGAGTTGATGGTTATCCTTCTAGACTGTTCTGTCTGTCCTCCTGCCCTTTGAAAGGAAGTTGCCCTTCTCCGTGGGCCGGTTGGCTGAGAATTGCTTTCCTGCCGTGGTTTCCTTGAGAACACCATTGCTGCTGAGAAAATCAACACGAAGGTAGACAAAATGCCCAGTTCCTAAATGAGATTCAGCAAGCATCAGCGTTTGGGAGACTGTGAACTGGAAAGCTTGGTGTTAAGAGTTAATCAGAGTTCCTTCATTTTGGGGGGATGTTATTGTTAGCTGCCCCAGACTCACGGCGACGCCATACACAACAGAACAAAACGCCGCAGACCCTGCACCATCTTCGTGATCCTTGGTATGCTCCCGTCCATTGTTGCTGCTATTTTGCCAATCCAGCTCATCCAGGGTGTCCCTCACCCTGGCTGGTCCTCCACTTCTCCAAACAGGATGTCCTCCTCCAGAGATTGATCCCTTCAGATGACAGAGGTAAAGCAAGCAAGTCCAACAGTGTTCTGTTTTGACCTATAGGATTTTCACTGGTTTATTTTCATAAATAGATCAGCCAGGCCTTTCTTCCTTGTCTGTCTTAGTCTAGAAGCTCTTCTGAAACCTGTTTGGCATCACAGTCCCACACAAGCCTCCGCTGACAGATGGGTGGTGGCTGCACATGAAATGGATTGGCTGGGAATTGAACCCGGGTCTCCTGCATGGAAGGTGAGGGCTGTACTGCTGAGCCTCCATTGCCCCTGGGGACAGTTCTTCGCGTTTTGGTAGCCCCTTAAATTTACAGAGTGTGTTCACACACACTGGTTTGCTGAGTCCTCGACAACCGGTGTGGCAAGCAGAGAAGATAGCTTCAACTTTATGACACTGGAATTACACTCAGAATGGTTATTGATTATCCAAGACGACAATTGAATACAGACTTCAGTTGTTTTGTATGTTTGTGTGATTGACAAAGGTCTCCAGAGTCAGTGTGTAAGCCACTGAAATATATAAAAAAACAAATAACCCCAACAAATACTCAAGGACATGCGGCAATAAAAGACAGTGGTAATTTGTAATGCTCTTTTTATTTAAACGAAAATGAAAATAAAAGGCAAGGGTGTATTTCTTAAACGAAATGCCTTTAAAAACGCACCGCTGGTTTTTTTTTCTTTTTCATGTCGATAGTTTTCTGAATTAACTTTTTAAGATCCTTTTGTACGGATGGTTTCATCCCATGCACAGTGTTTAATGACTCCTGCTGTGAGGAGATGGTGGAACAGATTAAACCCCATAACGATACTGAGCTTAACTGCCTGTAAAATCTTAGGGAAACAAAGCAAAACAATTGCTATCACAGCACTGTAATTCTGAAAGTAACAGTCCAGAAGAGTGTTTACAACTGTGTGTGCTTATACGTTAATTCCTTCCTCTAAGAAATGTCCACGAACCGGGACTTTGCTGTGTATTGGTTTGGTGGTTGTAAGCTGCCGTAGAATCTTGCTGTATATTGGTTTGGTGGTTGTAAGCCGCCGTAGAGTCAGACCCCCGACTCATGTGGACCCAGCGCAACAAAAGCAGGGACTCAAAAGGATATATAGACACCAATGTTCACTGCAACACTGTTTCCAGTAGCTAAAAGGTGGAAACCACCCAAGTGTCCATCAACATCACTGGATAAAGACAGCGTGCTCCACCCATACAATGGAATATTATTCAGATATGATGGTTAATAATGGGACCAGTCCTGAGCCATCTCCACGATCGGTTGTGGATCAGACCATTGTGATCCACAGGGTTTTCACTGGCTGACTTTCAGAAGTAGATTGCCAGGCCTTTCTTCCTACTCTGCCTTAGTCTGGAAGCTCTGCTGAAACCTGGTCAACGTCACAGCAACACGCAAGCCTCCACTGACAGACAGGTGGTTGGTATGCATGAGGTGCACTGGCTGGGAATTGGACCTGGTCTCCCACATGGAAGGTGAGGACTTTACCGTGAACCACCACTGTCTCTGTATTTAACACTTACAATTAAATAAATTCTTAATAAATTCCCAATCTTAATAAAACAATTAATACCAAATAAAAGACTTAATAAAAAGCATTCTTAAAATAGTTATGTTCTTCACAATGCATGAACATTGTCATTATTTCCATTCTGGTTGTTGCACTTCCATTAATCTAGTTTCCCTGCCCCTTTACCTTCTCATATTTGTTTTTATAAAGTCATTGTTGATTGTTTGGTCCCTTACAGGTGATTTTTAGAGGAGCACAGTGCTTATGAGTGATATTATTTTTTGAGCCAATTTGTTATGTACCTACAAGGTGACTTCAAGAGTTAGTTTTGGTTCAAAGTTTGAAGAGTATCTCAGGGCAATAGTCTCGGGGAGTCCCCTAGCCTCAACCAGTCCAGTAAGTCAGTATTTCCTTTTTTTAATTTTTTAGGAATTTGAAGTTCTGTTCCACATTTATTCCCCATTCTATCAGGGCCCATCTATTGTGGTCCTGATTAGAACAGTCAGTAGTGGTAGCCGGGCACCATCTAGTTCTTCTGGTCTCAGGGTAGATGAAGCCGTGGTTTGTGTAGACTCTTTGTCCTGTACGCTAGTTTCTTCTTTGAGTCTTTGATTTCCTTCTTTCTCTTCTGGTCTGTCATAACACCATTTAGCGTCTACTTGTTGAGAAATTCATTTACTTAAGTTGATACCAGGAGAGGTCTGAGATTAAGAGACTAGATGGCGTTTGGAAGGTGAATATTCACCACCTGGCTGGGAGTGAGGACCCCATCACTGGTGTTTGGAGTATAGGCTGTGGATGGCTCAAATTTTACTGGTGGTGGTTTCCGACGATGTACCATAGCAAGGGACAGAATTGGACAGGTCATTTGTCCAACATTTGAAGGCATGGAGGAAATAGTAGTTCTGATGATAAGAATGGCATTGCCGGATATTATGTGTCAACTTGGTAGGCTATAATTCTCAGTGGTTTACCAGATACTATGTAACCATTTTCCATTTTATGATATGATTTGAGCAGCCAATCAGTCAAAAGGGGAGTTTCCTTGGGGGCGTGGCCTGACTGCAGTATATAAGTGAATACTCTGGCAAAGCTCTCTTGACCCTGCAGTCTTCTCATTGTCTGACCTCCGGTTCTTGGGACTTAAGCCAGCAGAGGCCTCCAGCCTGTCACCTGACCTGAGATTTTGGGTTCGTTAGCCCCTGGAACCATGTAAGGTCTTCTGCTGCCTGGCCCATGGATTTGGGACTTGCTAGTCCTCACTTGCTAGCCATTTCCTCACAAATGGGTAAGCCATTTCCTTGAAGTAAATTTCTCTCTATATGTACCTATATTCCGGGTTCCGATTATTCACGGATGCTTGCAGCTGTTTCTTCTCATTTTGAATCGTGCCACATCAGCAAATGAAGGTCCCAAAAACTTGACTCCATCCACATCATTAAAGCCGACTCTACTTTGAGGAGGCAGCTCTTCCCCAGTCACCTTTTGAGTGCCTTCCAACCGGAGGGGCTCATCTTCCGGCAGTATATCAGACAATGTTCCGCTGCTATTCATAAGGTTTTCACTGGCCAGTGCTTTCAGAAATAGATTGCTAGGTCCTTCTTCCTAGTCTGTCTTAGTCTGGTAGCTCAGGTGAAATCTGTCTGCCAAGGGCTACCTGCTGGTATTTGAAATACTGGCAGCAAAGCTTCCAGCATCACAGCAACACGCAAGCCCCTACAGTACAACAAATTGACAGATGGTGGTGCAAGAATGGGCTCAAGTGTAACGACAACTGTGAGGATTGTTCAGGACCAGGCAGTTTTTCTTTCTGTGGCACATAGGGTTGCTATGAGTTGGAACCAACTTGACAGCACTTAACAACAACAACATATATCTATATATGCTGCACTGGGTTTGCTCCTCTAGAGAACCCAGATGGGATATTGCTAAGAACTGTTATTTTGCTACGGAAGAATAATGAAGAGGTGAGGGCAGCGACAACGGGTGGAAAGCCAAGGGTGAAAGCAGGAGAGACTGTTTCTTTAACGAGGCCATGTCAGTGTAGGGGGGGTTCCTACCTCTAATCACTGCTGAATTACAGGAGGAACATAGGAACAGAGACAGGTCAGCACAAACGGGGAAAAGGAGATGCCACATGGAGATGACCAAATGTCTGCATCTTCTGGTGCTGCTATAACAGAAAGACCACAAGTGGGTGGCTTTAACAAACAAAAATTTATTCTCTCAGTTTAAGAGGCTAGAAGTCCAAATTCAGGGTGTCAGCTCCAGGGGAAGGCTTTCTCTCTCTCTGTCATCTCTGGGGGAATGTCCTTGTCATCAATCTCCTGCTGGTCTAGGAGCCTGTCAGCGCAGGGACCTGGGACCAAATGACACGCTTCCCTCCTGGTTCTTTATTCGTGGTGGTAGGAGGCCCTCCTGTCTCTCAGCTTGCTTCTCTCTTTTATGTCTCAAAAGAGATTGACTCAAGGTAAAAGCTAATCTCATAGATTGAGTCCTGCCTCATTAACATAAATGCCTCTAATCTTGCCTCATTAACATCATACAGACAGGATTTACAACACATAGGAAAATTACATCAGATGACAGAATGGCAGACAAGGAGAACCACGCAATACTGGGAATTATGGCCTAGCCAAGTTGGCACACATTTTTGGGGGGGACACAAATTAAATCCATGACACCAAGGAACTGAGGAACGACGAAAGAGACAAGAATTCTCCCCCAGGGCTGACACAGAGAGAGAGGGAGAGAGCCTTCCCCTAGAGCCGGTGTCCTGAATTCCAGCTTCTAGCCTCCTGAACCGTGAGAAAATAAATGTCTGTTCTTCAGGTCCCCCACTTTGGCCCTTCTGTTACAGCAGCACTAGGTGACTAAGACAGGCGTTAACAGAAGTTTCTCTCAAGACTGATTCCCATTCATTCCGTACTATGTAAATGGCAGGAGGGAGGGGAAAAAAACGAGTTTTGTTCACTCCGTAGCACTTTTGTTACTTCATTAATCATATATATTATGCGGTATCATGATTATATATATATATATTTCAACAAAGCAACAAGGAGTCACATTTATTCCACCAACCACCCTTCCTATTCTCCACTCTGCCCTCCTTCCAGCGAAGAATTTTGTCTTAAAGTTTTATTCCTATTATCTGTACCATTCTCTCAGCTATTGATGGCCCCTGTGGCCATTAGGAACAAATGACATCTATCTGGGTCTGTCACATACATTTGGCTGTTTTTCTGCTTCACTTATTCTTTAAGGCTCTTCCTGGTAGATTAATGGATTCCAACTCTCGTTTCAATTATTTTTATTATGGCTGGTTACTGCTTGCTCCCATTAAAAACCAGAGTCTACAGCTCATTTAAGAATTCAATATTCCTGTTGAGCAGTAATTCACGTTGGTTTCTCCATGACCACTCCACCCACTCACGGGATTTTTTTTTTTTTTTTTGATTTATGGGCCTTCTTTGAGGTTGGGACGCTGCCTGTGCCGGCTGAACTGTTGTTTGTATCAGGGGAATGCTACTGTGAAACGCGTAGTAGTTACTACTGCGGTTTTTTCCAGTGCGTTCAGCCACATCCACCGTGGTTATCAGAGGGAAATCGAGGCCAAACTGTAAACGTCAACGCGCGGTAAGAAGCACAGGCGGTTGTCGGCTACGTGAGTACCAACTGGAGCAAATTGTGAGCGTGTAAATTATGCAGAATCGGCAATGTCCATCCCTGACATTGGTTGCAGGAATTTGAAATGCCCATGGAGGCTTCTTTTCCTGGCGATGTGGTGATATTTTTGCTCGCTTTACCAAAGTGGCAGTTTCTGAACCCATTTAACACAATTTCCAAGGTACTTATTGAGGGACGTATGTGCCAGTCACTTCAGAGGCTATGACTTCCCTGGGCTGAGTAAAACATGACCGCAGACTTTATCGAAAACAAACCAAACCCGTTGTCTCCCAGTCAGTTCTGACTCACGGCTCCCTGCCCTGTCTCACAGTAGAATTCTGCTCTGTAGGGTTTTCAATGGCTGATTCTCCGAAGTAGATTGCCAGGCCTTTCTTCTGAGGCACCTCTGGGAGGGCTCAAGGTGACATTCTTCCAGTTAGTAGCTGAGTGTGTTCACCATTTGCATCACTCAAACTTGTACCAAACGCGCTGCCCTCGAGTCGATTCTAACTCATAGTGACCCTGTAGACAGAGTAGAACTGCCCCACAGGGTTTCCAAGGAGCGGTTGGTGAATTCAAACTGCTAACCTTTTGGTTAGCAGCCGAGCTCTTAACTACTGAGCCACCAGGGCTTCTGCACCACCCACCGAGGGACTTGATAAATATACAGATATATAGAACATAGATACATAAATACATAGACAAAAAAAACCTTTCGGTTAGCAGCTGAGTACTCAGCCATTGCATCTCCAGGGCTCCATATTGAGAAAGATAGCATTCTCTTTTTATAGGCTATTTGAGGAAGTTAGTTGGGGGAAAAAGGCTTGGTATTGGAAAGTTATTTAAGCAAAGGCGGTTCCTTTCGAAGCAGGGTTAAGTCTGTGATTGGGCTAATTTTTTGTTTGCAATAGGAGCACAGCTTCTTGGTTTACCATGAGGAAATTTCAAGAGAATGTGTGTTTGGAAAGACCCAGGAAAGCAAGGTTTAGCATTTTAGGTGGAAGCACCCAGAGCCGGGCTAAGCTGGTGATGGTGGTTGTTACGGTTGACAAGCATTGCTTCATGGACTCAATTGGAGGGCAAACGTGGGGGTAGAGAGACCCCAGATAATGCTATTGCTTCACTCTGGGCCGCGGACGCGATGAGGGTGGCCAGACACCATAATGCTACAAATAACGTAGATTGTGATCAACCAGCGAGTGCTATGTTGTCATGGGTAACACAGTATCTGTTAGGGGCAACATTTATTCCCTCTTCTCTGAGCCCATGGCTACCTTTTTTCCTTCTCCATTCATTAAAAATTGGAGTCCCAGGGTCGTGCCAACAATTAACACACTCAGCTGCTCACCACAAGGTTGGAGGTTCATGTCTGACCGTAGGCACCTTGGAAGAAAAACCTGGTGACCTACTTCTGAAAAATCAGCCATTGAAAACCTTGTGGAGTGCAGTTCTACTCTGACATACATGGGGGTGCCGTGAGTCGGGATTGAATCCACGGCAACCGGTTTGGTCTTATTGATTTAATAAGGAAGGAGACCTTGGGTGGTGCAAACGGTTAACGTGCTCAGCTTTGAATTGCAAAGTTGGCAGGTGGGGTCTACCTAGAGATGCCTCAGAAGTAAGGCCTGGCCATCTATTCCAAAAAAATACCTATGGAGCACAGCCTTACACTGACACACGTGGGGTCACCATGAGGGGCAGCTGGATTTTTGTTGTAGTTGTTTTCATTTATTAAATTATCTAAGATCAGGAGGGAGTCCCTGGGTGGCGCGAATGATTAAGCATTGGACTACTAGCCAAAAGGGGGGGGTTGGAATGCACCCAGAGGTGCCTCGGAATAAAGGTCTGGCCTTCTGCTGCTGAGAGGTCACAGCCTTGAAAACCCCATGAAGCGTAGTTGTACTTTGCACGTGTGGGGTCGCCGTGAGTTGGAATTCACTCCGTGACCACCGGGAGAGTTCTCTTTCTTTCTGGGCTCAGCCCCACGGCTGAGAAAGTGCAGATTTTTATAAACAAGCCCTTGGCAATGGAAACCTTTTCCCTGTGTCCATAAACATGCAGAAGGCGTTGTAATTAATGATCCATTATAGTGAGACTGCGAGACGGAGCTGGAGCTCGCGAATGAAACTGGAGGGGCAATTTATTTTGAATTTAATATTTTGATGGAATTCTCCTTATTTCTTTGTAAATTATAGTCCAGGCAGGATTGCAGATACTGTGCTACTTATGGAACACTGTAGAAAACGTACATTTACAGGACCTTCTGCTCACCTTATTTTTGCTTCTCAAATGTTTTTTTTTTTTTTCTGCCAGGTTGAGTGATGGAGGGTATGATATTTTACCATCGTGTTCCGCTGGATGGAGGTTTTTGTGAACCATAAAGATAGAGGAAATGATTATTATATTATGCAGATATTACCCCTAATTCATTCAGCCACCTACCAATAACATGTTTTTGAGGTGCTGTGTTAAATTTCACTGCTATCACAGTGACAAGAATTAATGGGAAGCCTATGAAAAATTGACTATAAACTAGCTTAGATAACATTCTTTTTCTCCTTCTTGCCTTTTCCCTTCCCTCCTACCTTCCCTCCCTCCTTCCCTCACTCTCTCCCTTCCTTCCTTCCTCCTTTCTTTCCTTCCTCCCTCACTCTCTCCCTTCCTTCCTTCCTCCTTTCTTTCCTTCCTCCCTCCCTCTCTCCCTCCTTTCCTTCCTTCCTTCCTTCCTTCCTTCCTTCCTTCCTTCCTTCCTTCCTTCCTTCCTTCCTTCCTTCCTCCCTCCCTCCCTCCCTCCCTCCCTCCCTCCCTCCCTCCCTCCCTTCCTCCCTCCATCCTTTCCTTCCTTTCTCTTCACCTTTCCTTCCTTTCTGTTCACCTTTCCTTCCTTCCTCTCCACCTTTCCTTCCTTTCTTCCTTCCATCTTCATTCTTCTAACATTCACTATGTGTTTGACCTGCACTTGGCACCAGAGTCAAAATAAGGTGAATAAAAAGAACTTTGAACTTCAAGGAAGAGCCAGAAATGTACTTTGAAAATACAAAGTATACACAGGGAACATTATTAACCTGGTTGCCATATTAGTCAAATCATTTTATTGTGCAGCATTTGAGAGTTTGGTAAATATACTGCCTATGCCATCATCCCAACTGGAAAAAAAAAAATTCTTCTTAAAATGGACAAAGTGGCTTTGTCAAATTAATTCGTACTTTAATCAAATTAGTTCATGTTTTGTGTAACAATGTCCAGCTATATGGATCACTGTTCATCTCAGATTTCCTCACCTTGCCCACAAGAATCTGATAAGAAACCTTGGCAAATGCCTGGTAAAATCTACATGCATGGTGTTTCTATCCACATTGTATGACATCCCAGTGGAAAATTACCCAGTACCCAGTAGAAACTTAGTTGCTGCTTATTGATTTATAAAGGAGCCCTGGTAGCACAATGGCTAAGTACTCAACTGCTAACTCAAGGGTCAGTGCTTCAAACCCACCCAGCGGCTCCGAGGGAGAAAGACCTGGCTGACAGTCTGCTCCCATAGAGATTATACTCTACGCAGCCTATGGGGAAGTTCTACTCTGTCACATGGGGTCACTATGAGTCAGAATTGACCCAACAACATTCATTTATAGGACAATTATTACATAACCACTCCAAGTCAGTTTTTCACCTTAAACATTTCCATTGGGATCAAAACTGAAAATTGCTAAAAATATAAGTAGATCTATTTGATTTCCTCCAAAATGATGCTGAGTTCTAAAGAGCAGATTTATGATTTCATTCAATCTCACATCATCCCTGAAAGAGTTTTCAGTGTTAATTCAGTGAGTCAATAGCAAACACATCGGTAAACATCTTAGTAGTTTATCAAATTGGGTGGAAAATACTGTGTTTTTGTGAATACTTAACTCTGGCGGCCAAGGCATCACGAGGGTTGGGGTCACCCAGTTGGGTAACTCATGGTTGGGTGGTCTCTGACTCGTGACGACCCCATGTACAACAGAACAAAAGAACAAAAACATTGCCTGCTCACGCGCCATCTTCACGATTGTAGCGGCCACTGTGTAACTTGAGGGCCTTCCAACCTAGGGGGCCCATCGGCCAGCACCGTCTCAATGTTCTGTTGCGATTTATAGGGTTTTCATTGGCTGATTTGTGGAAATAGATTGCTGAGCCTTTCTTGCTAGCCTCTCTTCATCAGGACGCCCCACTGAAACCTGTCCACCAGGTGTGATCCTGCTGGTATTTGAAATACTGGTGGCATAGCTTCCAGAATCACAGCAACTTGCAAGTCACCAGAGTACAACAGACCGACAGGTGGGTGGTGGATACTCCAGGTATATCTTGGAAATTTCGTCTGGAGTCAGCCTCGAAGGCTGACCTCATGGACCCCAGCAGCTGTCAGAGAAGGGGACTCATGGGTCTCTGTGTTGAGGTTACAGGGGACGTTGAGAGTGAGCAGATGCCACATGTGGGAGCTCCGTGGAGGTTTACAGGACGCACACCAGAGCCAGCAGATGGGGCGGAGGGTAAACTCTGCCATGTCCGCGCCCCCGATGGCTCTGGACTTACACAGTGGTGTTTGCATAGGCTGAGATTTCTTTTTTCTTGTTGAGAATACACACAGCAAAACATACACCAATTCGACAAGTTCTACATGTGCAATTCAGTGGCACTGATTACATTCTCCAAGTTGTGCAACCGTTCTCACCCTCCTTTTCTGAGTTGTTCCTCCCCCATGAACGTAAACTGCCTGCCCTCTTAGATTCCTATCTAACCTTTCAAGTTGCTGTTGTTGGTTTGATCCCATGTAGATAGTTCTTAAAAGAGCACCATGCTCAAGGCAGACATTCTTTACTAATAAATAAAGTATTGTTTGGTTTAAAGAAGACTTCAGGGGATATTTCTGGCTGAAAGTTTAAGGTGTAAAGATTATCTCAGGTCGGTAGTTTTGGGTGGACTGAGATATCTTCTCTGTAGCATGTGAAATATCCAAGGGGCCTCTGAGTTGGCTAAACACACTTATGTCATGGCACACTGTACTGTAATGGGTAAATTTGGAAATGTAACAAGTAATGTAGGCATGTTTTGTTGTTCTAGCCCTACAGGTGTTGCTAGGAATTTGGAAGATGTGAGGACCAGCTGGGCTTCCTATCCAAATGCCGTGTGGCTCCAACAACCTCATTGTCCATCCTTGCGTGAGAAAAAGGATTTCTCCTACTGCTAACCGAATCTTTTACCACCCATGTGTCAGTCTGTTGTACCGTGGTGACCTAATGTTTCTAGATGCTAGAGGAGACCTGATGGTGCAGTGATTAAGAGCTTGGACATTAACCAAAAGGTGGGCAGTTCAAATCCACCAGCCACTCGTTGGAAACTCTATAGGGCAGTTCTGCTCTGTCCTGTAGGGTTGCTATGAGTTGGAATTGACTCAACGGCAACAGGTTTTTTTTTTTTCTGATGATGTTGGAAGCTATGTCATTATTATTTCAAATACTAACAGGGTCACCTGTGATGGACAGGTTTCAGAGGAGGCTTCCAGGCTAAGACAGACCAGGAAGAAAGGGCTGGTGATCTGCTTCTGAAAATCAGCCAATGAAAACCCTGTGGATCACAAGAGAACATCATCCGATGTAGGGCTGGAAGATGAACCCTCTAAGTTGGAAGACAGTATACAGCGGTCACAGCAATGGACTCGAGCAGACCAAAGATTGTGAAGACGGCACAGGACCGGGCAACATTTCATTGTGTTTTACGTGGGGTCGCTATGGGTCAGAGCCCACTTGACGGCAGCTAACAATGACAGCACAATGAATGCAAGAGTGTAGAGCCAGCCAGAGTGAGATCATTCCGCTATTGACTTGGAGCGGAGCTGGGAGCCTCAGTGGAGGCAGCAGCTGGAATGGACCTGAAAGGGTGTTTGCAGGAATTCAAGCAGCTCTGGTATTATACTTGGGATGAAGAGTGCCAAAGAGGATGAAGAGGGTGAGGTGCTTTTGGGTGTGCTCAAAACAAGTCAGACTTAGCAACCCACTCCTCCCTCTTCATTCTTTAGCTTTAATTTCTATTAACCAGTTGCTGTCAAGTTCATTCCAACTCATGGCCACCCCATGTGTGTCAAACTGTTGCAATGGCTGTAATTTAATGGGTGCGGAGAGCCAGGCCTTTCTTCCTTGGTACCCCTGGGTAGACTCGAATGTCTGACCTTTCGGTCAGTAGTTGAGCTCAAAATATTTGTGCCAAGTTTCTATTAGTTTAAGTCCTTGGTTCTTCATCTAAAGTTGTGGAATAGCGGCATGACGAAATGAAGTACTTAACTTCTTGCTGTCTTCCTCCTTCTGGATTGGAAAGAATGTTTTGCCAGGCTTCATATTTCTCAGAAAGGTTATGCTCCAGTACAGAGAGGCACGTTAACCTTTTTTCTGGCTCTTGGAACTACGTGTCATTTCCCTACTTCATTATACAGCAATGTTTTCATTTTTCATTTTCTTGCCAGGAATGCCAGACACCACCTTTCAAAAGCAGTGATTTTTTTTCGAGATAGCATCACGCAGGTTGCAGATATATTTCATATGCTCAAGATCAAGGATCCGCTAGAGTCTTGTTGTTGTTGTTAGGTGCTGCCCAGTCGGCTTCCACTTATAGGGACCTTATGTAAAATGGAATGAAGCATAGCCTGATTCCGCGCCTTCTTCCCAATCGTTGGTATGCTGGAGTCCATTATTGCGGCCACTCTGTCGGTCCATCTCATCGTATTCTGAGTGCCTTCCAACTTTCTAACCTTAACACATATATTGTAAGTCGCCATTGAGGCAGCTCCGATCCGCGGCAATCTTACGTACAACAGAAAGAAATGTTGCCTGGTCTGCGCCAGCTTTGTGATTGTTGATCCGTCTGAGCCCATTGTTGAGGCTACGATAGTGTTATTATAAGCCTTATTATTTTTTTCTAAATGACATCTCAGAGAAAGAGAGAGCTGTGAGGAGGCAAGAAAGAGTTCAAAGATAAAGCACTGATGTTGCTGTTGGGTGCCCTTCAGTCGATTTGGACTTATAGTGACCCCATAAGACAGACTAGACCTGCCCCATAGGGCTTCTTAGGCTGTAGTCTTTACAGAAGCAGATCAGCAGGTCTTAATTCCTTGGAGCCACTGAGTGGGTTCAAACTGCCAGTCTTTTGGTTAGCAGTCGGGTGCTTAACTGTTGCACCATTGGGGTTCACTAATATGTCATATACACCAAAAACCAAACCAAACCCATTGCCATTGAGTCAATTTTGACCCATAGCGACCCTAGAGGACAGAGTAGAACTGCCCCACAGGGTTTCTAAGGAGCGGCTGGTGGATTTGAACTGTTGTCCTTTTGGTTAGTAGCTGTATCACTTAACCACTGTGCCACTAGGGCTCCAGGATATATATATATATATATTGCCTTAGGTGAAAGTTTACAGAGCAAATTAGTTTCTCATTAAACAATTAATACACATATTGTTTTGTGACATTGGTTGCCAACCCCATGACATACCAACACTCTCCACTTCTCAGCCTCAGTCTCCCCATTTCTATTTGTCCAGCTTTCCTGTCCGTTCCTGCCATCTCGTCTTTGCTCCTAGGCTGGTGAGCTCATTTAGTCTCGTATACATGGTTGAACTACATGTATTATTGTTTGTTTCATAGGCCTGTCTAATCTTTGGCTGAAGGGTGAACTTCACAGATGACTTCCTTACTGAGCTAAAAGGGTGTCCGAGGGCCATACTCTCAGGGTTTCTACAGCCTTTGTCAGACCAGTAAGTCTGGTCTTTTTTTGTGAGTTTGAATTTTGTTCTACATTTTTCTTTGGCTCTGTCCAGTACCCTCTAGTAACAGGTTATATTATGGGCAAATCCTCAGCATGGCAAGAGATTCAACAATCTAAAACCATCTCTTCTGTGCCCCACTTTTCCTATTATCAAATTGCCAGGAACAAATGCCTTATTTCTCTCTGTACTGAAAGAGCGAGAGAAGGGAGTGAAAGCTGGTCATGTGAGTAGAAGAAGGAAAAGGGCAAGAAGGAAAGAATGTGTTGCGTGTGTTTTGGTTGTAATCACCATCTAATTTATCTGCGGGCGTGGAGATTTCAAGTACTGTTTGGAAAGGCAGCTCAATCCTGTGGGGTAGCCTTGTCTGGAAGCATAGGGTTGGGTGCACACAGCTTCCGAGAGTAAAGAGCAATCGATTCCTCTGCCCACAATGGCTTTGAAAGAGGACCAGGTTGCAGCCCGCGTATGGTGCTTGATTCTGCAGAAGGTATTGCAAAATGTGTGACTCGGTTCCGGGCAGGGCTGTGGGGTTGGAACCACCAAGGAGAATGCAATTTGCGGTGCAGGTGAGGAGCTGGGAGGTTTTGCTTGGGGGTGTATGAAGCTGCATTAGAACACCTTCTTTCAAGATTTTGGTTAGCAAACTGTTATGTGGTTGTTGAACTCATTGTCGTTGAGTGGATTCCAACTCCTACTGACCTTAGAGGGCAGAGTCGAACAGCCGGTAGGGTTTCCAAGACTGTAATCTTTATGGGAGCAGGTAGCCTGTTCTTTCTCCTGAGGAGAGGCTGGTGGGTTCAAACCACCCAACTTTTGGTTATCAGCCAAGTGCTTAACCACTGTGCAACCAAGGCTCCCTTCTCAGTGTTCTGCTGCTAACCTAAAGGTTGATGGTTCGAACCCACCAGCCACTTCTTGGAAGAAAGACCTAGTGATCTGCTCCTAATATAGATTACAGCCTTGGGAACTCTATTGGACAGTTCTACTCTGTCCTATATAGGGTCTCTACGAGTCAGAATTGACTTGACTGCAATGGGCTTTCTTTTTTTTTTTGGTTTTATGTTGTTGTTACTTGTTAGCAGCTGTTGAGTTGGCTCCGGCTCGTGGTGACTTTACATACAACAGAACAAAACATTGCCTGGTCCTGCACCATCTTCACTGTTGTTGGTATGTTTGAGTCCTTTAATGTGGCCATTGTGACAATCCATCACATTGAATGTTCCCTCCTTTTTGCTGACCCTCTCCTTTACAAAATTTGATATCTTTTTCTAGCAATTGGCCTTTCCTGATGACATGTCCAAAGTAAGCCAGCTGAAGTCTTGCCATCTTCACTTCTGAGGAGCATGCTGGTTGTATTTGTTCTAAGGCTGATTTGTTGATTCTTCTGGCAGTTCACGGTGTATCCAATATTCTTCACCAACACCACAATTTGAATGCATTAATTCTTCTTTTATCTTCTTTTTTTATTGTCCGCTTTCACATGCATATGAGACGATTGAAAATACCTGCTATAGACTGTTACTATAGACTAGTACAGTCAGACCAAGGAGACCTGGTGGCACGGTGGTTAAAGCACTCAGCTGCTAATCAAAAGTTCGACTGTTCAAACCCACCACCGCTCTGTGGGAGAAAGATGTGGCAGCCTGCTTCCATAAAGATTACAGCCTTGGAAACCCTATAGGGAAGTTCTACTCTGTCCTATAGGGTCACTATGAGTCAGAATCAACTCGATGGCAATGGATTTGGTTTGGTTTTTTGGCTTCAGAAACCTGGATTCCAGGAGAATGAAAAACTCTGATCCTCAGTTAGTAGACCCTTTTGTTTTTACAAGGAGCTCTGGTGGCGCAGCAGTTAAGCACTTGGCTGCTAACCAGAAGGTTGACGGTTTGTATCCACCAGCCACTCTGCAGGCGAAAGATGTGGCAGTCTGCTTCCGTAAAGATTACAGCCTTGGAAACCCTGTGGAGCAGTTCTGTTCTGTGCTATAGGGTCACTATGAGTCAGAACTGACTTGACTCCAGTGGGTTTTTGTTTTTACAGTGATGTGTTCAACCGCAGCCCCTTATCAGTCAAGGCACCTTAGATGTCGAATTTTGTTGTGAAATCAGTAAAAATTTGCAACCTTCTGAAGGTGTCCTAAGAGACTGTTGACTAAGTGGAAAAGGGCCAAGATCAGGTGAGGTTATTTTCCTGAAAGGGAAAGAAAAAGCTTTGATTGTGGTTTTCGATGTTTTCTAGGGTCGCTGAGAGTTGGAATCGACTTGATGGTAACAGGTTTGGTTTTTTTTTTTTGGTTTAGAGCCGTCCTGGTGGTGCAGTGGTTAAGAGCTCAGCTGCTAACCAAAAGGTCAGCAGTTCGAATCCACCAGCTGCCCCTTGGAAACCCTAAAGGGCAGTTCCATGGAGCCCTGGTGGCGCAGTGGTTAAGAGCTCAGCTGCTAACCAAATAAGGTCAGCAGTTCAAATCCACCAACCGCTCCTTGGAAACCCTACGGCGCAGTTCTACTCTGTCCTATAGGGTTGCTGTGAGTCAGAATAGACTTGATGGCAATGGCTTTGGTGGTTTTTTTTTTTAGCAAGCTATCATTACCGATATTTTTAAAGAGTTCCCCTGACCATTGTTGCTGTTTCCCGAGGTTAGATGTTTTCAAGCTCTTTTAAAATGCATCCGTGAATGGTGACAGAAAGGACCCCAACGGAAAACAAAAAGACAGTGGGGAAGAATCTTTCTTTTTTTTTTTAATTTAAAATTCTTTAAATTGAAGAAAATGAAAAAATTTTAAGCCTCAGTTGCATGGGCTTATTCTTAATAACGTAGTTACAAAGAATTACTATTATATCATGTTATTTTACGTTTTCTACAGTTATGAATCAATATGTGCTACATATTATATTGATTACTGTGTATCAAAAGCTTACTATGATGTGTTACATTTTATATTATTATACATATCACATGTTTTTAATAAATCAGCTGTACAGAATTATTATATTATATATCTTATTATATTATAAACCAAAAAAACCAAACCCAGTGCGGTTAAGTCTATTCCAACTTATAGTGACCTTATAGGACAGAGTAGAACTGCCCCATAGAGTTTCCAAGGAGCGCCTGGTGGATTCAAACTGCTGTCCCTTTGATTAGCAGCCGTAGCACTTAACCACTATGCCACCAGGGTTTCCTATTAAATTATATATTCTATGTAATTTTATGTAATTACCTTATAATTGTGTGGAGGAGCCCTGGTGGTGCAGTGGTTAAATACTAGGCTGCTAACTGAAACGTCAGTGGTTTGAACCCACCAGCTGCTCCGTGGGACAAAGATGTGTCAGTCGGTTTCCATAAAGATTACAGCCTTGGAAACCCTACGGGGCAGTTCTGCTGTGTCCTGTAGAGTCACTGTGAGTCAGAATTGACTTGATGGCAATGGGTTTGGTTTGGTTTATGATTATATAGAATAATTAATATGATGTAATTATTCTATAACATATAGTATTTATATCACAAATATACTAGTAGATTATTGTTACTAGTAGATTATTGTATATTACTTTACTATTTTATTTGTTGTTTTTGCTGTTGGGCGCCATCAGGTCAATTCAGACTCACGGTGACCCCATGTATACGGAGTAGAGCTGTCCATAGGGTTTTCAAGGCCATGCCCTTTCAGAAGCACGTCTTCAGGCCTGTCTCCTAAGGTGCCTCTGGGTGGGTTCGAACCGCCAACCTTTCGCCTAGTAGTGGAGCACTTAGCTATTTGCACCACTCGGAACTACCTATATGTTACTAATGTATTATTGTAAGTATCACTTGCACAGAATTATTGTGTTATGTCAAATTATTATATTATAATTTATTAAAATTATGCAGGTATTTATAAAGTGTTAGCTATATTGTGTTTTACACATATATTAAGTATTATATATTATATTATTATGACTGCCGCTTACTCTTAACGAGTCATGTACACAGAACCGTACCATTGTATTATTTACTTCTTGTTGTTTGCCCTTGAGTGGATTAGGACCCCACGTGACAGAGTAGAACAGCTCCATAGAGTTTTCTTGACTGTAATATTTACGACAGCAAATCACCAGGTCTTTCTCCTGCGGAGATCACTGGGTGGGTTCGAACCTATGACCTTTCAGTTAGCAGCCAAGTGCTTAGCCATTGTTCTACCAGGGTGCCTTTATTATTTACTAACATACGGTATTAATTACTTATTTTATGGTGTAATTTTATTATAATATATTATTACTTGTTGTTCGTTGCCACCGAGTCGGCTTTGACTCATGGAGGCCCCGAGTGACAGAGCAGAGCTGCCCTCATAGGGTTTTCTTGGCTGTAACCTTTACGGGAGCAGATAAAGAGGACTTTCTTCCACTGACCTGCTGGGTGGGTTGAAATCTCCAGCCTTTCTGTTAGCAGTCAAGTGGAATCCATTTTCGCCACCCAGGGGCCTTAAGGGTTATGTTAGCAAATAAAAAATTAGAAATTGATTGTATCTTTTACCTTTATGATAACGACAAGGCTAGCTACCATAACGGCAGTATCCCCTTAAATCTGCACAGTCTTTTCCAGTTAATGAATAAGAAATGATGAAGGACAAGATGGACAAGGATATGAACACAGTTCCCAGAAAAAATGCAAATACGGTTGAGTCCATTCCAACTCATAGCAACCCTATAGGACAGAATAGAACTGCCCCACAGGGCTTCTAAGGAGTGCCTGGTGGATTTGAACTGCCAAATTCTTGGTTAGCAGCTGAGCTGTTAACCACTGTGCCACCAGGGCTCCTATGGCCTATAAAACCCATTGCCATCAAGCTGATTCTGATTCATAGAGACCCTATAGGACAGAGTAGAACTGCCTCACGAGGTTTCTAAGGAGTGGCTCATGGGTTTGAACTGCTGACGTTTTGTTTAGCAGCTGTAGCTCTTAACTAGTACGCCACCAGGGTTTCCCCAATGGCCTATAAACATATACATAATACTTAACTTCACCAGCAGTTGTTATTGTCAGGTGCCACTGGGTCTGTTCTGACTCATAGTGACCCTATGAACAACAGAACGAAACACTACCCCGTCCTGCGCCATCCTCACAATTGTTGCTGTTTGAGCCCATTGTTGCAGCCACTGTGTCGATCCATCTCATTGAGGGTCTTCCTCTTTTCTGCTGACCCTCTACTTTACCAAGCATGATGTCCTTCTCCAGGGATTGATCCCTCCTGATAACATGTCCAAAGTATGTGAGACGCAGTCTCACCATCCTTGCTTCTAAGGAGCATACTGGTTGTACTTCTTCCAAGACAGATTTGTTCCTTCTTTTGGTGTTCAATATTCTTCCGCCAGCACCACAATTCAAAGGCGTCAATTCTTCTTTGGTCTTCCTTATTCATTGTCCAGCTCTCACATGCATATAATGTGGTTGAAAATACCATGGCCTGGGTCAGGCACACCTCTTCCTCTGACCCTCTACTCAACCAAGCAGAAACACAGGAAAAAGAGAAATAAATTAATTACTGCTGTTGTTGTTGTTGTTAGGTGCCATTGAGTCGGTTCTGACTCATAGCGACACTCTGAACAACAGAACGAAACACTGCCCGGTCCTGTGCCATCCTTACAATCGTTGTTATGCTTGAGCCCATTGTTGTAGCCACTGTGTCAATCCATCTCATTGAGGGTCTTCCTCTTTTTTCCTGACAATCTATTTAACTGAGCATGACGTCCTAGCAATTAAGGAGCCACTAATAATATTGTTTGACTATCTAATGGGCAAAATTTTTAAAAGATTACATAATGTCAGTTGCACAACATGATTTGTGTTATTAATGGCTCTGAATTATCAAAAAACTCAAAGCAAACCCACTGCCTTTGAGTTGATTCTGACTCATCGCAATCCCATAGGCTTTCCAAAGCTGTAAATCTCTATGGAAGCAGACTGCCACATCTTTCTCCCGGGAAGCCACTGGTTGTTTCGAACCACCGATCCTTTGGTTAGCAGTTGATTGCTTTAATCATGGCACCAGAATTGGCAAATGTGTTACATATATTTTTACTGTAATAAAAAAGAGAAAGATTGTTTATAGGACAAAGTATCTATTTACATTAAATGCTAGTAGGAAAGTTTCATCTGAATTTTAATAAAATGTACTGAGATATTGCCAAAAGAAAAAAAAGAAAAATCCTACCTCATTGTATGAGTTTGAATACGGCCCAAGCTGTTTGTGGTGGTTGGTCTCCAAAGATGGCTCCCAGAAAGAAATTCCTCCCTTTCCTTTTGGTGCTTGTCGCTTCTCAGATCAAGGGGTGAAACTCATTTCTCTTCCTACAGAATCATGTCTGGCCCTGTGACTGTTTTGGCAACAGAATGGTATGGATACGATGGTCCGGGACTCCTGAACCCAGGCTTAAGATGACTAGTAACTTCTGCGTCCTTTTTCTTGGAATACAGGTGGTCCCCGACTTACAATGGGGTTCCAGGATTCCGTTCTGAAGACTCTGTCTTAAGTCGGTTCTGACGTAAATCAAATACCTTTTTTTGTTTTTTAGTTCTCATTGTGACTGCCTTTTATCATCAGTATCTTTATAAATCCCATCTTAGAACATCTGTGAATGAGCAAATGAGAACGTTAACCTCAGCAAATGCAACATTGTATGTAGTACGTATTATAACAACTGTACAAAAACCAAAAACAAACAACCAGATGGTATTAAGTGCAGTTTGTCGTGACTTGAATACATCGTAAGTCAGGGACTACCTGTACTTCTCAGAGCCCAGTTACTGTGCTGTGAGAATCCCAAGCCACATGCAGCAGTTGTGTGGAGCGGAACCAAGACACTCCTGTTGATAACCCAGCTGCGCTTGCTTCGAGCACCAGCCATGTGAATGAACTTCCTTGGATGACCCAGCCCAAACACGCCCCCAAACAACATCACATGAAGCCTCCAGCCAATCCCAGGCAACCCACAGAATTGTAAAAGACAATACCATGGTTGTATTTTTTAAGTTTTAATTTGCACATTCTTTTAATGCTTAAGAAGATGTTTACCAAGTATTTCACAGCTGATTCACACAGCAATCTGAGAGATGGAGAGAACACCATCTTGCCTTTTCAACACCGTATTCGCCCAACTCATTCTCTTGGGTCATATGCAATGGCTCCCCCCCTTTTTTTTTTTTTTATGTGAACTCCTCAAGGTCTGGAGAACCAAGCACTTTGGTGTTACAGTGATATATTCAGTGCTGGTGATGTGGTGGTTAAAAGCTACGACTGCTGACGCAAATGTCGGCGGTTCAAATCTACCAGGCGCTCCTTGGAAACTCTATGGGGCAATTCTACTCTGTCCTATAGGGCCGCTATGAGTCAGAATCTACTCGACGGCAACCGGTTTGGTTTACGAGCTAAAAATACCCACCACCGTGGAGTCGATTCCTACTCATAGCAACCCTACAGGACAGAGTAGAACTGCCACTTAGGGTTCCCAAGGCTGTAACTCTTTACGTAGGCAGACTGCTGCATCTTTCTCCTGCGGAGTGGCTGGTGGGTTCGAACTGCTGACCTTTCGGTTAGCAGCCAAGTGCTTTAACCACTGCACCACCAAGGCTCTGCCATATAATTAAAGGGTAATTATATAGAATATAGACTAATATATGTAATGATATAATTCTGTACAGCTGGCTTACTAAAAATAGGTTAGCCAAGGGCTCTTTGGCTAACAATAAATCTTTAAAAACTACTTGTCAAATGAATACACTCATACCAGTGTGGTCAACCTGTAAACACCCTTGGGTATTTTCCCCCAGTTCCTCGTCTATACCTGTATCTACGTTATGTTGGAGCCCTGGTGGCGAAGTGGTTAAGAGCTATGGCTGCTAAGCAAAAAATTGGCAGTTCAAATCCACCAGCTGCTCCTTGGAAACCCTAGGGGCAGTTCTACTCTGTTGTATAGGGTTGCTATGAGTCAGAATCGACTTGACCTCAATGGGTTTGGTTTTTGGTTTTAGGTATTCCTGCCATTTGGGAATGGGTTGACTTTGTTATGTTAATGAGGCAGGTTTAGTTTTGGGTGGATCTTGAGGCAATCTCTTTTGGGATGTAAAAAGGATTAAACACAAGCTAGAAGCAGGGCAAGGGGAAGAGAGATGTCAAGCCACATGAAGATAACCCAGGAGTAGAAGCGCAAAGAGACAAGGACCTTCCTCCAGAGCGGACAGAGAGAGAAAGCCTTTCCCTAGAGCCAGTGCCCTGAATTCAGACTTCTGGCCTCCTAAACTGTGGGAAGATAAATTTCTGTTTGTTACAGCCATCCACTTGTGGTATTTCTCTTATAGCAGCACTAGATAACTAAGACAGGCACACTGCAAAATTTATTAGATGCTTATTTTTATCGTGGCCAGCAGGAGATCTTTATGAAATATAACAATACAAGACACATCTCCTCATGTCTCAGCAACACAATAAAATGCGTGGCTGGTTTTGATTGCCCCCATAGGTTGTGGGAAGAGATCCTTCAGGGAGTTGTACTCTGGATTCTGAAGCAACGGTAAAGAATTTCTTTGGAGGGGCAGTGAAAGTATGAAAATCATGGGAGCCGTTAGGTTTATATAATAAACTCTTTGTAAACAGGGTGGTTTATGGTTGGGTTTCCTCAGCACCTGTTTTGAATGAGAGATTATTGAGGCTCTTGGCCATAATAACTCTTCAAAGGGACAGAATAGGCCTCCTTGAACTCACTCAGACCACCTGAATAAAACATCCCAATTTCAATCTTCTGTGATAAAACTTGTCTTCAAATTTTGGGAATAATAGGTGTTTTTGAGGGTTTGTTGACTTTAGTGTACAGGTAACGTCTTAAAACTAGGATCCTGGTGCAAAGAACTCAGTGGAAAAGCAGAAAGGAGTTTTAGTGGTCTTTAGTCATTCATGTCTTCCCAACTGTTCAGTGATGAGATTTTATGTGTACTAAGAGTGGCTGCTATGAGTTGGAATCGACTCAATGCCAGTGGGCTTGGTTTTTTTTTTTTTTTTTTTGGTTTAGGAGTGGCTGCTGAAAATTTCTAGCATTTTCTGTGGACTGAAATTTCCTCCATGGGTCCCTCTAGGTTGTGTGGTGCTTGCCTGCAAGTAGGTATGTAGAAAAGGGTTAACGCAGCAACCTTCGGGGTACAAATGCTGTACTTTCCAAAGAAAGGACTTTCCTCTGCTGGGCTTCTAGGAGGCTACTACTAAACCCATGGAATTTCCTGCCTGATATGACTGTGTTTGAATACTTGGGACCTTAGGACATTGCCATGTAGTCTATGCCAACAATGGGTTCTACGGTGGGGCCTTGGACCACCCCAGATAGTCTATGCCAACAATGGGGTTTATTGTGGGGGCCTTGGACCTTGCTAGAGAGCCTAAACCAACAATAGAATTTATGGTGGTGGCCTTGGGCCACCCTAGATAGTCTTATGTTAACGATGGGAGGAGCCTTGTGTCACCCAGATAGTCTTTGCCCACAATGGGATTCATGATGGGGGTCTTGGGCCACTTGGATAGTCTATGTCAACAATGAGATTTATGATGGGGACCTTGGGCCACTAAGATAGCCTATGCCAACAATGGGATTCATGGTGGGAGCATGGGCCACCCCAGGCAGTGTATGCCAACAATGTTTTTTGTGGGGACCTTGGACCAACTTAGATAGTCTTTGCTAATAATGGGATTCATGGTGGGGGCCTTGGTCTACACTAGATAGTGTATGCCGACCATGGGATTCATGGTGGGGGCCGTGGACCACTCTGGATAGTGTATGCCCACAGCGGGAAGCTGACATGTGCAAAGATCACAGCTAAAAATGGTTGGCTGTGGGAAGCTACAAACGTGCGTGTTATGTATGGTGGGAAGCCATTCTTAAAAACCTGTTGCCGTTTAGTCAATTCTGCCTCCTCACAACCCTGTGTGTAACAGAGTAGAACTGTGCTCCACAGGAATTTCTTGGTTGTAATCTTTACAGAAGCAGATCGCCAGGCCTTACTTTTGAGGGGCCTCTGGGTAGACTCAAACCACCGACCTTCCATTAGCAGCCAAGCGTGTTAACCATTGACACCACCCAACCACTCCAAAGTTATGCTTACGGACATGTATATGGCGTTAGATACCTCAGACGATAAAGCAACTTCTCTCAAAAAAAAAAAAAAGATCTGTGGAGCAGAGCTTCTTTCACAAGACCTTCCTAAAATATCTCACGTGCTTATCAATATTTTCTAGTATCTAGGTACACACACAAGGAGTGCTGGTGCAGCACAGTGGTTAAAGCGCTCGGGTGCCAACCAAAAGATCTGTGTTGGAACCCACCAGGTGCTCTGTGGGAGAAAGATGTGTGGATTTGTTTCCATAAAGATTTACAGCCTTGGAAACCCTATGGGGAAGTTCTGCTCTGTCCTATAGGGCAGCTATGAGTTGAAATTGACTGAATGGCAATGGGTTTGGGTTTAGACACACACACGCACACATGCACACACACACACACACACACTGTCTTAGTCATCTAGTGCTGCTATAACAGAAATACAAGGGGATGGCTTTAACAAAGATAAGTTTATTTTCTCACAGCCTAGGAGGCTAGAAGTCTGAATTCAGAGCGTCAGCTCCAGGGGAAGGAAGGCTTTCTCTCTCTGTCAGCTCTGGAGGAAGGTCCTTGTCATCAATCCTCCCCTGGATTAGGAGATTCTCTGCGAAGGAACCCTGGGTCCAAAGGATGTGCTCTGCTCCCCGCACTGCTTTCTTGGTGGTATGAGGTCCTCCTGTGTCTCTGCTCGCTTGTCTTTTCTATCGCACAAGAGATTGGCTTAAGACACAATCCAATCTTGTAGATTGAATCCTACCTCACTAACACAAGTGCCACCTATCCCCCTTCATTAACATCACAGAGGCAGGATTTACAACATATAGGAAAATTACATGTATATATGTATATGGAGCCCTGGTGGCTCAGTGGTTAAGAGCTCGGCTGCTAACCAAAAGGTTGAAAGTTCAAATCCACCAGCCTGTCCTTGGAAACCCTACAAGGGCAGTTCTACTCTGATCTATAGGGTCGCTATGAGTCGGAATTGACTTGATGGCAGTGGGTGGTATGGTGTAGCGATATATATGTGTGTGTGTATATATATATATCCCACTGTCATGAAGTCAATTCCGACTCATATCTAACCCTTTAGGACAGAGTAGAACTGCCCCATAGGGTTTCCAAGGTTGTAATCTTTATGGAAGGAGACAGTCCAATCTTTATACCTATCTATCTCTCTAACTCTCTTTACTTGGTTCTATGTTTATACGTCGTCGGTTCATATTTATACATCGTTGCTGCTAGTTGCCCTTGAGTTGATTCTGACTCATGGCTAACCCATGTGTTACGGAGTAGACCTGAGCTCCATAGGGCTTTCTTGGCTGTCATCTTTATGGAGGCAGAAGCAAATTGCCAGGCCTTTCTTTCACAGTGCCACTCGTTGGGTTTGAACTGCCAACATTCAGGTTAGTAGTAAAGCACACACCATTTGTGTCCCCCAGGAACCTTTATGTATATATCTGTATAAATAGATATCTAGATAACACCTAGATATAGTGGCGATCTATGTCACGCCATCACCACCACTTGCTAGAGGTTTAAATGCCTGATTTACCCAACTTGCTTTACGATAAGGTTCAACTCTGTGCTTGGTTCAGTGGCTGTGATGGCATCTCCATTTATAGATTGCCTTACAAACAACTATCAAATGGAGACTTCCAGAAGCTGGTCCTGAAATAATGCCCTCACTCTATTTGCTGATTTTTCAAGCATTAAATTAATATTCTTCAAGTAGATTCATCCAGACCCCAACCTGCCATTGGGATTCTGTGCACGCGGGCGATTAGAGCTGAGAGGAGCTGGTCGGTGGAGAAAGATGGCTTTTCATTTTGCATCCAATCAGGGAATGCAAACACAATCAAGAAGTGTTTCGGGGCTGACCAAGACTGCACTTCTAATGGCTTAAGGAATAAGAAGCGAAGACTTGAAGCAAACACAGCACGAAGGGTTTTAGCCTGCAAACGCCTGCCATTTAGTGCTCCTCCACGTTGCTGTCTTGCTGCCCAAATCTGGCTTTTAGTAAATCTTTGTCTTCTAAGCCCTTTGCTGTGTAGTAAGCTGAAGGAGGGAAGGCTGTGTGTGTGTGTGATTCACGCACAGCAGCGAAGAAACAATATTTGTTTCCAACGGGCTCACATTCTCAAAATTAGAGCTGGCATGTTACAAACTTAACATTCCAGATGACTGTGGGGTGAGACATTGTTGCAATACTTGAGACTGCCAACACCTGGGTTCAGCCTGTGCCAGGGTTTCTACCCCACGTCGTCTGCAGCTCAGCGGATCTCCTTGCATTGATTCTGCAAGAGGAAGGTAGAGAAGAGGGACCATGTGCAGGATATTAGCAACCTTTTGCAATGTTTACTCCAAAAAAAGGAGCTCTCCAAAAAGCTCAGCAGAACTTTGTGAAAATCACAGAGGATGGTCCAGCTCACGCTGGTAATATGTTCCCTACATTTCCTGCTGGCTGAGATGAGGGTTGCAGGTGGCTGCCCTTTAAAAAAAAAAATTAGGATATCATTAAAAACTAAACAAACAAAAAAGCCCAAACCCTTTGCAGTCGAGTTGATTCTGACTCATAGCAAAGCTGTAGGACAGAGTAGAATTGTCCCACAGGGTGTCCAAGGCTGTAATCTTTATGGAAACAGATCGCCAAGTCTTTCTCCTGTGAAGCCGCTGGGCGGGTTTGAACTGCTGACCTTTTGGTTAGCAGCCCAGCACTTGGCCGGCACTTAATGACTGTGCCACCCTAAATCCATTGCCATCGAGTCGACGCCGACTCATAGTGATCCTGTAGGACGGAATAGAACTACTGTATAGGGTTTCCAAGGCTGTAATCTTCATGGAAGCAGACTGCCCCATCTTTTTCAAACCCTCAACTTTTTGGTTAGCAGCTGAGCACTTAACCATCGCACCACTAGGGCTCCTTAGGACATTATTACCAGCCAAAAACCAGATGCTGTCTAGTCGACTCTGACTCATG